>NC_083278.1:21112834-21421908 GCF_963506605.1 Zootoca vivipara | reverse complement strand
ACTGCGGGACGCCGCATCGCAGAAAAGCAAACTGCGCGAAGAGAAAGGAGCCTTTCCCCGACGCAAGTGCCCTGCGCTGTGGCCGCGTCTCATTCAAGGCGGCTGAGAACAGTGCGGGAAACCCAGGGGGTGGTGGGGTCCCTTCGGAAGCTCTTACCTTGCATGTAGAAAAGGGCTCCCAGCAGCAGCAGCAGCAGCAGCCCCTGCATGACACAGCCTCTCCCCTGCTTGGTGAGCGGCGAGAAGTTGAGTTCTCCTGAGTCGTTTCGCTGCACGGTGGTGACGTTCGCTGCTCTCCGTCCCTCTCTATCTCTGCGGTGCCGGCCAGGCGACCTTCCTCCTCCTCAGAGCGGCCGCCGCCGCCACCAGGCACCACGACTGGCCGGGTGGCTCGCGGTGCGTCGGGCTCTGGTTGGAGCGGCGGCGGCTGCTTCTCTTGACCCCGCACTGACATCTCCCTCCACCCCGCAGGAGCGTGACAGTGAAGGCCCAGCCTCACGGAGGGGTTGTGAGACTGGGCCTTTGCCGTCGCACTCCTGCGGGGTGGAGAGAGATGTCGGTGCAGGGTCGAGAGAAGCAGCAGCAACGACGAATGCCCAGCCTCGCTTCTCTCGTCCCCTCCGCTGTGTCATGCAGGGGCTGCGGGAGCTGCAGCAGGGGTCTCCACCATGAAGCGGCTCGGGGGCGTCCGCCCGCCTCCTCTTCCGCAGTTGCTGTTGCTGCCGCTGCTGGGAGCCCTTTTGCCGCTGCTGCTGGGAGGTAAGAGCTTCCGAAGGGAACCCCCCCCACCCCGGGTTTCCTGCGCTGTTCTCTGCTGCCTTGAAGAGACGTGGCTGCAGCGCAGGGCACTTGCGTCGGGAAAAGGCTCCTTTCTATGCGGTGTCCCGCAGCCGAAGTTGCTCCAGGCTACCCGAAAGCGCTCCGGGCCTCTGCAAAGGCATCAGGTGTTCGTGAACCGAGGTTCCACTGTACTAATACAAAACAGTTTTCATTGCTTTATTGCTTGTTGTTTGCTGCCCTGGGCTCCTTTGGGGGGAAGGGCAGAATATAAATTTAATAAATACAGTGGTACCTTGGTTTGCAAGCACTTTGGATTAAAACCATTTTGGATTACAACCACGTCAAACCCAGAAGTGTGTGTCCCTTTTTTTGGATTACAACCCATTTTTTTTGGAGGCCCCATTGGTGAAAGCGCGCCTTGGGTTACAACCTGTTTTGGTTTACAACCGGACCTCCGGAACAGATTATGGTTGTAAACCAAGGCACTATACAACAAATGAACAAACAAACAAACTGCATTTGTGCAAAGGCCCTGAAATGGTGGGATGTGAGTTCCTTCTCACTAGAGTAAACCATATAGGCTTTGCAAGGGCTAATGTCTTGGGCTAGCACTGGATGTTTCAGAGAGCTATAGGAAATAAGCCAGCATGGCATAATTATGGAAATGAGAGCAAATGGCTCCCTTTAAAACCCAATTGTACTGAAAAATGTGAGGCTAGTTAACATTATAAAATGTCAACACAGTTTTTTGAGGAATTTTTTTGTAGAGGTTCCGCTCATTCATGTAACAGCTAATCATCCTGCTTTTTGTGAAGTATGAAATGTAAAGAAATGTGAGTCATCACAAAAAGGAAGGCAGATTATTGGAGACAAAAAGAAATCTGTTGAGAAAATGGCATTAATTTTTTTTGGCGGGGGGAGCCCTATTATACCAAAGCTTGAAATCTAATATTTCACTAGCTGTGATCAGAATATACAATGAGGCTAGCTATGGGCGTCCTCTCCCTCCTAATCCTCAGTCTAATTCTAAACCATAATGTTGACAAGTTAGTCTTCTTAGATGGTATCAGAGAGAAATTGCATTTTCTGTAGTAATTATTATTCATCCTTTAGTGCTATGAAACAAAATAGAAATCAGCCTAGTGGAAAAGCAAACGCGTAATAGGGTCAATCTGGAATACTGGGTGATAAATAAAATGATTGACTTTGCAGGCCAGATTAGAGTGTTCATTCAGGAATGGGGATGCTGCTCTCAGAGGTATCTTAACATTAGCAGGCAGGCAGTCCTGGGAAATCTGTTCCTATATTTCACAAGAAGATTGAAAATCCCCAAATATGTGGTAGCATATTTACTAAATCTAATTAAATGCCACAAGCCACATGGCCCTGGCTAAAGCTTTAGCAGCTAGGGATCCTAATGCATTCATCTTCCAAAAATGGAAACTTGACTAGCTGCAAGGTTCTCCAGAGATAAATAAAGCAGGCTTACTTACTTGATTCGTTCCAAGATGCTGAGAATAGCATTTCTTATTCTCAAATGCCACTAGACAGAGTAATCCTATATCCTAATGCCAGTGATGAATAAACATAAACACCCCTCCCTCCCTCCCCAAACTAGCAAACAATACCCTATATGTGCCTAATCTAATCTCTGAACACAATCATGATGACAAATAACACACCCTGTGAATTAAAGGAAAATAGCTAAGATTGCAAAACATGGCATGAATCAATTAGAAAAGCACTTAAAAACATGCTGCATTTCCCATGACTATTTCACACACACACACACACACACACACACACACACACACACGGTGGTACTGAGACCATACATATGTCATGACCCCATGTGGAGGTGGTGTAGAGGAGGTGATCAGATGCTGAGGAGGAATGGAAAGAATTCAGAGACCTGTAGCTTGAGAACCCAGAAGAGGGGTCCAGAGCAAGATGGGGAAAATGAAATGAAGACCCCCAAGTAGTGACTGATGCTGGGAAGGGGTACAGATGGCCTGGAGGATGGATATATGGATCCTGGGGAGGGGTGAAGCAGGTTGTCAAAAGAATGCCCTGTCCCTACAACACTGGACAAGCATAACCTCCTGCTTCCAGAGCCTGCTCCTGCCAGTGAGGAGCCTTCCCTTCTGGAGGGTAAGTGATGCTGAGACAACCCTGACTGCATCTCCACGGACACATAGACACCAGCACAGACAAACCTCCAAGAGCCAGCCCACTTGATGGAATCCACCTTTGCTTGCCTAGTCTCAGGCAAGCTATTGCCACACCAACAACTGTAGCCACCCTGCTCTTCTAAAGAAGGTGTGGGTGTTACTTGTTTGATTGGTCTTAGCCATGCATTCTGCCTCCTATGTAACCTGTATTTACCTTGTGTACCCATCGGATTTAAGCATGAAAGTCTTGGGCAGCACTGGAGCTGGGAGTTTGAGTTCTTCCTCTGGCAGTGAGGGCCAAGGCAATGAAGTCCACAAAATACAAGAAGGTTAAAAAAGAAAAAGAAAGACCAATACCTTGATAGACAAAATGGAAGCCCCTGGCAGATGCTCCACTCTTGGCACTAAACCTCAAGAGAATCTGATTGGATGTGGCTAAGGGCAAAGTCTCTCCTGCAAGTTAAAATGAACAGAGATAAATCATGAACAAAATAACTAGAGACAGAAGCCTATGTTCTATACCACGGGTGTCAAACACAAGGCCCGGGGGCCTAATCCGGCCCGCCAGACCTCGTCATGTGGCCCGCGTAGCCGCCGCCAACAATAGCCACTGACAGTAGTTCTGGAGCCTGTGATTGGCCGAGGGTCAAAACCGGGGGCGGGGCTGCAGGCGGAGGCCGGGGCGCTGGAGCCGCGCTGACGGCCTTGGCCAGGGAATTTCAATTTCGAATGAGGCTGAGGGAGGCGGTGGCACAGCAGCCAGACGGAGAAGTGAGATGCAGGAGGAGGAGGAGGAGGAAGCCCGCCGAGGAGGTAGGAAAGCCCTACAGGCGCCGCCGGCAAAGTTGGTGCTGGGACGGAGCAGCGCTGGATTTTTTATTTGACGGGCTTTGCTGTTGTCTCCGAGAGCGAGTGAGGCGGCACTGGGGAGCCGCCGCCCGCCGCTTCCCTTTCTCTCCTCGGCTGCATCCGGGAGGTGGGCGCGCGAGCGGGCAAAAGGGACGCGGAGTGAGCCTGAGGGGGAAGTAGGTGAAGCGCAACAGTCGCTCTCTTGATGGAGCCGGGTTTCTCTTCCCTCTTCCCCCGTTTTCTCCTCATAGACACTCGGGAGGGTGCCTGGCTTTTGCTCTGCCCCCCACCCCCGAGCCGCCCTTTGGCTTCTCAGTTCCGGCGGAGCTGCTCCCCGGGGGGCAGCCGGGAGGGAGGCGACGGCGACGGCACGGGTTCCTGCTCTTCCCGTTCTGCCGCCGCCTCCTCTCAGCCCCTCGTGATGTAGGGCTCCAGATGGAGTCGCCTCGCGGTTTGAGTAGGTGGGAGGGGAATTTTTTTTTGGGGGGGGGAGGTTTTCAAGCCTCCTCTGCCTGCAGTCCCGGTAGGGAGAGGCGGCGGCGAAGACGACAACAGCGCGGGTGGGGGGGAAGAGCAGCTCTGATGCGAAGATGCACATCCACTGGGGCTGCCGCCGCCTTCCTCCTCGGGAAATCCGCTGCCCTCCCTCAGCGCGAGGGGAAGGGACTCTGGCGCTGAGGAGGGAGGATGCAAAAGCAAAGCAGGGAGTTGGCGCTGCACCGCATGTTCCTGCCCCTCTCCAAAGCATGGGGCGGGTTGCAGCGTAGTGGGGTTTGGGTGTGCGCAGGGCGGGAGAGGGAAGCCCTCTTTCCATCTGCAGGTTTTTTATCCCAGCAGTGGCTTTCTCCTTCCTGCCGAAGGTTTAGTTGAGCCCCCCCCCCCCTGGAAGCCGTCGATCCCCACCTTTTGTTCAAATTTCCCTCGTTTACATCCCCTCCCACATGCGCGCCACGACGCAGGAATGTGATCCGCGTGGGGGCGGGAATGAGCTTACATTATTACAAAAAACAGTAATAATTGAATGCAATGACAATAATTTATGATAATAAAGAGTGGACACATAGTCCTACAGACACAACCGGCCCTTTGAGGGTGACCAAACTGCTGATGCGGCCCCCAATGAATTTGAGTTTGATACCCCTGTTCTATACACATAAACATGAAACATTTACATTTGAGATGGGTTGTTTTTATGTGCTATTTTATTGGTAGACGTAATACAAAAAACAACTCACTTTTGCTGAAACTAAGTACCGCTTTTCATAAATAAACTACAGAATGTTCAAAAACACTTTTTTTTAATTACATTTTTTAACAGCTTGGAGAAAACATCCACCTGCTTATTTGCAGTGCTTCCTTCTTACTTACAATGACTTACCTTGGGCTTAGCCCTGAGTTTTGCAACAAAATGTTGGCGATGTGGAAAGTTCATTTTCACTGTTCCAGTTAGTTGCATATGCCAGCGTTTCTCAACCGCTGTTCCGCGGCACACTAGTGTGCCGCGAGACGCTGGCTGGTGTGCCGTGACGTGCGACGACGAGAAGGGTGATTTGCATTGTCACGTGCCTGGCGGCCGCCAATGAACAACACTGACCCGCCGGAAAGCAATATTTCTCCTCCTCTTTCCCAAAGCTCAGTGCAAACGAGCCTGGCGGCCGCCAATACACAGCACTGACCTGACGGAAAGCAATATTTGGCAAGTGTTTCTTACAGTCATAATTATAATATAGGGCGGCACAGAGTTAAATTTTTTAACTTTTTTAATGGTGGTGTGCCTCGTGATTTTTTTCACGGAACAAGTGTGCCGTGGCCCCAAAAAGGTTGAGAAGCACTGGCATATGCCTTCCTCCTCAATATTCCACTCTCTCTCCTGCTTAGATTTCTGTCCCCCTCCCACTGCCTCCAACAGTCAGGAAGCATTCCATACCCATTTAGTATACTTAGGAAAGGTTGTTATCCCCCTAAATATGTTTTATACTGGAAAACCTTGAGGTTCCTCCATGCCTGTTCATATATCTCTCATATGTGAATGTTTCTGTTCTTGGAACGTAAGTTCTGGCATTCACCTCTGAACTTCAGAAAAAGAGAGAATGATTACGCACATCTATTTTTTTTTTTTTAAGTAGCTACCTACTGGATTCCTGATTAAGTGGAATGAGATATGTAACTAATGCAAGAAGCTTTGTCCTCACTCCGAACTTATTTTATTTGCTCTGATTACATCATAGTTAAATTCAATCTATATGGTTATCAGGTCACCAACTTCGCAGTATAATGTCACACTGATCTACTAAAGAAAAATAATAACTAGAGACAGGAACGGCAGCAATGTCTAGGGGAAACAATGACTCTAAAGACAAATGAAAAATGGGAATATTTTCACAAAGTGTTTCTTAGGAAATATATTTTTACCTGAGTGAGATCCAGAAAGTGAACTCAGAAGTCTAGCCTGTGGATATTCTCCATCAAATAATTCTACTACATCGTTTAGAGCTGTTTGGAAATAGGCAAATTGTCCAAACACAACTGGAGAAAAATATAATAAATTAAGTGCATATTAAATGTAAAACATTACAAATTAGCTTAAGTTTCTTGAGTTCTTTGGGGATAAAAGGAAGATTGTTTGCTGTGCTCCATCTATGCAACTTGTTGTTTGTACATTATTGATTCTCATTGTGAGTACCAATAATTCCACAATCTTCCATGCACTGACATTTGGAAAGTATTGTTAGTGAGGCAATATTCTAAAAATCTTTTGGTGCACAGAAGTATCCTGACATAGTGATTACATTGTGGAAAACCTGGCTGTTGGGATAATGGAAATCTCCATATAACTAGAATAAGATCTATGAATATGAAAATATAAATGCAAAGAAGTTACATTTTCTGTTGTATCCACTTATTCAGTTGGAAGCCAGCAGAATAATTCTGGGAAGGTACTAAAAGCGTTGCAGGAATTTGCCTGAAGACCAGCTCTGGTATCGCACTTGCCTGCACTGTGCCTGGAGTTGTGGTTTGACTTTAATTTGAAAGAAAGGGAGAGGTGGCAGAGAGATACATTTTAATATGCCCAAGGCTCTTGCTGGGGAGAGGTAATGACATGGAGTATATGTAAAAGAGTATCCCAAGGCAAGGGTCAGACCTTCATTCCAGCCAGTGGATCCAAGCATAGAAGGTCTCTGCAGATTTGATTACTGCAATGACAACGCTTCTCCTGTCGGAAAAAATACATGTCTGGGGAGTATAGCATAGGCATTGCTGCCTTCTAGGCAACAAGACTGAATGCCTGGGTTGTAATTTCTGGGAAAGGCAAGTTGCCATTCAAGATTTTCACCATCTCTGAATGAGGGGGCAGGGGGGGGGGAGTGTAGCTGGTATGTCAAATGTATTACTTTCCTTCTGTTCACAGTCGTTGCACACCTATAGGAATGTTTCCAAAATCAATTACACCTGGAATCTGGGCAGTGAAGCCAATCTGGCACTCCTGTGCTATATTTGCACCACACCACCTCCCCACTTTCTCTTATTGGTAAACAGCCATGATTTGCCAGTAAGGTACCATCCCAGAACAGCCCATGCTTGGTCTGTTCCTTGCATACTCCAAACTGAGTTGGTTCAAAGAGGGCAGATTATGCATGCCTGGGATTCACACCAGAACCTTGAGAGAACAGAATGGATCCCTTTTGTTCTCCCAACAAAACAATGTAGAGAGGAATAGCCTGCTTCCGCTCATTACTATACGCCAAGCAGATGCAAAAGACCCACATGCCCAAAGACTGGTGTTTATGTAGTCTTTATGATAGTACACTTATGTTAATCAAAAGACCAAGTAGCCTTCATGTGCACCCAACAGCAAAAGCCAAAGGCAAAATTGAACTTGTTCTACCCTGTGTCATGGTTTTTCTTTGCTATAAATTAGGTTTCAAAATACAGTGGTACCTCAGAAGCTGAACGGAATCCATTCCAGAAGTCTGTTCGACTTCCAAAACTTTCGGAAACCAAGGTACGGCTTCCGATTGGCTGCAGAAAGCTGCAGAAGCCCCATCGGACGTTCAGGTTCCAAAGAACGTTCCCCAACAGGAACACAACAGGGAGACAAAACATTCGAATCACAAAGGCGTTTGGGATCCAAGGTACAACTGTATTGGCACTGCCTTTTCTATTACTATAAAGGTTCATACTGTTTCATTGTAACATAATGGTAAAAATATTCATTTCCTTTTAGAAATAATAAATACTAAATCTTCATTTAGTAGAAATATTACTTCTAATGGTTATCTCCTTATTAACTATTAAAATATTAGGTTTCTCAGCAAATTTACTGAGATTTTAAACTATTGTGGATGGGGAAATGTCAGAGAATTCAGCAGCAGCACTATGACACAAAGAAATTACATGTCTATTTGACCACAAGGTGAGTGGGGGAAAGCACTTTGTAACTCATACTTTAATGTCATAAATATGTCTCCTGTATAAAACTCAAATAGGCTTTTATTGTAATTGCCATCTCAGGACCCTAATAATTCTGAATGCTCAGTGATTTCTTATTTTAATGCTCCAATGCTCCAGTCTTTTATCCATCTCTCGTTTGTAACCTCTATAGCAGGCAGGAAAGGAAAACACAGTAACAAAGTGTAGTGTTATCTGTTGGGAACTTTACTATAATGTTGTAGATATATTATCTCATACTTTATTCCTGGTCTAAAGTCACCAAAAATCCACCCTCAGTCAAAGAGTAATGCAATGCTTCCCATTATGCACAGTGGAGTTAGCTGAATAAGACAATGAATCACTGAAATGTGTTATCTGATCAAATTTAATTAATTCCCTCATTGACAAAACTGAATTTACCTACTGTGAAATTGTATCTCCTCAGTATCAAGGGAAAAGAGAATTCCGTTTTGGTTTTGGTTTTTTACATTGCAACGAAATTGATTACTTCTTTTTGTTAGTTTGGCCACCCACCCCCCACCCCCCCCAGAACATATCTATAAAGGAGGGATTTTATTTATGTCAAGCACATACACACACACATCAGTTAAAATAAACATTTCTCATGGATATAGAACTTATAGGAACAATTTATTAGCCCAATTCAGTGGTGTCAAGCACAAATGAGTTGGAGGGCAAATTCCCACCCAAGTGTAGACATCTGAGGCAAAGCCAATAATTTTCCACTGAAAAATGTTAGTTCTACTTGAACTCAACACCAAACCATCAATTCCACCATAAATTGGGGAAGCTGAAATACAGTTCTTATGGCTGTGGCAATATGTCTATCCTTAAGCATTTGTAGCTTGAACACAACAGCAAAGAGTGAATTAGTGGCTCTCTAGCACAGAAAATGGAACGTGTATGAAGAATAGTAGGTTAGCTGTGAGTCACACTGGAACACTCTAAAGTGACCTGATGAGGCCCACAAATCTTATGTTTGACACCACATGACACAGAGGTCAAACTAGCTGAGACTAAAAAAAGTCTGCCTAGATTAAGGGCCCATCCAAACTTCTGTTTGACCCTTGATTTCAAGTGATTTCAAGTGATGGGTCTGAGCGGGGGGGAGGGGTTGGGGGGGAGGTGCTCTGCTGCTTTCCCTTTGAAAACCCATTGTTTACTACTGGTTTGGGGAAAAACATTGGTCTGCTGAAAACCTGGCTTCTTTATTTTATTTTTAACAGTATTTACTGTTTTGGTGTTTGCCACCCTGGGCTTCTTTGGGAAGAAGGATCATTTAGAAATTTAACAAATAACAACAACAGTAGCAGCAGCAGCAGCAAGAAGAAGAAAAAGATTTTTAAAAATCCAATTAACTAAAGTATCCTTTCATTCTATAGCATGCTATGTTTAGTGGACAGTTTATTTTAGAAATACTGTAGATCCCATCCACCCCAATCTGGGCCAAATGTATGTCATAGGTTTCTACGGTGTTTCCACAAGTTGTGGTCCCAGTCACAACACCAAGACTACTCCGGGTGCCGTGTCTATAGCAAGTGTGCGCTGGATAAAGTCAATCGGACAACCATCTGGGATAAAATTGGCCACAGTTTTATTGATTCCAGACGTAGGTGGATTTCGGCTCAGACATTGGGTGCATATCTGCCTCAGCCTCCTGCTGGAGGGCTGAGATATTTCAGGGTCGTGCCAGGGATTATGACCTCTACAAGACGCCCATCTAGTGTGAAGGCCACCCTCTATGGCCCATATGCCCCACCCTTGGCTTCTTGACAGAGACTTCCAACGAGACCATTTTAACGTGGCATGCTGAATATGCTGCAGACCATGCAGAGGGGGGCTGGTGTAGTTGGCTTATATTGTCATTGGCAAACCGGAGTGGGAACTTCTGACTCACAGTCCACCAGTGAGGCTTTGGCAGGCAATCCTGCCCTACAATGCAGCCAGCCGGGGGTGGATGCTGACATACAGCTGACTTGCACAATCTGGCTGCCTGGGGATGGTGCAGGACCACGAGGGGCCACTACTGCCACCCACCCAGAATGGGGGAAATCAGCCATTATACAGACATCACCTCTTATTTGTATTTCATTTTGTGTGTGTTAATTTTTTTTGGGGGGGGGAGTACATGGATCAGGGTCCAAAAGCAATTCTTGGCATTCAAAGAGCTTGGGTACACCCAGCGCAATTTTTTTGACTTTTTTTGATTTCAGTCGTAGACAAGTCCTCCCCAAATCCCATATCGAAAATGCATCCAGGTTACTAGATGGTGGTAGTGGAAAACTGTTTGAATGAAAGGAGACAATACTCCCTTTGGCAGGTAGAACTGGAGACTCAGATCTTTGGATTATGCCATATGTTTTAATAAAAGAAACCCTACTACATTGTTGCTGTTGTCTCTAATACTGTGTATGAGCAAAAATTAATGAATTGTTATTCCCATATAAAAACTGATGTACTCAATTATAGTTCATTATATGTTCTGATTATTGGTATCTTCTGTGGTTAACTCTACTCTGTTGATTGCCCTGGAAACTGTAGAGCCTTAAAACTATTCTTGCGAAATAGAATAAAAATAATAATCTTGATAAATATTCAGGAGCTATATACAATGCTTAACTGTGTTCATTCATGAGAAACCAAATACAGTACTTTGGGTTTAGTTCAGCAACTTGTACACCGAGAACAAAATCAGAATGAAAGAATTAGTGAATGTTACATGTCAGAATAAAACTTACCAAATTCCTTAGGCACAGTAATTGAATATTGACAAGTCTGCCCAACGGTGTAGTTTTGAGGGTAATTTGGTGATAAAACTACTCCATCTGAACCAATATACTGGCCCCCACAGGGAGCTGGAAAAAAGAAAATGTGAAAACATTAAACCGAGGGAAAGTGCTATTGAACTCATCACATTTAATGTGCTGGCAGTGCATGTTTGCTCAGAAGTTAAGTCCCACTGTGTGCAAAAACCCTGTGTGGGAAACCCACAAGCAAGGTTCAAGCACGAGAACACTCTTCCCTCCTATGATTTCCAGCATTCCAGGCATTCCAAAGCATTGCTGCCTCTGAATGTGGAAGCAAAGCACAGCCATCACAGCTAGTAGCCTTCAGTAGCCTTATGCTGTTAGAACCACCAAACTTTGGGAATTAGGAAGGCACTGATGCTTGTGTGGCATCAATAAAGACATACCTGTTCACTCAGGTGTTTTTAGCCACTACTACAAGTTTTAGCCACTACTACAAGTTCTTTAGCATCTTTTGTTTTTAAAAAAGACAATGTTTTAGTTGCATGTCTCAACAGAATGTTTTATTATTCTGTTTATTGTGTGTGTGTATATATATATCAGTGGCGTAGGAAGCGGCAATCATGACGCGCACCCGGGGGCGGGGCGTCACTACATAGTGCACATGTGCAGCTTTGCTACGTACGACGCATGCGTCAATGTGTGTGTGTGTGTGTGTGTGTGTGTGTGTGTGTGTGTGTGTATTCCTGTGAAGTGTTCTGGTATTCTCTGACTGAAAAATGGTTTCCAAATTATTTAAATAAATAAATAAAATTTTGCTAAGATATATAGGATACCGTAATTTTAATGGCAAAACAGAGATATTAATGTCCATGACGGATCATGTGCTCTGTGGGTTTTGCTGACATCCCTCCACATGATTATGTATGCTGGGATTTGTGACAATAATAAATAAATAAAAATCACACTTTTTTTTTACATCGGGTAAATAATTCTTCAGTGCTGGCATTGGAGTTCCAGTACTTTGACATATCCATCCCCTGTCACCTACAAACACTGACAATTTCAGAACGGCCAAACAGAACAAAAATGTTTCAGCTCAGGGTGAAGAATAAGGGATTGTGCTGAAGGTTTTGCAGCAGTGGTGGATTTTTCAGAGGGATTTGAAGTTGGAGAAGCAGAAAAGGGAAGCTGCAACATGGGCGGGACATCTTTGTCTGTGTTGTCTGTTCCAACAGTCAGGTAATTGCCGGAGGGCTGTCTGCTGCGTCTGCCTGAGGGAGAGACGTAGCTTTGCTTCTATTTCTCTAAGTGAGTTAGTTTGTTTCTTGTTTTAAGTTTGTGATTCCTTTTATGAGAACTGCTTTTACTTTATTATATTTTGTAACACTTTGTTAAACCTGTTTGCTTAACTATTCTTATTAATAAATAGTCAAAAAGGATTTCTGTTAAGTTTGTTCTTTCCTGAGCCGCATTGTCAATCTGGTTCCTACGCTGCTTGGTTACCGACCAGATCTGTGTTAAAGTAATAAGTCGTGATTTGCTGGTAAAGGGAAATCGCTGGTGGCAGCTACCGTTGGTTCTGATTCTCCAGTTAGCCCAACCAGTCATAGCTTAGTTGTCCAAAAGCAGGGGTGCCAGCCCAACTCTGGAGGGGGGTGGGTGGCACCGGGTAAAGGACAGACGAAAGGTGACTGGGGGCTAACATGACATGGTATACCAGCCAGGCAACAAGAGCAGAACACTTTAAATTAGCACATACAATTGAATAAGTTACTCCTAATACTGAAGCATCCAATGAAACTTGGGGCCATAGACTGATGGAAAAATGCTTTGCACTTCTCATTCGAACAGTGGCATGTCACTAAGTCGAGTTAAGAGAGAAGAGTTCCTTTATAGTTCATACAACTCCAAATATTCCTGAGGAAACTGACATGGAAAGATCACTGGCTGAGAATGCTTAAGCTGTTTTTAGAATGTCTTAAAACACGTTTTGTTTTCTTAATGTATATGACTTTTGTGTCTAGTGCCCTGGACTCCTTCAAAGCTAAAGCTAAAGGACCCCTGACAGTTAAGTCCAGTCGCAAATGACTCTGGGGTTGCGGCGCTCATCTTGCTTTACTGGCTGAGGGAGCCGACGTTTGTCTGTAGACAGCTTCTGGGTCATGTGGCCAGCATGACTAAGCCGCTTCTGCCGAAACCAGAGAAGCACACGGAAATGCCATTTACCTTCCCGCCGGAGCGGTGCCTATTTATCTACTTGCACTTTGACGTGCTTTCAAACTGCTAGGTGGGCAGGAGGGACTGAGCAATGGGAGCTCACCCTGTCGCCGAACCACCGACCTTCTGATCAGCAAGCCCTAGGCTCAGTAGTTTAGACCACAGTGCCACACGCATCCCTTGGACCCCTTTAGGAGAGAATGTAAATAGAATCATAATCATCTTGTGTAGTACTAGCTAGAAGTAGCAGCGACAGGAGGAAAAGGCAGGGAATCAACTGATTGTTTTCATAATGGATGTATGCAACGAATGAGGTCCCATGAAGCTGTGTTAGAAAGCCCATTACACTCCATAGAGAGTAGTGGGGGTTGCGGACGAGCTCAAAAGAAATCTGGGAGGGGGTGGGCTGTAGTTAGGATGAGTCATGGGGCGTGTCGCAGTTTTGATTGACAGCAGTCTTTTACTTAACACACAGTTGCTTTTGTTTTTAGCTCACTCTCGGCAAGCCTTCGAATCTCCCACCCGCCCGCCGCTGTTCCTTTAGGCTTTAGTCGACACTGCTTGCCCGTTCGTGGGGGTCGCCTGTATTCAGGGGCCCAGTAGGAATTTTGCCACTTGGCTGATTGGCTGTTGCCATTTGGTTTTTGCCTACTGCCAAGCAACTTGTCACAACTTGTTAGGTTGGCCGTTAGGCTTTGGTTAAAAATTGGTATAGGAGGGGCATGGCATAAAAATGCCTACCCCCTCCCCTTAACTTGCTCCTTATAGAAGTATTCCGTTAAAGGAATCCTGGGGCTCAGGGACTCTAGTCCATTCATCCTGCCATAGGCAAGGATGGTGCGGCCATTACAGAGCTGAGCCTTGGGGAACATTCCTTGGGAGAGGAGAGTGCCTCTGAACAGTACCTCCAATCCATTGGGGTGTTTACTTGACTTACCTACCATTAGGTAAGTCAGAGCTGGTCCTGACCCAAAAGGGGATCAGATGGAGATGTTCCTAACCCAAATGGGTCAGATGGAATTGGTCCTGCCCAACCCAGGCAGATGGAATGGTCCTGACCCAACGTGGGTCAGATGGAAATGGTCCTGTCCCTTAGAGTGGACAGATGGATTAACCAAAGGCTAAGCCAACACTCAGAATTAAAATGTATTTTGAATAAAGTTGTGGTCAAAATAATGCCAAAAACCCAAACCTAAAATATCGTGTCAGTTGTGAGTTATTTTTGGGATTTCTGGGAGCTTCGTCACGCAACTGGTATTATTAAACTGATTTATAATTGATTTAATAAATCAGGAATGAATACTGAAGAAGCCAACATGGCAGAGGATACCAAGCAGATTGTGAACTTCTCAAAAAGCATAGGTGTCTGGGCAACAGAATGGCAGATTAGATTCAATGTATATGTCTACTTTAAATGCAAAGTGATGTACTTGAAATAGATATATGCAAGTTGATGGGGTCTAAATTGGCTGTCACTACTCAAGGAAAAGATCTCGAGGTCACGGTGGAAAGCTTATTGAAAACATCAGCTCACTTTGCTGTGACAGTGAAAAGGAAATTTTGATGTTAGGATTATTATGAACGAAACAAAAAAATAGATGCCAAATATTACTATGCTATTATATAAATTTATGGTGGACTCAAGTTAAGAATATGGTCTGTAGTTATGGTCTAAAAAAAAATACTGTATTGCTTTATTATATTTCTGGGAAACCTATGGAACAGGGCAATCAAAATGATCAGCAGGTTAGAGAATCTTCTCTGCAGAGAAAACCTTAAAAGGTCCAAGCTTTTTTTTTTTTACTTTAGAAAAAAGAAGATGGTAATGGGAAGCACAGTAGATATTACTCTTTCCCACAATGCAGTCACCCAGTGAAGTTGATTGACAGTAGGTTCAGAGCAAACAAAGTAATGTGTTTCTTCATATAATTCCTAATTAATTTACAGAATAAATTACCCCACAATGTAGTGATGATCACTAGTTTAGATGGTTTTTTAAAAAAGGATTAGACAAATGTGTAGAGTACATTTAAATAAAAATTCTTGTCAATGGCTATTAACCTTTATATAAAAAAATGGAACTCCATATTCAGTATGCTTCTCATTGCCCACTAAGGTGAAAAAAACAGCTCAGTTCTGTGCAAACTCCACAGATGCCTCTGCCTGGTAAGTGCTGACAGCATGCAGCTCAAGGAGCATTTTGATGGTGGTCTGATGCAGAAATAATAGCATTTTAGTGAATAACTCTGAAGGTGAGTTGTGTTTCCTCCTGCTGCTCCTTCTATTAATCCTCCTTCCCAGCTGTGTGCTGGGTCCTGCACAGAACTTTGAAGTGAACTATGTTACAATTTTTTCTTCTTCCTTTTTGGATGAGGACATTTTTGAGAAGGGAAAATGGATGGATAAATATATTAAAATTCCTGAAATCAACCAAGGCGGTCCATTTATGCCCAAACATGATGAGCCACTGAATCTACCATGATTTCTGTTCAAATACAGGCACTTCTATATCTCCCTTGCCAAAACAAACAAACAAAACCAGGGTTTTTTTTGGGGGGGGGGGATAATTTAGATTAGGAAAATATGGCACAGGGAGAGTTAAGCTGGAAGCCTATAAAAATTTTTCCTGAGGTTAACGCCCATTGAACTTTATGTGGCGTAAACAAAAATAGGATTGCACTGTTAAATGGCCGCTTCTCCAGCTCTACTTCCCCGATCTGATTCAAACCATAGATCTGGCTTATGCAATGTAACAAACAGGCCTAAGGTTGTTCCGAATCACTGTTGCACAATCAACTTAATTGTACAAGTTAGTTCCATTCTGCAAAAATGATTTCCAAACTTGTATGGAACATATATCCTTGAGCAAATGTGAGGTTTTTAGCTTTGAAAGCAGAAAATGAGAATATCCCTGGAAACTTGATATTACAGAAGCCTTTGTGTGCAGAGAAGCAAGTGACACCACTCTCAGATTTTCTTCCCTCAAATAGCACTAAGAAAATAAATAGTGATTTAGACTGAAATCCTCAACACATCCCTTCCCTAGTTACCATGAAACATCCTTGAACATAACTGTGTGCAAGTCTGCAGTCTGTGTGCAGCAAGATCTCTGTGGCACCAAGGTGCTAATTTGCCACTTCTCTGATGTATGCACATTTCACAGCTTCTCAACTGCAGCTTCGAAGAATGATATTCCCCATTCGAAAAACTCAGTGGTTTAAAAAAGACAGAAGGACATTTTCACCCACATGAGAAGCCTCCTCCTTCAACTTCTGCCATCTTCTCCTCCCCATGAGAGCTTGTGTGCCACATCTCATGCCATTCTGGCATGGTCCCTTGGCCCTCAAGAGTTACTTTGCAGGCGGAAAAGACTAGTTGCATGAACTGAATTCTGGTTACTCTTTGTTGGATCCAAGACTATCTATCTATATTAGAGCTGGGCAAAGGAATAAAACCAGCCTTATAAAAAACAAAACAAAAGAACAACAACAACACGATTTCAGGGATAGGTGAGAGAAAATGTGGCCTGACATTTTTCAGGGGAAGGACAACTTTCTCATGTGATGCTACAGAGTAATAGTGTGTGCTTATAGCTGGAAATATGTATGCATTTTATAGCCCAGTGGGATTCTGCTGCAATGTTTGCTTGGAACACAGAAATGGAGTTGTCAGCAATCAGATGAAAGATGCCCATTATTTGCCAAAGGCTGCATCTTTCTTGTAGCTGCCAAGAGTTTTTTTCTAGCAAGTAACAACATTCTCTTTAGATTTTAAACCTACATTCATATCCTGCTTTGAGACATAAAAGCTTTCAAGCTAAAATATAGGGAATAGCAGTTTTTTCAAGAAATAGAAATCCAGCATACTGCTTTCAAAATAATTCTAAATATAGTGCAATCCTGTAAGAGCCACTTCTTCAACGGGGCCTGCTTCCAAGATGTGCAGAATTCCAGCTTTAAGGTGCAATCCAAACTCCCCACTGCCTCCAGGGCTCTGCAGAGAGGTAGAGTCCCTGTCACATTGTTCCATTGGCTGCAGAAAGGGGGTGGGATTATTGGGCCTGATGTCATACAGTTGCCCAAGCCCCCCTTGAAAAGCCCCATTCGGGGTCTTTCCACTAGCTCCTGCCAGCAGGGAACTGCCAGTAGGCTGCACACCTGTCTGTTCAAAAACTGGTGGGAGGACAACTCAGCCTGAAGAACTGAATGGAGTGACATCTCCACTCAATCCAACCCTTGAGACTGGTGTAAGGGGTGGTGGAGGTAGTAGTAGTTGGACTGCTCTGTCAATGTATTCACTCGTGAAGTAATTAATGTTTCAATAGGCTTCAGTATCTGGTTTTTAACCTTTTATACACCCATCAATCAAAGGCTTTATACTAACCCCCATCTCATGCAACGAAACCATGAGCTAACCTTGAGGAATTATTTTCTGTTTTTAAACTGTATTGATATTTACTACTTTAAAATGTACTGGCATATCATCAACATCAGCATCGTCATTGACAATCATCATCAGCAACAATACTGCATCACCATCGGCAAATACCTCTGGGAGGAAAACTAATAATTTGGAGAAATTTTAGTAAGTCTTTAGATAAATAAGAAATGACAGAGAGAGAAAATCTTTCGCAGTTTATTGATTTAAGACATCTGTGTTTTCCCTCAGTGCAACCAGCATATTTTAAGTTATTTAAATATAAAAGCACAACAATTTGTGCTTCACTTTCAATAAAACTCCATTAAGAACTCCATTCTGCCACAGAATGTCACTAAGGACTCGTCAACACTTTTGCCTGTTCCGTGCCTAGAAAGCACAGGTCCAAACAGTTTTTCACTGGTTGTGTGTCAGAGTGGTTTTCCCTTTGCCCCACTGCTTTCCCCTAGAAAACCAACACTTTAGCAATAAATCAGAACAAATTTGATGGATGTTTGCTCCAATTCAGCACTAAACCTGGGGGAAAGCAGCAGATGGGCAAATGGAAGTATTGATGAGCCCTAAGGCAAGAACAGCTTATCAATTGGAGGCTGGCAGGGCCATTCACCTGCCTTTGCTAAATTAGAATTAGGTTCAACAGGATCTTCTTCATCTGCTAACTGAAGCAAGATTTAGGAACATAACATAGAAAGCTGCCTGCTATCTCATAGGACTATTTGCTCATCTAGTCCCATATTGTTTACTCTAACTGAGAGAAGCCTTGTGGGATCTCAGGAAATAGTATTTCACTTCCACTCACTACCTGATTCTTTTAACTGGAGACACAAGGGATTGAACCTGGGATATTGCAGAGTGGGCACTAAATAAAGATGGGTTCCTCCCCCAAAACACACTCCAGCCTTTCCTTTCCTTATATCATCAGTAATGAGAACAGCAGTAAAGGTAAGCAGCAAGAGATGGTAGGTTTTCTCCCCGCCCTACCCCTGCCTTCCCCCATTGGCCCATCACACTGGCTCATGCTGGCTAACAGCATGGCAGTGCACATGGAACTTGTTCTTCCAACCTACAATTGCAGACCCCACTCAAGAGAAAGCACCCTCCGATTCAGTACATACCATTGCAAGATGGCAACACTCTGTTCCATGCAGGTTTTCCATCCGCGCCAATCACACAAGTGATAGTGGAAGGATCGATAATTTTGTAGCCAGAATCACACTGGTAAGTAACACTCGATCCGAGTTTAAAGTCTGCTCCAATTCTAGTTCCATTCATTATGTTGCCAGGGTCAAAACAAGCTTCCCGTGGTTTTTCTAATTAAAAAGAGAAAGAGAGAAGGAGAATTAAGGAATTAGGGATACCAGTCCACAAGCACTCGTGGGATAAAATGTAAGACTCAAGCTGAGCTTTCATGATAATCACTCTTCATTTGAGTACTCTTATCACTTCCAAATATATTAGAGAAGCAAAAACATGAAAGGGGAGGACAACAGGGTAGAGACCCCTATCTTTTCAGATAACAGTCGGTGGATGAATTAGAGCAGATCCACACCATACATTTAAAGCACACCCAGCACATAACTTCCCCCAAAGAATCTTGGGAAGTGTAGTTTATTAAGGGGGCTGCAAATTGTAGCTCCCTGAGGATGAAACTACAGTCCCCAGGATTCTTTAAGGGAAGTCATGTGCTTTATACATGTGCTCTATATGCCTGTTTCTCCAACTTACAAAGGGCCTCATGCTCTCTCAGAATATTGGTAACAAAGAGCGGCAAACAGCTGCAAGCCCGTAAATAGCCATGGATGAGAGTTAGGCTAAAGGGGGTGGTGGGCATGTAAAAAAGTTAAAGAATATTGGGGAATGATTTATAATGAGCTGAAAAAATGTTTAAAACAAGCTTCTCAAAAAGACCAGAGGCCTTTTTGTTAGGAATAGTTCAGGCAGAGGTTCCCAGGTGTCAGAAAAAAATACGTATGTTTGCAACAATGGCGGCTCGAGTTTTCTTTTGTGAGGTCCCAGGCAAGGAGGACTGCCAACTTAAGATGACAGAATATGCAGGACTAGCATGTATAACATATATAATAAGAGAGCAATAAGAACATGTATTCAAAGAGTGGATTTCTTTTTGCTAAGTATATGGAAAATAATCCCACACAGCTAAAAACGCTGGCACCATTAAGATAAATTCAACAGTGAAACTAATATTTGAGTGATGTAAAATTGGAAAACTGACTAAAATGGCTATAGTAAAATATGCAGGATTGATAGGTAAGTAAAAGGAACCATGGAAGGGGAAGGAGGGAAGTTTTTGGATACTGGTATTATGCATAATGTTTGTTTTGAGATGTAAAGCGGAAAACTTAATAAAAATTATTGAGAGAGAGAGAGTTAGGCCAAAGGGAACAACTTAGGACAGGTGCCCATGCTTGCTTCAGGGCAAAGGGGAAAGGAACTAAGCTCATCCATGTCTTTGGCCTTAAAGCTATCACAGGGGATGGAGTGCCTTGAACTCTGGAAAGGAATGTGGTTTGCACATCTCGGGAATGGAGGGGGGGGTGTCCTTTGTTGTTTGTTGACCCTTACTGTAGCAGGTTGAACAATGAACAAATTTATTAACTGGAATAAATACAGGCCTGCAGCAGGCTTTCTGTTAATCCAAGAAAAGACAAGGAGAGTGGAAGTCTGTGTCCTGGGTCTAAGTATAAAATATTTCCATATATAATCTGTTTAGTTAAGATATGCTTGGGGATTTACTGGGCTAGTAAGAGTACTGGCCTAAGAGAAGGGAATCCTTTGCTTCTCTGAATGTGTAAATATGCTCATGTTTGCATGTGGAGAATCTGAAGTTTAGGTTTTTTTAAAAAAAAATTGCTAATGTTATGTAAATACAGAACTAAGAATGGTAATGTGTAACAGTAAGTAACATGTGAGAAGTTCAACTCTAGCTGAAGAAATCTGTTATTCTTTATGTTGCCAGAGCAATTAAAAGGATAACCAATAGAGACACTGTCCAAGAAAATGGGCCCCCTTTTTTAACCATGCCAATGGCCAAAATCAAAACCAACAACTCAATAATACCAGTGGAGGGGTTACATCAAGTAATATGTTTAAATGTTGAAGGTATGTGTATTTCTAGAGACAATGGATATAACATCATTAGCTGTACTGCTGGATAAGTGTTTCATAGCTGTATTTGTTTTAAAAAACAATAAAAAAATTGTTTTTTTTTTAAAAAAAATCAGTTCAGTTACAAGAAAGCTGTTATAGGACTTAGTAGTTCAGTTAGAGCTTATACTTATTATACTGGACAGCACAATTAGAATATTTGAATGGCTGGGTATTTAAAATTCTATTGGCACTCATTGGCTCATAATTATAGGTCAATGTGCTGGCAAACATAGAGATAATTCAAACTCAGCAGTCGGAGAACCCTGACTGAAGTTTGATACTAGGGCAGCTGAGGCTGTGTGTGGTTATTGTGGATGGTGAGAACAAACAAACAAATAAAAAAAACAACAGTATGACAAATAACAATCAGAACAGGATGCACATGAAAGCGCAAGACCTTACTATAGGAGCACAGCCTTAGAAAGCAGGTTGTGTGTATTAAGCACTAAAACAACTGAAAATTTGTGACCTATATAAATAATACAAGTATGTATTTGCTTTTGGTGCATAATTTATTCTACTTCAGCTAGTAATATGGACAGGAAGAAAAATTATGAAGGGCACTGAAGCCCCACAGCTGGCATTTAAAAAGATTTAATTCCCTAAATTGTATCAGCATTTCAGAGCTGATTATGTACTATGTTTAAGGAACAAAGAACCAGGGCACTTTGAAGCATAACTTAAAGAATAGGAAATATATCTTACAAAATGCTCAGGGTTCTAGCCAGTCCAGTCCATTTCCCCTCCGTTTTCTCTCTACTCCCTGCCAAATATTCAATGGTGTATGTTATATGCATGGACCTTGGGGAGCATGGCTGCCCATTTAATGTAGGCAGGGGTAGGGCTGTCCCTTGTAGCCTTGCAGTGCAACATCCTTTTAACATCCTTTCTATGCAGGATCAAATGAGCATTGTTTTAGAATGTTTATATTGATAAAGCAGTTGTGGTACACATGATTCGACTGGGCTTTTCCTCCTTTTCTTTAATTCCTCCTTTTTCTTTAATTACAGCTGTCCTGTACATTTTGATACTATTTCCACAAAGAAACTAGAGCTGCTCTAAGGAGGAAAGGGCTTGGGAATTCTAAGCACATATGCAAACCCAAGCAAAGAAAAACAGCTAATGAGACAAGAGAAATCTGCATGTTCACAGTATCCTTTCAGAAACAACCCAAAAGGTATTATGCAAATGACTATCTCCTGATTGGCTGGGAACGGCTGTCAGATAAAGCAGAAATATTCTCTTTTTATATAGCTTCGAGAAATAAACAACATGTATGCAAATTGGTCTTCAAATAATCTGTACCCAGAATGTATGAAACTGTTATGTATTAAACAGATGTACATCATTTTCTCGTATTTAAATTGTGCAAGTCATTTCTGTTTGAGAAGATCTTCCCTCAACAGCAGCTCTCGTTCTTTTTACTCAGCATAAAAGCCGTTTAGGCGTGCAACAAACCAAGCAGACAAAAAGAAAGTAAGTGTATTCGTCAAATCAGAAGACCTTTCCAGAATTGGGATTCTAATGTGCACACTCCCCCCCCCCCAAGAGAGATTCAGACTATAGCATAAGCGGTTGCTTCTAGTATTGCCAGTTTATGAATGAAAGGCTTCTTCCATTATTCCTAGAAGGGACTTGGGTCCAGCAGTTTCTTATGCTGTTCTGAAGGAGAAAATGAGGAATCTCGTTTCCCTCAGCACAACATTCAGATGGGACCTAGAGTACATATCTGGATCCAATGCTGTGGCTTATGTTGCATGGTACATTCGTCTCAGTGCATCAATAAAATAAATGTTTTATATTATTTATTTTTAATATATAACCACTACTCGGCTTCGGTGTGTTAGGTACAGCAGCATGATAGAGTTAGGGTTCTGCACAATATGTGTTATTTATTCACAAGGAACTTCTCTGAACTCTGCTGTTTGTGTAAGGAGGAAGCATGAGCATGCCTTGCATACATGCCTCCTTCTTTGGAGGTCTTTAAGCAGAGGCTTGACAGGCATATGTCAAGAATGCTTTGATGGTGTTTCCTGCTTGGCAGGGGGTTGGACTGGATGCCCCTTGTGGTCTCTTCTAACTCTATGATTCTATGTGTGTGTGTGTGTGTGTGTGTGTGTATGCATGCATAACATATATTCAGTGGTACCTCTACGTATCCTTCGGGATACGTATGCGCCAAACCCAGAAGTATTTTTCCAGGTTTTGCTGCGTGCGCATGTGCAAAAGCGCTCTAAGCACAGCGTGCATGTGCAGAAGCGGCATCTCCAAATACACACACCTCGGGATCCAACCGAAGCTCTGGAACAGATCCCGTGCATAACCGGAGGTACCACTGTACATTGAAGAATACCTGAAAAATTAATATAACTTGGAGGCAAACAACAAAGTATCAGGATGCAGAAGACTGGCTGGTTTTTCCATTGGAAAGAATGGCAAACAAAAGTCAACTGTGACTCACAGCTGCCAAGTTTTCCCTTTTCTCACGAGGAAGCCTATTCAGCATAAGGGAATTTCCCTTAAAAAAAAGGGATAACTTGGAAGCTATGCTGTGACTACAGAAATGTATGAAGCAGTTGCAAATTAGCAACTAAACAAATGGAGTAAATGATGTATGAATGAATGAATGAATGAATAAATAAATAAATAAATAAATATTAACTGAACAAAAAAAGAAGGGCTTCTACATCTACATACAGCAGGCACCCCCAAACTTCAGCCCTCCAGATGTTTTGGACTACAATTCCCATCTTCCCCAACCACTGGTCTTGTTAGCTAGGGATCATGGGAGTTGTAGGCCAAAACATCTGGAGGGCCGCAGTTTGGGGATGCCTGATATACAGCATGGCTCTAAAAACGGTGTTCAAGTGTTTTGGGGGCCGGGAGTTGTCTAAAAAAGAGCTTTCCATCACAAATGAAGAATGTCCTTATGATTATTATTTTTTGTAGCCTATGTAAATGCCTTTCCTACACAAGCTTACATGATAAAATCAGTTCAGCTGATATGATGACAATGATGTTGGTTCTTTTTGTGATCATAGCCACGTTGATGATATGTGCCATACGTGAGAGAGTAACACCATCAATATACTTCAGCTATACTTGATTACGAATCTGTATCTAATTTTCACAAACTTTGTCAGAAACATATGCATGATCCCTCACGACATGTCAAGTATAACTAGATGGGGGGCGGGCGGAAATACTGTGTTTACATTTTATGTGATGATACATATTTTGTTAAATTTACCTTTATATTCAATGGCAAATCCTGACATGCCGACGGAAGCATCACTACGAAATGCCAGAAATAGGTTATTACCACTGCTTTCTATTCTTTCAGGTGCCTGGGAGCCTTGAAAACTGCCAATTAGAGGGCTGTTGGAATCTTCTCCTTCATAAATATGCAAAAAATCATAACTGGGTTCCATGTTGAAACTGAAATAGAGAAGCAAGAAATAAAATGTCTCTGTTGATGTTGTTGCTTAAAAAAGAGAAAATGGCATCAACATTCCAACTCTACTTCTAAAATGTGTGGTGTACTTAAATGAAGGATTTCTTGCTCCCACATTCTAAAGTATGAACAAATGGTAAAGTCTAACTTATTATACTGCAATTTATTCCAGAATGCCACAATGTTGTTTTGTTCCAGCCCCCCTCCACACACACACCATTCCTTATTAATACTTGTTAGATAATGTTTTGGCCCTCAGTGTTTTCTGGACCCAACCTGCATTTTCATGGGGAAGAATCTGGCATGGAGCCCTTTGCCTCTATATATTTTGCCTGTTCCTTAGATTCCAGTAGCTTAAGGGTGTTTCCTACATGTTCACAAGTCTTCTCATAAATATTTGGGTTCTGTTGATGTTTCATTTGAGGATGATAATGTCACTATCTACTTTAACAGTAGCTTAACTGGAACCATTAACTGATCCCTAGAAAGCAGTTTAAACTAAAGCAATTGGAACTTCTTTTGCAACTCCTTCAAAGTTTAGTAGCTATATATATATATATATATATATATATATATATATATATATATATATAGCATTTATCACCATTCTGTGTTTCTCTGCCATATCCACGTACCTACCTACCTAGCACTAAATAGGTCCAACAGCATTGTTTACTAGAGTTTAGGGAATCAAGACATTTACTTTACTCAAAAAATTGCGCAAATTAATCTGTATGAGATGAACTTTAAAGGAAAATCAAGACGTTGATCCCAGCACATACCTGGGAGTGCTCAAATCAGGTTTTAAAAATGGTTGTGTTTTGAAGGAAAATGGCAATAACTCAATTACTAAGAAGAGACTGTGACAACTTGTAGCTGTAGCAAAATTACACCACTTTCTTTCATAAGTTCTTTCATCCTCATTCCCACCCCTGATCACTGTAATGATACCCATTCTTATGGCCTGCAAATGTTGTTGTGGAAATAGAGGGGCATTTCTGGCTCAGTACCAGAGTGCAGTTAGGAGAGAGAGAGAGAGAGAGAGAGAGAGAGAGAGAGAGAGAGAGAGAGAGAGAGAGAGAGAGAGACTACAAACTAAGCAAACTCCTAACAACTAGGAATAGAAACAGGAGCCCAACACTTTTGTGGTAATTGCGGTTCCACCCCTATTTTTCTTAATTGACTGGTTTGGTATTTTGGGGAGACTCTCCAGAAGAGCACGGTGCAGGGAGATGCCATAGGAAGGCAAGATTCAGCAGAAATTATGAGCAGAATTCTCTTCTATGGAATGCTCCTGTTCTCATCTAACATTTGGGGGTAATACAGTTGTTGCACCAAAAAGGAAATAAAAAGCAGAAATCCCAAAATGGTGAAAGCCAATATTTATGGTAAAAAGCTGAAAGAGTTTGGAAAATATATAGCAATCTTCGGGGAAGTAGAGATGAATTTCTCCTGCTTTTTTTTACCTGTATCGAGATATATTTTTAAATGTTGTCTCCTCCCCCCAAAAAATAAACAAACACTGATTTGCACTTGGTGGGGGTTATACTTTTTCTGTTGCTTTGAGTAAACTAGTACAGTAATATAGACACTCAACACCTTTACCATGCGGTGATTACATCCCACATTCATTTTAATTAATTCTTATACCCTGTGGATGAAATTTTCAAAGAAGGGGAGGGGGAGAAGTGCCACAGAACAATCTATTCCCTTATGTGTATGGAGGTTAGAAGAAAGAAATGTATCTTTCTGCAGCTCTTCAGGATCAAATATGACACACACACCCCTCCCAATTTAAGAAGACTGCAGTCAGTCAAGAGTTCTCACACTGACTTCAAGGGTAGATGGACTAAATCACAGATGTACTAATACTGCCCTGTATCAGCAGTAGCAAATCACATTTTGTATCCTTCCTAAGCTGGTGTGCTAGCAGCTCAATTGAAAAATTAAATCACTACACTGGATGTCCTCACTGTTCTACGGCAGGGGTCCCCAAACTAAGGCCCGGGGGCTGGATGCGGCCCAATCACCTTCTAAATCCGGCCCGCGGACGGTTCAGGAATCAGCATGTTTTTACATGAGTAGAATGTGTTCTTTTATTTAAAATGCATCTCTGGTTATTTGTGGGACCTACCTGGTGTTTTTACATGAGTAGAATGTGTCCTTTTATTTAAAATGCATCTCTGGGTTATTTGTGGGGCATAGGAATTCATTCACATTTTTTCCCAAAATATAGCCCGGCCCCCCACAAGGTCTGAGGGACAGTGGACCGGCCCCCTGCTGAAAAAGTTTGCTGACCCCTGTTCTACGGCTTTCATAGTACGGAAGCCCTGTGCAATACTTATTTCCACTTTCTCTGTCAATATATGGATATAATATACATTGCCCTGAAGAAGAAAGTATACAGACATCCCCCAGAATACCTTGTGGCATACGTACCAACAGTTTGGGAAGCTCTGTTCTAAGTGCACCTTAAAAAGGCAGATGACACTAAGCTCTGATACACAAGTTGTGTATTTAGCACTATTAAAGCAAACATATGGAAGTTTTCACCCACCATGCCACAAATCTAACTGTATAAAGATAATGCTATAAAGTTACACTGTCTGTGACTAACCAGGAAGGAGACCTCGGGAGGCTCAGTGAAAATATCAAGCCACTGTACAGTGGTACTAAAAAAGCAAATGCCATGTTAGAGATTATTAGGAAAGGGACAGAACATGGAGCGCAAATACTCATGATGTCTTTATAAATCTATTGTGCAAAGCATTTGTAATATTGTGTATAGTTCTGTGAAAAAGTGAGAAAGGGGGAACCAAAGTAATTAAGGGCACATTCTTTATCAGGAAATACATCAGGGCTTTTTTGTATAGGGGAAAAAAAGCAATGATGAAATTTTATAAGATTGGGGGGGGGATATGAAGAGCTTAGGCAGAGAGAAAATGTTGCCCCTCTTTAGAACTTGGGGCAATTCAACAACATTGTCTGGAAGTAGCTTCAGGGTGGACAAAATAAAGTAGTTCTTAACACAATGCATAATTAAATTATAGAACATACTGCCACATGATGCCATGATGGGCATTATCTTAGTGGATAGATATTTTTATGGATTTGGTAGATATTTTATTTATTTATTATTATGGTCGAGGACCTGCTCTTAGAAGTAAAATAAAATAAAATAAGACGGAACCCTTTGAAAAAACAGTTTCTGGGAGCATAACGTATAAAAGTCGCTTTGAACAAGATTTAAAAGAAAATTATTAATAACAATGCTAAAAGTTTAACCCTTAAAATAGTGGCTGCAGAAAGCTGAGTCTAGCTTGCTCGGGGTGCCATTGAGGAAAAAATCAGACGGGCTGGGAAGAAAGTCTGTGTCTGTATATTTGGGTATCTTAGTGGATAGCTTTGTCTATCAGCAACTATTAAGGGGAACCTTTTTGCCTCTGAATACCAGCTACTAGGGGAAAACAGCAGAGAAGGCAGGTGGGGGGAGTTTAATCAAACCTAGTTTCCATCCCTTACCTCCTCTCCCTCTCCATTTTAGTCAATCCATGGTCCCCCGTAGCCTTGTAAAGATAGCTAAGAGAGCCATCACAAAAAAGTAAAGCAGCAAGGCCCCCTCCAGCCCCCCGTAATTTTAGCATTGGGACTTGTAGAATCGAAGAGTTGGAATGGACCCTGAGGGTCATCTAGACTCAGGAGCTTTGATGCCCTTCTGGCAGGCATTTGCTCACTGTTGGAAGCAAAACTAGATGCCCCCCATAGAGCTTCTCTTAAGTTCTTATTCGCTTCTACATCTTCCTGTAGCACCAACACAGAACGTTCTAAATGAAGGCTGTAGGGCATTGCTTGGGCGGAAAAGTAATTAGAAATGCTATGAAGTGATAAATGATGTGATTTTTTGAAAGTGACATTTAAATAAATACATGCTGTAAAAAATAAAAAAGCATGGCTCTAGAAATGGTACCTTTTGAATATCAAGGCAATGACAAAATCAGGGTTTACTTTTATTCTCCAGTCACACTCCTTCCCAGGAGGATACGGCTGCGGGTAGTTTGGTGATAAAATAACACCTGCCGGGCCTGTGAGGTTTCCACCACATGCAGCTGTCACAGAACACAGAGGAGAGGAAAGCAAAATTGATCACAATGGTCACACTAAGCACTGGCAATTGTCAAAGTAAGTTGAGACCTTATACATTTAATTATTCCTTTCTACTATCTTACTTTTTAGCTAATTGCTGTTCAATAATGCAAGAGCAAAAAGAACTAAGCACATACAGGAATGTGTGTGTTTGCAACGTGTTTACGTATGTATGCATGCATGTACTATGTGCACGCAGTGGTACCTCTAGTTACAAACTTAATTCGTTCCGGTGGCCCGTTCTTAACCTGAAAGTGTTCTTCACTAGAGGCGCGCTTTCACTAATGGGGCCTCTTGCTGCCGCTGCACCGCCAACACACGATTTCCATTCTCATCCAGGGGCAAAGTTCTCAACTTGAGGTAACTCTTCCAGGTTAGCGGAGTTTGCAACCTGAAGCGTTTGTAACCTGAGGCGTTTGTAACTCGAGGTACCACTGTATATCACTATCCAACACCACCCTTCCCTCCCCCCAGATATTTATATCATGTGCAAGTCGAAACAACATAACAGGGGCAAAGATTCTAGCCCAGCCCTCTATTGAACTAGGTTTTGCAAGGTACACACTGCTAGAAGTTTTGCTTTTTTAAAAAAAGAAGTTAAATGCTCTCTGCATGTATGAAGCAGCTACCACCTTATTCTGCTACGAGAGGAGTATCCAACCCACAAACCATAGGCTGGCTCTGGCCTACCGAGCCACAGGAAGTGGCCCGCCAGCTCTCACAGCTTTATCGCCCGTTCTCAGTACTGTGGTTCTCAGGACTTCGATTGAGATATAAAACCCTCTGCTTGTTCAGTAGAGATCACCACCTAAAGGTCAGACAGAGGGCTTCATTTCCCAATCCTAGTGCTGTCCACTACCCTGCTAAAATTAGGAGATAATGAGCTATGTCTGCTATTTAGAGATAAAAAGGTAGCACCCTCAACACTGGGGAGGATTGCAAACACTGTCTTTCTCCCTCCACAGCTACAGAGTAACTGTGCGTAGGACTGGCAGCCAAAATCTGCAATTATAATACTGTAGAAATGAAACACAACAAAGCGAACAACAACAAAGCATTAATAAATCAGCTGCAAAATAACAGGAGAAAGATAAGATAAGACAGAAGCAGCAACATAGTCATTTCATAATCCAGGTTCCTAAAATCTGATGGAAGAGAAAAGGAACCTCTGTAAAGTATGTCACATATCAGGAGCAGGGGTTGGGGTGGCAAAGACCTATGAAAGGAGAGGTTTTGTTTATTAAAGTAGGTCAAAGTATGACAAAGCGTTAAGGCCTTTAAAGTGTGACAAGTATGGATAAATAGCAAAGGTATTCGAGATTTATTTAAAATTGCATCCTGATCTAACCAAGAATTCTTCTCTGGGAGGTGGATCCCATAATTTGGATTCCAGGACAGAAAACGTTAAACGTTATATTTTGGGTAATTGCAAAACAACCCCACCCCATAGTCACACAATCCTGTGTAAGGAAGGCCTCTTGAGAAGGTATTAATAATGTGCCTGGCTATTCCTCTAACAAATTCCTTCAGCAGTGCAGAGCTTCCATAAAGAAACATTCAAAATTGAGGATTAGTCTATCCTCCCGTTTGTCTTTCTTTAGACAAAAGAAAGCCAATGAAATCACTTTACTTGATTAAAAAAAGATGTCTCCCAATCCAAGTACCCAGGCAGGCACTAACGGGGGGGACGGGGGACGACAACAATTGCACAATTCTGTCTTGGCAGGTAGGCAACTAAATCTGCAACCATGCACTTAAAATTAGGGGTCTTGTTAACAGTGGTACTGAACACCTATAATTCTCATTGTAGTAACAATAGTCATCAGCCCAGGCGGCTATTTTGTTTAAAAATAGATAACGCTAACAAAATAGCTCTTTTGTCAGTTATTACTCTAGTGAAGACTCAAACATTTTCCACATCTTCTGATGACTCAGCCTGAGGTAAAATACAGAGCTGCTCTCAGAGAAGTTATAAAATGTGGACGCAGCAAAAAAAGTGAGATAAAAAATTAAACAAACATGAATGTCTGTTTGACAACAGTCAGAATGCTAAGGAGAGCTATTAAATCCCAGCTACCCTAGTATACAAGAGTAATACTTTGTGAGGATTTTAAATGCTCTATTTTATCCTGCCTTTATAGAACCTCTGAGGCTTGAAGTTCTGCTATGTTTAGTATAATGAACATTTTAAACTGCATAATCCTCAAGGTCATCCTTCTTAGTAAAATACACTTATGGTACTTTGCCATAATGACTCTCCTAAATGAACTATTTGCATCAAAAACAAACAACAAACAAAGGAAAACCAAATAGGCTAATCAGTCGGCTTTACATTCCTTGTCTAAAGGTCGAACCAGAGAGGACATTGCTTCCATTGGCTCCAATGGCGTTTTCCCTTGAAATGCAAATAGCAGCTTCAGAGAGTGATGACAGAAAAAAGAGAGAAAAAAGAGAGAATACATTCTCTCTCCAGGCCCACAGTCCTGTGGCTTTCCTTTGGTTGCTATTTAAGTAAAAGAATTGTGAGTGTTAATTACATTCACACTGCTGACTTCACATCTACAGTATTTGGCTCCAAGTATTAATTCTTCCTGATACACTAGCAAGTCTGGCCTTTCCTCTTCATTTCTACAACCAAAAATTTAGTTCGCACTCAAGATTAAGTAGAAGGGGGTTGGGGGGCTGCTCTGTTAGCATTTCAGTGGGGGGGGTGTAGGGGGTAGGGTTGCCAGACTCAATAGAGGACAGGACTTCTGTGCCTTTAATTACCCTGCTCTCTTTTGAGTCTGGAAACCTTAAAGAGAAACCAGCAGACCCTTTGTTTAATTTCCAAGCAAAGGGTCAGCTGGTTTCTCTTTAAGGTTTCCAGACTCAAAAGAGAGCAGGGCAATTAAAGGCACAGAAGTCCTGTGTCCACTATTGAGTCTGGCAACCCTAGCAGGGGGAGGCTGCTGCTTGGAGGGGCAAAGGAGCAGAGAGGTAGGCATGGTGTAAACAAACCAGCAGAATTGCTGGATTGGCTCCACTAGTGCGTTTGCACCATGTTGACCTCCCTGATGCCAGGTTCCTCCCTTTCCTAGTAAGCTGGTACAGTAACTCCACCCCACCTGACAAGCCACTTCTGTGATTAAGGCAAACCAAATTGCTGCTCCTAGGGGTTATAAAGCGAATTTCCAACAGTTCAACATCACAAAGCTCCTCCTTTTCCAAACTACCCAGCAAAACTGTGAAACTCCTCTTTCAAGTATGTTTCTCACAGAAAATGGTCCAAGGTTGAACCCATCCTATTCAGAATGCATAGAAGGGATAGATGATTTGGAATACCATGCAAAGGCAGAACATTACTGTTGTTTTTCCAGCTAGTTATCTGTTTGGGCAGTACCACTAATGCTATAGCACATGGGAACAATTACATTACAAACAGTGGTGAAAGTTTATCTCGATCCAGGCCACAGAAGATCAATAATTGGGCCAACAACAAAAAACATTCCTGAACATATTTCCCCAAACATTTGAGTTAATTTTTGAACTGCATCAAATTTCAAGGAATTGGAATAAATTTAGTTGAATGACAGATTTACATTTGTGTAAATTTGCATACAGGTAAAATAAAGTTTATGCTGCTTGACTAATCACTCCATTATAATCAATACATCTGCTGCTTGTTGAATCAGGACACCCTTGAACCTAATTAAACTAAGCAATTAAGTAAGTAAACACTGCAACCCTTATATACATTAGAATAAATGGAAATTTGTCAGAGAACCAGTAATATTTCATCCCATCTACAAGTCATGTAAGTGCAAGTTTATGGTATTTATGTTGAGGGCGGGGTGTCCCAGCTGTGTATCGCTTGGTAACGAATTGATGGGTCTATGGACCGTAATAAAGATTGTTGTTGTTATGGTATTTATGTATTCAAACATATTTAATTACATAGCTAGCTGTAGTTTATCGTACACAAAGCAGTATACTCTTCTGTCAGCATGTTCAATGGGCCCAGCTTTTGGTGATGTAAGGTACCAAAAATTGTTTCTGGACAACCTAGATCTAGAAGTTTAGTTAAGGTAAATCCCATAGGTCCTATCTCGTGCAAACATTAGGAAAGTTTAGCTCAAATGGTTTTCAAGAATACATACCCAAGTGTTTAAGGACACAAAAAGTAATCTATTTTCAGTCTAAGCCACCATAGCCATGTCTGCTGCATTAAGTGTTATACCACCCTGAATGACCCAGTTTGAATATCAGAATGCAGTTGTATCTTAGATTAAAACCTTTAAAAAGAACCTAATATTCCATCTCAATACCTAGACATGTAGGTGCATCAGGTTGCCAAAAGAACCGATTATTCAGCTGCACACAAGTAATTTTATCCTGCCCTTGGAGCTGATACCCTGGGTCGCACTGGAAGGTGATGGCATCCCCAGGTTCTCTGCTGTCTCCGTATCTACTGCCATTCTGAGGAGTTCCAGGATCATTACAGGTTGATGCAACTGACGCTGCAAATAAAAATAAGAAAACCAAAGTTTCAGATACATATTATGAATGTTTCAAAGCCTTGTATTTCACTACATGTTTTGTAACAGAAACATTTCTTTGTTATTTGTGTGTTATGTCGGGAAAGTTGTGTATATGACTGCTTCTTTAAGAAATTGCCCCCTGTGATGGATCATGTTCCAATTTCCTTCCAATTTCCTTCGGGAAGGGTAATGATGGCAGGTTAGAAAACAACATTAGGGTTTATGTTTTCTGTACAACTAACCTACCAAAATCATTCTTATTCCCTTTAACACTTCAGCTGTCAGTCATCTAAACTTCACCACCATTTCACAGAATAGAACAAATAGAATAATGCACCTAACGTTCTTTGGTTTTATGAATGCATTAAAGAAGAAAACATACCCAAAGTAAAAAAATAAAACCAAATGACATTTCAGAATTCATTCATCCATTTATTAATCACATGGAAATTAAATCATTTTGCTGGGAATATTGCATACCATGTGAAGTCAAAATCTGAAACATTGATTTTAATACTTGCATCCAAATTTCCCAATAATAGGAATGGTTATAAGATCAGTTACTAAAACATGCTTACAAGCTCTCTTCAGATTTTCATGGTCAATGTGGAAGGTCTGGGGGGGAGGGTCTGAAGAGAGAATCAGGAGCCAACAAAAGTCACTAAGTCACAGTGATATTTCTCTTGTATATCAAAAGCCTTCTGTGGATAAAATGAGCTTTGGGGTCTGTAGAAAGCGAAATTTGTATCCAAATCATGGCTAAGAATTTTAACTGCTAGATATGATTATCCCCCCCCCCCCCCGGCTTTCTAAACTGACTATTTTCAAATCAGACAGAAAGTTGTTAATGCATGTTATTATTATTAATACTAATAAAATAAAAGAAATAATGTAGCAACAATATTCAAGCATAGTTAAAGGAAAGTTCTCTACCAAAAGCCTCATAAACTATCATGTAACTAGTCACCAGTAATGAGTGATTCAAATGAACATGTCAGCCGAGAGCAGATCCCTTCTCCCTTTGAAGCACCAAGAATTATTACTCTTGGGCTGAACTGAAAAATGAGGATGGTGGCATCCCTAACTACTGCTTCTCTCAAGGCTCAGTCACTGTACCTCTTTGCAAGATGGTGACCATCCTTGTCAGATGCCTGGGGAAATGGGTCAAAATTTCCCCAGCCGGCTAAAATAGTGGTGCTAACTGCAGAGAAGAACTGGGCTATGAATAAAAAGGTAGCAGGAAGACTAGAAAAGGGACTCTTTAATACCATATTTCCAGCAATCCAAATAATGGAAACGTAACTGGTTTGGAGCCCAATTGCCGAATGAGCACAGACAATATTTCCCCAGCAGGGCTTAGAGCTGCTGCAAACATTATGTCACCATAGAGAGAGGCATTCCTTCACTGAATTTCCATCATGTGGTCCTGCTCATCGATTTGAATTCATCATATAAGTCAGAGAGATAACATCACTAAGTCTTCTTGCCGCAGCAAGTCACTGTCATTGGCATGGGTTGTGCAAAAATAAATTCACAACATGATGGTTCTGATACTCATACTTAGTCTTGTTCTTGGTCTGTTGGTGCAGACTCCTTCAGCCAACACCACATGGAGTTTTCCTCACTTCCTCATTCTTTTTCTCAGAACACATTGCCCCCCCCCCAAAAAAAAAAAAACTATGTGCCACATCATGCCCACATTGCCCTGGTAAGCTCTCTCCAGTTATTTGTAGGGTCTTTTATCTTGCAGATGGCTTAATGGCAGGGCCATCACTTCCCTATGCCCTTCTGTCTAGCAGAAAATAAGCTCAGACTGTCAGCTATGATTAAATTCCAGCATTCAAGAATCTAGAGGGGGAAATTGGCACCCACAGATCCGGGGGGGGGGTCCCTCTTCCCCCACTAACTCGTAAGAATATCTTTACATGTAATGAGCGGTTCCTTACTTTCCTTTTCAGATTGTAGAGTATTAAGTACCTAGGTATTTCACAGTTCATTACAAATTCACCAAACATATTCCTCTATGATTGCCATTATCCTATAGTAATGGCATATACGGTATCTGAAGAAGTGTGCATGCACACCAAAGCTTATACCCAGAACAAACTTACCGGTAGTTGGTCTCTAAGGTGCTACTGGACAATTTTTTAATTTATTTCGACTGCTTCAGACCAACACGACTACCTACCTGAATCTATTATCCTATAGTATTGGGGCAGTTGCAGTGTTCAGTCATCAGATTGAGAGTTAATGCTAAACTTTCAGGTGTTAACACAACAAAAGTGGCAGAGCACTTCCTCTGCATACAAAAAAGCCCTGGTCAAATCCGGGGCATCTCTAGATAGGCTTGGGGAAACCCCATGTCTGGAAGCATAGAGAGCCACAGATTACAGGTAATTTGTACTTTAGTTCACAGAGACCTTGGAAAGGGAGGCTTTCCCTTCCATCCTCCCACAACTGAAATGCTAATACAAATGAGGCTAATCAAGAGGGAATACTAATTTTACTTTCATTCAAAACAAATGCCATTCACAGAAAAAAATCATTTTGAAAATATCTCACAGCGGCCTGGCAAGAGCACACAGCATAGCCTGCCACAGTCATGATCCACGTCCCTACATCTCGTCAGGCAGTCAGCGGGAATCCAACAGGGCAGACGCAGAGACAGATGCTGCTGCTGAAACAGTCTTTTTGCCAGACTATGTCCTGTGGCTCTTGAAACTGACAAACATGCTCAATGTGCAGCCAGTGATGCTTAAGATCATCCTAGAGGAGCGAGGAGAGGCAGCGACATACTCAGCGACAGCAGTGGCTGGCTCCCAAATTGATAATCCAATCAAAAGAATTTGTTAATTTGCTTTGTTTACCCTTTTCGCTCAGCTTCCATGTGCCTTAATGAATGTCTTTAAGTAGGAACATGGCTCTCTTTCTGACCAGTTGGTTAGCTGATATGATCATTATCATCTGAAGCCCCATTCCCCCAGGTGGGCTGCACTCTTCTGCCTACTCTTTTTATCAAGCTTCACATTATCGTGTCTGGTGATAATGTTACCATTATAAGATCTGGGCCATTACAGACTCTTGAACAGGTGTAGCACTTATCTTCTGATGGCTGTTAAGTAATGTGTTATGGGCCATCCCAATCTCTGCTGAGCAGTGCAGGATTCCAGGGGTTTTGGCACTTAACCTATGGTTACCAAAAAAATTTCAATGAATCAGGGGACACTCTTTCTTTCCTTCCTTCCTTCCTTCCTTTCTTCCTTTCTTTCTTTCTTCTTTCTTTCTTTCTTTCTTTCTTTCTTTCTTTCTTTTTGAAGCTGAGTAGCAACAGGGAGTCAGTAGTGGGGATGGTGAGGCAAAAGACCCTAAGCCCAAGCACACATGTAAAGCCCTTCTTTCGCATCCTGTGAAACATAAATGCGCAAAGTTTTTTAAAAAACTGGGCAATGGCACCCTGCCCACTACTCAGGGCCAGGGGAAGGACAGCATTCGTAGTTTAATTGCTCTAAATCACCTGGTCTTGTCTATATTTTTACACTGTTAATTTCAATGTCTGTTACCTTCCTCCTCTAAACACTGATTAAAACCCAACACCCAGGAATCTAGGCTGGAGGCAGGGAACCCAGAAACCTGGAGAAAACAGGGAATCTACAAATCCATAACAGTATTTTGGCATAAAGGTACTATCCAAAGACATAGTAAGGAAGCCATTGGCCTCTTGACCTAGGGAAGAAAATATTTATTTGTTGTGTTTACTTTTAACAGACACAGATACAACTGAAAACATAAAAAACAGAGAACGAAAATCAGAGAGCAGACTGACTGGGTTCATAATGTAGTTATTGTGTCTCTACATGAGTGGGAATCACACGCTGCCCTTCTTCTAGAAGCCCACCCTGGATTCATGGACACACAGCAACTCTTGGTCAGTAGTCCTACCCTTTTTAGGTAAGGTACTGGAGAACGTCATGGCACAGCAGTTGCAGGCATTCCTGGAGAGTACTGATTATCTAGACTGGAACGAACTAGCCAGAGATATAAATTTAGAGCAACCTAGTGTGGAGAGCTACAGAGAGCACCAATGAACAAGGTGAGTTAAGTAGATGTGCAAGTTCAGCAGCAGGGAGCAGGGCAAGGAGGTCAGGGCACACCACTCTGTCCCTCATTTCCATGATCTAAAGAAAACCTCAAACCTCCAATTAAGTAAATTAAACTACAGCATTTCAAAATGTACTGACATGTTCTGCATTTTATATATTTGCATTTCTAGTGCTCTGTATTTTGATGTTTTGAATGTTTGCTGTAAGCTGCTTTGGGCACGGCACATTGTGGAAAAGCTGCATCTATAAGTAAACTCAATCAATCCAAAACAATGGTGCAGGTAGAATTCCAGTAGGGATGTGGAGACTCCCCTGCGTTGCAAACTGTCTGTCACATGTACATCTATCTACCTGTTGAACAGAAGTCGTGGTTATTTCTGATGTGCAATAAGCTCCAGGCTCTCTGGGAACAAGTATTTCCCCCATTAGGTCAAGATGGCAGACTTGGAAAAGCTAATAGGAATAGGGAGGTTGACGATTGAGATCTAGATACATCTCACTTCCAGGATAATAACTCCTTGTTGTCAGGGAGAATGAGAGACGAGGGGAAAAACATTGTTCTGAGGATTCTTGGGGTGGGGTGGGGTGGTGATGAACAGTTATCCAATCATGCCAAGGATACTTCCCCGGAGGCTGGAGGGTCCCGGTAGTGGGTGATTACTGACTGAGTGGTTGGCACAGCACACAAGAATATCATCCATCTTCTGGCCTGGCAGTTGCACTGACAGTAGTCCTGGTTGACTAACCACCCACCAAGGCTGTTAGGAGCAGTTTCACACTACTGATTGTGTTAAGACTTGCCTGCAGCTTTCAATAGTACAGCTCATTAACTGCTGCCAACTCCATGGACCTAACACAATTCATGGGACTGCTGCAGCTTGGTTCTGATTCTTTCTAGAATGGTTTAGGCGTATCAAGTGTTTAGTGCTCAGCCAACAAAGGCAATCATCTAAGCCAACAGATAACCACTTTAACGCCAGGGAGGGTTAACTGAAATAAAGCAGATTTAAATCATCAAGAAAACAGGTCAATTTAGACCAAGTTTCCCATTGATACTCTCTGATTTTTCATGCTTCCTTCTTTTTTCTTTTACCTGTACAGGGGATGTTTTATAATATTTCCATATCAGATCTCTCTTACAAATAGCACCCATAATGGTTTATGTGGTTAAGGATGGGAATGAATGTAGGAACCTGCATATTGAATACTGTTGCTCCATTCTGCTTCACTCTGTCTCGACTCTACCCTCACAAAAATGAAAATGGGGGGGGGGGGAGTCACAATAACTGATAGGCAGACATAAGATCTCATGGAAGTATTTCATTAATGAGATCTATGAATGCAAGGATCTCTGCTTGCTCTCTCCTCTCTCCATGCACACCCTGCCTGCTCCCTGAATCTGTTGCAGAAGATTGGGGGGACTCCAGGACAGATTTAGTGGGTGTGCAGGGTGAGAAGAGGGTTGAGAAATCTGTGCGGTGACAGAACAATTTATTTAAAAGTAACACTTTGAAGAAGAAACTTATGCATCTGAGGAAGGGGAGGGCAAAACCTTTATGCTACAGCATAGAGAAAAATATTAAATGAATCAACTTTAAGATGCTCCAAAAGAAATGGAGAAGTGTGGTTTCATTTCTTTTTAAGTACTGGACCATCATTGCAGTGAATCCCTCCCTGCCTTGCAGGCCTTTTCCCAATTGGCCTGGGAGGGCAGGTCCCTGACTGACTCCAACTACAAAAGCTGAGGCTGCTGAGGGGCTTTTGTTACAGGGATTAGGTTGTTGCTGTTATTTTTCTATATCTTTATTTCATACCCAATTTATATGTGGAAATTTGATCAATTTGGTTGCGTAATTTTTGATGGCTTGTTTATTGTCTATGACTGCTTCTGTTATGTTTGCAGCTATGCATTTTTAATATGTTGGGAGCTGCCTCGAGCATGGTTTTAACTTTGGAAAGGCGACATGCAAATAAAACGATTGTTTGAGGTTATTTTTTAATTTAATACTGTATAACTTTCCTTTGCTCCCAGCTCCCCGCTCCTGCCGCCACCACTTCCTTTCCACTGAAGTAGGGAGAAGAATGAATTGTTCATTCATTTCAATAACATGGTGCAACTCTCACAATGACTAACAAAATTATGGTCAAGCATTAATTTCCTCAGGACACGGGGGAGAGAGGCTATTCATATGGCCTGGCATCTTTCCCATCAGCAAACTCTGGGTTATATCTAATGGTGGAGGAGGGCTTCCACTCCTCTCCTCCTCCTCCTCCTGAAGCCTTTCCCCATGCCCCCAAAATCTATTTCCAGAGAGAGCTTGAGGGATTGTTGAGGGGCTAAAGGGGGGGAGAGAGAAAGGGGAAGTCACATTGAATGAGCAGAAATCACTTGCTTTGTCCCTCCTATGTACCATGTGTGCTTAATCAATATAGCTGCAGATCTGCAGGTATTGTAATTCTCTAGATGTGTGAACCTCAAGTACAATTGTATTGTACCAATTATTAATTAATAAAGCCTGCTTCACAAAAAGAAATAACTAGGGTAGGCATATCTGACAATTTTGGCTCCTCTCGGGTTCCCAGTGTCCCAATCTTAGGTTTATTTCTCTGTACTTCTGCTCTTTACCTGAAGGAACATCTGCCCGGACACTGAGGTCCAGCGCCGAGGGCCTTCTGGCGGTTCCCTCACTGCGAGAAGCCAAGTTACAGGGAACCAGGCAGAGGGCATTCTCGGTAGTGGCACCTGCCTTGTGGAACGCCCTTCCACCAGATGTCAAAGAGAAAAACAACTACCAGACTTTTAGAAGACATCTGAAGGCAGCCCTGTTTAGGGAGGCTTTTAATGTTTGACGGACTATTGTATTTTAATATTTTGTTGGAAGCCACCCAGAATGGCTGGGTAAACCCAGCCAGATTTGGGGGGGAGGGGTATAATAATAAATTATTATTCTTATTATCAGTTTGAAAACACTTTCTTTAAAAAAATACTCATGAAAATTTGTCAGCATTTTTGTCTGCATTTATCCTAATGTACACATTTTTTGCAAGCAGTTTGACCTAATGTAATGCATTATCATGTTGTTTTGTACATATTATTTGGTTAGATAGAGAACTGCATTGTAAAATTGGGAGAAGCAAAAATTTCAAGGGGTGTTCAGTTCACGTATTGTTTGGGAAAGTGTGAGTTAGGTCAGTTCACATTAAAGGCAAACTGAACCTAATTTCTTACCTTTACTGAACTGTAATAAACAATTATGATTTCTGAGTACATTCCTCCCACTCCACAATTACTCAAGATCTGGTGTTTCAACCCAGGAGCAAGGTAAGTGGAAACAGAGAAGGAACCATACATTCACCTGCTGTTTCCTAAAACACTGTGATTAACTGTTTGCGTCTATGAGTATCAAACGCCTTGGAATAATTAAGGTGCTATATGGTATAATTGTAGAGAACACAAATGACTGAAAAACATTTTTAGCAGTCTGATGCTAATGTTTCTTTTTTTCTTTCTTTTTTTTGCTGATTGTCATAAATGCCATCATCAACAAATAATCTACTTTATTAGAAATGTCGGGAAGTAGGGCAAGCGTTTTGTTTTGCATTTTGTTGTATTATGCTTGATTATTTTGACAGTTTTAACTGTATCTAACATCTTATTGTATTCTTTATTGCTGTCATCTGCCCCAACATGAGTGGCGATGAAGGGCAGCAAATAATGTAATAAATAAACAAGGATGCAAAGCTCAGCAAACTCTAAATCTGCTAATTAATTAATCTGATCTTGGATACTCTTAAGGTCAGAGGTCTACTATGGCTAAAGGAAATGGGTTATTCAGTTGACAGGCATTTCATTCCCTACCTTCTTACACATACCAGTACCTCTCTGACTTGATGGGAGATGTTTAGTTAGGAACCCCAGTTTCTAATAACTAGTTTAAATATATTTAACCCTGCAAAGTAAAGGTCAGGGATGCACGCTGAACTCCATTTTCTATCCTTTTATGCATGATTAAATGGTAATTAAGTTTTAATGAAAAGTGTTAGGCTGATTACAATTAACATAATCACACCAGTCAGTTCATGTCCTCATGGTGTTTTACATGCTGTGCTGAGCTGGTGAGACAATGGACTCTAGATGGGGTCCAAACATTTTGCGAGCAAAATACATTTGCATTCATCCAATTAATCATCTCCATCAGCATACTTATTAAAGCAGGGGTGTGTGTGTTGGAAACTTATGTATAGGAATCTGTAGCATAAATTTATGTGCATAAAAATTAATCTTTGAAAAATGGTAAACATCTGCAACCAAGCTGTAAGGCATGAAGATTACTCATAAGAGCAAAATTAAGATCCATTTTGTGTTACTGTAGCTGTATGGGAAGAACAATGTCGTGACTTTTTTCCACATTCCTTTGGTAATGTACAGGCGACCAAACCATGTGGTCGGAGCCAATGACATCCAGTCCTCAATTATGCCACTATGGTAACATTTAAATAAGCATGACCTCTCATAAAAGTGATTATTTTTACTTCACGACTCTGTGCTAAGGAATCCTATGAAAGGCTTGTCAGAGCTCTGATAATTCTGCAGTTCAAAATGCAAACAAGTTCTGATTGGACATGTCTATACACATACCCCGTTACCACCACCGGTAGATCACTCAAGAATCCTTCGCCAATAGATCATAGCTGCCAAGTTTTCCCTTTTCTCGCAAGGAAGCCTATTCAGCATAAGGGGAAATCCCTTTAAAAAAGGGATAACTTGGCAGCTATGCAATAGATCCTTTGCTAAAATGCACAGTTGCTAGGCACAGGAACAATGTAAACAGCAAAGCTGGGGGCATAAGAAGGTCCAAGTTGCATCTCTCCTAGCAATTGTTGACCCAACCCAAACATTTTTCTTTCCCCATACTGGACAAGGCTAGCATTGTTTTGAATTAGCAAGTCTATTTTGGCTGAATATGAGGCCAGCATGTGCAGCAATGCCAACACCAGACAATTCATGGATCGCAGTGTCATGCAGAGATTCTGGTGCTACTGAACAGGGCCAGATTTAGGTTGGATGAGGCCCTAAGCTACTGAAGGTAATGGGACCCTTTATATGTCCAGCTGTCCTTTGTCAACAACAAATTGTCGCTAATTTTTGTGTTGAATATATGGAGCTAATAGGTATCTAAAGCCATTTGCACAGGCAGAATGTAGGCCTTACCTTCCAAGTCCCGGACTGCAGAATCCGGGACCGGCAGCCGTGTGACACCGGAAGTTGCGTCGACGTAACTTCTGGTGTCGCTTTGCCCTTCTATGGGCACCAAAAATGGCCGCCACCGGTTTCGAAAGTCGCTTGTACAAAATGGCCGCCGCCGACACCGGAAGTCGTGCCTATGCACTTCCGGAGATGCGTAGATGCAACTTTTGAAGCCGGCGGCGGCCATTTTTGGTGCCCATAGAAGGGCAAATCAGAAAGAAAAAAATGGCCGCCGGCAGGAGAAAATAACGGAGAAAAACGGGAGATAAAGTGATACGGGGGACCACCGGGAAAAGGTAAGTAAAAGCGGGGGTTTCCCAGGGAAAATGGGGTACTTGGCAGCTATGCATGTGTACAAGAGAGCCAAAATTTAGGAAGAGGTACCTGAGGTACCTGAATGGTTTTGGTGGCCACAACAAAGGGATATGGAAAAGGCCTTGCTGCATGATGTGGCTACAATGAACTTGTTGTTACCTCTTTATTCCCCACCCCCCTTGTATCAGGGAACAACGGCATGGAAGCAGTGGCTTCTTATTCTACACAGCTTGCTTCCCTTTAAGAATGAAATGTTTATGATTCAAGTAAATGCCTTGTTGGATATGAAAGGCAGCAATTTGCACAACAAAGTTTTTCAGGTAGAATCTGATCTGAGGCACCCCTGTATATTACAACTTTCCTGAAGAAGTGTGTATGCACACGAAAGCTCACACCAATGTCAAACTTAGTTGGTCTCTAAGATGCTACTGGAAGGATTTTTTTTTTTTTTTTACTACGGCAGACCAACACGGCTACCTACCTGTAACTATTACAACATATGTTAAAGTTGTGTCATTTGAATACAAAATTCTATTTTGACAAGAAGCATACAGTAGAATATTTGGGGGAACTGTTTGTTGATATTTCTAGCAAATGCCAGCTAATTCAGCATACAGTCAATAGATTCTGGGTTCTTACCAGACTGAAACTTGTTTTTAAGATGGCACACCAGACCACGCTATTAGCAACAAAAACATGAAGAGCCAAAACTTGGTTTTACTCAAGGACTAAACAAATTCACCTACTTGAAAACTGGATAGAAAATCCTGATTTGCTGATGAAGAAGTCACTGTCAAATTGCAAAGTCAGGGAGTTGAAAGTACTATAAATATCTTCAGGAAGAGCTGAGCCACTCCACTCTTTCAGTAGAATACTGCTTTCAACAGGACCATCCCACACTTTGAGTATGTCATGAGCCACCTCAGTGTCAAAAACAATGAAATGCAGACTGCAAATGAAAGAAGAAGATGAGACATTTGTCATTCATGGCTACCTTTGGTGCTAAATAAAAAGGGCAGATTAAGGAATGACAGGCACGTAACAACACATGATTAACCATGATTAAATCCATTAATTTGAATGAACGTAAGTGTTAATCTTCTTTGTTTCATCGTGTTATAATAATTAAGATGAAGCTACAAATCATGTCCAGTAAAAAAGGAAGAAAACCTGGTTTATCAGCATTCTTCTCTGGTTAGCTACCAGAGATCATTTAGGATCTTCACAGTGCAAACGTATTTGTGGCTACTTGGATGTCAATCCCATTGAGTTCAGTGGGGCATTCTCATAAGTAACTGAGCATCAGTTGCCTGCATGTAAAACCAAATGTATTTTGTGGTTTTATATTTTGTTTTTATTCTGTGCACTGAGTGCACTGCTCTGGTTATAGGGCAGTATATAAATTCAAATAATAACAACAACCTAATGTAATCTCAGAGGTGGATTTAAGGGAGTATAACTGGTTGCATCTGGCTGGGTTTCCCCAGGTACTCTGGGCGGCTTCCAACAGAATATTAAAATACAATAATCTATTGAACATTAAAAGCTTCCCTAAACAGGGCTGCCTTCAGATGTCTTCTAAACATGTGCACACTGCATTATGCCACGTTGTTCAGGGCCTCACTTGTTACTTAACATTAGACATTCACAACTGAAAGTAAACAAGAATATTGGTGGGTTGTTTTACCTTTTCCCATATATAGTTCAATATCTGGTCAGTTACATAAGTCAGACCTTGGAGACCTGAATACACTTGAAGCATGAGAACGCCTACTATGCTGATAAGCACGTCATGATCTTTCATAGATTTTGTTACCATTTCCACACTGTGAAGCACTGTCCACATTTTTAAAAACATTAAACATTACATGTGATGATGTAAAACACTGCCCAGAGAGCTACACTTATTGGAAATGGTCACAGTTCAATGCCGTTTTTCCACTTGCTGTAATAAATATTGACTCAGAAGGCTGCTAATAAGTAAATATTAAATCTGTTTTCTACCTACAGGTGCTTGTTTGTAATTTCTTATTTCATTCTATATTAATTTCACATTTGCCATTCCCATTAAAATGCAAATGGAGCAATGAATTCACTCGTGATTGAGTGGGTGTCTTTTGGTCTAGTATTAGGGGAATACAGTTATCTTTCTATTCTAGGAAGAAGAAAATGAAATTGTGTGGAGAAAAACATTATGAATTTCTCTGAATATGTATAAGGAAAGTATTTTAGCAAACAGTTTCCCTCCCCAGTTAAACTTTAGCCTATTTATGTAAGAATATTAACTATTTGAGAGTAAACATGACACTTAAAAGTACAGTGAATTAGGATTTTCATTCTACTGCAGTTAGAATGCATTGCAAAAATTCTAATATGCTATCATTCCTGAGAGATTGCATCTGCACTGCTACATAGGCTCATCTATATCTCCTCCACCTGAAGAATGGGCAGTTTTCTTGCTGTGGAAATGAGTTCTCTAATGGTTTGTGAATTACTTCCTGAGAAACCCTTGCAATGTGATTCTGCAGATCAGTTTTGCTCAGTGAGACCAATATAGTTACTTTCATTGCTAAAACTGGATCCAGTTCTAGTAAGTAGAGTAGATCCTATAAGATGCCATGAAAGGTGACAGGTTGGGATCGCATGCTCTCATCTCTTTTGTCACTTCATGGCAAGAATAAAGACCAAGTGTGGGTAGAACAGCATAAACGGCTACTTCTGATATGATGGGTTTATCTGCCCACAAAGAAATTTATAACAAGCATGTTCACTCACAAGTATGTCCCAATGAGTTCAGTAAGGCTGACACCCTAGTATGTTTGCATATCCAAGGTTGTCCCTTTTGGTCCTACAATACATATATAACCAATGGTAGCCCATGATTTTTGGAAGTAATTTTTTTTAAAGATAGTGAATCAGGCATCTTTTAATCTTGCAATTTACCCCTTAAAAGAGCAAACAAGAATGAGGTATGTATATAATGTAGATGGTCAAACATATAGTGCTACGACAAAATTTAGCATCTGAGACTGCATGCCTACCTAATTGTCCTCCCTGGGTCTGCTTCTATAATCCAAGTACAATGAAGGTTATTGTCATATGGAGCTGGATAACCAGGAGACAGAATGCGGCCCGAAGTAGCAGCATGGATACGTCCACCACATTCAGCTGAAAAGAAAAGGCGAAAACAATCAGTTTTTAGAGAGAAGTGCTTTGAGGTACTTTACAGAAAGGTTAGAACTCTTAATTTTAGTAGAACCTGATTGCTTGTAATATACCAAGCTGCTTGGTGAAATGATGCATGGTCAAGAGCCAGAAAAGAAAAATTAGAATAAAGAAAGGAAGTTGGAATAACTTTATGGGGTCTTGTATTAAACATTATATTTAGCCACCTAGGACATGCAAGGTGAATTCAAATGCAAAAGTGGTGCAGTGCAATCCTTTGAAAGTTGTTGGGGTTTTTTGGAGGGGTTGGGGGGGGATCTGTAAAAAAAACAAACAAACAAAAACCCAACACATTTTTGGACATATTTCCTCAAACAATAGATACTTCTACACATGTTTAATTTAAAAATGTGCACTTTAAAATCCAAGAACTGCATTGGAGAATCTAGAGAAGTGAAAAGTCCAAAGAATAACCACCCACACTTTCATCCAGGAAATGTGAATCTAGTCGGTTTGTATAACAACTCACATAAATCAAATACTTCAAGCATTTCTACTTCTATCAATGTTCTTTCTTAGTTGTGGTAGCAGTAGTAGTGCACTAGTAAGCAATGCTTTCAAAGTAGGGTTCATTTACATTTCGCCTATATGTGCTGCCAAGTGTATGAAAGAGCCCAAGAGATTTACGGTAGTTTGCTTGTGTGCTATTGTTTTAGGAAAGAGGAGCTAATTAAAACTTTAGACTTCATGAACAGGTAAGGAGCCTCTAGGTCTAAGAGAAACTTTTGCAGCCCTGGTTCAGATGATGCCTGTAAGTTTGAAAATGGTGTGTGACAAGGGGTAGACCTTGTGCCTTCCCTGTCCCCGGCAGCAGCAGCACTCTATCCAATCTCCCCCCCCCACCGTTGTTTCTGATGGGGTATAATTAGTTTTTTAAAAAACCAGAGAAAGGATAGAGAAGTACAAAGACATTATTCCACCCACAGTTCTGACAGTTGGCAGCTGTCTGGCAGGGCAGTGAATAACTGGGAAAGCCACCTTTGCTTTGTCTCCCCCGCAAATCTTAGGATTTAAGCCTCAGAGAACCAAAAGGGATTAAAAACAAAACAAAACAAAAAACAAGGAAAGGTACATCAATTGGTGACAAGGCAGTATCTGAGTAACCCAGAACTAGCTTAGGTAGCGTGAACAATAATTTCTTGTTATACTTTTAAGAAGTTATAATTCAAGCTTCCCTGTGAGCACTGTCCTATGGAATTAACCTAAAGTGTTAGCATTCAGATATGTGCTATCTAGCACTCCTCCTCCTGACAATATGCTTCTCGCATGGCTGAGCAAAGCACGCTCCACAAATAGCCCACAGCATTTGCATGGGTTGCAGCCATATGGCTGGAAAAGAAGAGTAACATTTTCTTTACCTTGATGGAAATGTTTTTCTTCTCACACTTCTTAATGTGTTGCACATATACCTTTTGATAGGAACATAAGACAAGCTATTTCACATCTTGCTCAGTCAGAATCCAAAGTTTTTGTAACTGGCAAGTCAAGATGACACAACCTTTATGTCATGTGCAAGCAAGGAGCTTGAAACAGCTGAGAGCACAGATGAAACACATAAGGGTACTCAATTAGTTTCATGTTTCTAGGTTTGATGCTTCTCTTACATGAGATTGAAAATATATTTTCCCAGGCAGAGAATTCTGCAAAGAATGTATCTACTCAGTCACTTTCCCTTTGTTCAGACACAGATCATACCAGACTTTCAATTAAAAAGAGAGAGAAGGGGGGAAGGGGGGAATCAAAGAATGCCACTTAATGTGTACAATGTGCTTAAAGCACGAAAAATTAGAATTGAACGGAAGACGTGATGACAAAGAAATGAATTTATGCATTATGCATGCCTGTTCCCACCCTCTTAAATAGATCCTTTTGTTGTCGGTGGGAAACCTGGCAAAGTTGTCCTGCATTAAACTTGGAAAAGAACTCCAAGTGCCCATAATCTCAGCTCCGCTGCCCGAGCCTACTCTGGGTGATGGGGCAAGTTTGCAGCTGGTGCCAAAGCCGCCATCTTGGATGCTGGGGTTCACGTACACTTGACATGCAATGCACCAGCACGTTAGGTGTGGCTACAGGAGGCTTATTTAAGCCCACCCCTCCTTCTCATCCTCTGCTCAAGGGCATCCTCCCTCCCTTTCTTTGCAGTTTGGCTTACAGTGGTCACTTCTGGGAGTTTTTGACTCAGTTGTCTGGTTCTGCAACTGGGTTTCTTCACCTTCTCCATGCTGTAGGGTTGGGAAAGGAGGTTGATTAGCCCTGGTGACTGTTCACTCAGCCATTAGGCCTAGGTTAATTTGGCTCCTGCACTGTTGCCTCTTTTAAACAGGTTAATCATGTCACTTTTGCAGGAAGGTGCAGCAAGCAGAGCATGTTAGGATAGCATGTTTGTGACCCTTGGGGATGACTGTCAGTGCCTAACGCCTGAACATGAGAGCAGGCTTCCTCAACCTTGTAGGCCCCTAAGGGGGTGGTGGTATGGGTAGGTCTCCCTACTTACCTTCAAGGTGTGGCTGGAGTTAGGGCTAGGCAAATATGCTTGCTTCTGGCCTGGCAGGGGTTTGGTCAGCCTGATAGCTGCACAAGCCCCATAAACATAAGCAATTCCCATACCAATAGTTTTGCTCTGCAGGTTTGTGTTTATAGGAATAAAAGTGTCACTTATTCAACCCAGCTACTGTATATGTCTCTCAGTGTTTGGCTATCAGCCTCAAAAGCTCATCTCAAAAGAAAGAAAAGCAGCTAAAGTTCCAGGTTATTTGCTCCCATATGAAATGACTTTTTCACTATACCTCCAATTTTGCCCACACAGAGCTTTTTCCCCACCACACAGAAACTACAGGAGTCATTAGTTCCTATGGGGGCAGAAAACAGGCACTGCATGGGTGAAATGGGAGAAGGAACAGCCCCTTCCTTGCAGATGGCTCATGAGAATGGCTGAAGGTTTCCACCTCCTATTTTGCCCTCACAACATTTTTCCTCTCCTCATACAGTGATAGTGAAATGGATCCCAAGACTAGCCAAGATGTTGGACTGGCTCAGAACAATTGCCAGCAATTCCAGCGGGTCTTTCTTTCTTTCTTTCTTTCTTTCTTTCTTTCTTTCTTTCTTTCTTTCTTTCTTTCAAGAGCTTGAGTAATTTCTGAATTACTTTGGAAAGCTCATCATCTCCAGTTTCCAGCAAGATAATAAGACCAGGTTTTGTGAGTACCTCATGAAAACAAACATTGAATTTCATATTAATCCCATTATTAATGGAGAAAGCATACAACTGATCTAGTCTTACCGTATATACCTTGTGAATAGAAAATGAGTAGAATATGATATAGTAAAAGTCCATGCAAAGAACAACACACAGATATTAGCCTTGCCACAAAACAGCTAAATGATGGTTTGTTAAGAAACTGGTCTGTGTTTCAGTGAGGGACAGGGAGAGATGGGGGGATATTTTTGTACATTTAAGAAGGCTTATATCTTCAGAAACAAGGGCAATAAAATAGTTGTTGTTGTTGTTGTTGTTGTTGTTGTTGTTATATTATTATTATTATTATTATTATTATTATTACAATCTTCTAGCTAGGGACCCAACTTTGCCACCAATTTTGCAGGGGGGCAGTTTCGACAATACCAGATAGGACAAACTAATTCATGGGGACCTCACAGAGAATGAGCATTCTTTTGAGAAAGAATTGCCACAGAATTTTGCTTCAAGGCAAAACATGAGGTGAATCTGGATATTTCTCTTTGGGTAAGAAATGTGAAGATAGGGACGTCAAAATTTCTTGTAGTGTGTAGTCCATTCATCCTAGGCTGCATCAAATGTCCTTCAAAAACCAAGGTAAAAGCATGCTAGAGGAATTTCAAGAAAAGCCAAAAGAATTCCAGGGAGAGTAGTAGTAGATTTCCTCTGAGATGGCCCACATATTTAATTTCAATATATGTATATGGTGGTGGTTGGGGAAAATCTGAGATAGATTATATACCATTTCAAAGCACCGTTATCAAATATTGAATAATGCATTATCCATAAAGAAAGCTATGAAGTGTTTAACACTAAACTTTTATATTACTGTGTTGTCTAACATTACCTGTACAAGTTGGCAAAGGCTTGTCCCAAACTCTTCGATCTCCACTTAGGCAGGTAATAGTGCTGCTACCGTGCATTGTGTAGCCTGGATTGCAACTGTACAAAACAACCGTATCTGTGTAATGGCCTTCATCGCGGATCTTGTAGCCATAGTTTGGCGTTCCAGGATCCTCACATTTCACTAAATCAAAGCCTATAAAAAGAAAGCAAAATATGGAAACACGCATTTGAATTTTGTATTGTGGCACACAATTAGTAATTTCATTACCAATAACAGAGATGATTCCCCATGTCTGTCTGCTCATGGGGCTTTCGACACCACCTCTAACAGAAGACAAAAGCAGGGAGATATTCACAGATTTCCCTTCCCTTTGCAGCTCTCCCACATTTCGCCTTCCATGCTGATTTTGAGGATCCTCTAATCCTTTGGGACATATTTTTTTTTGGGTGGGGTGGGGAGAAGGGGACACAGGAACTGTATGGGGAAGAGGGGAATCCGTCTTCTTTCATTAGTGGATTGCGCTGTGGCATAGAGAGAAAATTTGAGGCTACGTATGTTCTACGTGTTATCAGTCTCCCTAACTTTGTTTTCATGCGCAATGGGGGGGAGTTAGAACTGTGCCCATCAGATATGCCTATTCCACGTCTGACATCCTAGGTCCACATGCGGGTGCACCATGTGAATATGTACACATGTAAAAATCCAATGTGCAAAGTACCTAATTGGGTTTTCAGATTATAAATCAGATATTGTGCTGTTCATGCCCACACGTGTTGGAATTAAGGCATGTATACCCTATTCAAACATTACACCCAATGCGTGGACATCTGGGAGAATTAGAGGTGGGTCAGGCATACCTGGAGGGCAGGGTGGGAAGTTGAGTTTTCACTCTCTCGCCACTTGTGGGGGATAAGAATGGTGAGCATATCATCCAATTCGACCCAACAAGTATCTTCATTTCACATAAATTGAGATCCTCAAATTTGACCTCACTATTGTCCAATTTTGGGGCTCTTCTGATGTTATTCCTTCCTGTGCCATGGAGTCAATGTCAGAAAACAAAAATGTGATGATCTCTTGAAAACTGGACACTTTTTTATTAATTACTGAAGAAATAAGGCACAGCCATCAACATATGTCATTGGCGCATTAAATTTATGGCGATATTTCAATATGGAAATTACAAATAGCAATGTATTACGTATGTTCCCCCCCCCTTATTTTTGCAGTATTTGTATCCTATCATTCTGTGCAAATGCACCTCAAGTTGAAATCAATAAAACTTGGGGAAAATATATTTAGGTACTATAGAATACGAAAGCAACATACAAAGCATAACACAACAGTAATTCTAATAAATAAGTATGAGCTGGGCCCCAAATACCCCCTTAAATAAAATGGTTTAAGTTGCTCACAAAGAGTTACATTATTGTGTATGTATGTGTGGATCCATATCCATATCCAATTATTATTATTACTTTGGTTCTCCCCTCCAACCACTCACACTGCCTCAAAAAGACTTTGGCAAAAGCCAAAACCAGCCAAACACGGCCCTGAAACACTACTTTTAAACTACCGCTTAGTCAAGTGAAGGAGATTTTTTAAAATATAAATACTACATATCTGACGAAGGGTGCATTAACTGTTTTGTTTTGTTTGTAAGAACGTATTTAACTCTTTCCCCTAAACATTTTCCTTTTAAACCATTAAGATTTGTGGTAGGCTGACATACCTAACACCACTACATTTTTAAAAGGCTCCAAAATTAAGCATCAGTTTTCAAGCACTGGGAGAGTTGTTGTTGTTTTTTTTTAAAAAAAGCAGCATGATCATATCATCTGTGCCAAATCAGAAACTCAGTTGTAGCCAGATGACAAAGAAGAAAGTTTCAGAAACTGTTTCAAATGCAGCACAGCACAGCACAACAGAGTTGTTGCTGTAAGAGTAAAGTTAAAAGGTGCAGATGTACGAATGGATCATTCTGTGTGCTTCTTTGGGCTGGAGCCAGTCAGCATAAGTGAAAATAAGCGAACATTTCTGATTATGTGATCTGTGATTCAAATGACTGCAATGCAAACTGGCTGGGGATTCTCAGCAACAGATGTCAATCATACAGACATGAAAACATGATGAATCTGTTTATTCGCACCAGGTGCCTTGATAGGTAGGTAATAAGTAGCCTCAGAAAAATCTGCCAACATATTAGAAGGCAGGTCAGCTCTGAGTGTTATTTATCAAGCCTGCACACTGTTTACTGTAACAAACGCTGTATACAGAATAGAAACATTTCCTTCCAATGTATGGGCAGTGATACATTGCGTGTCAAAAACATTATACTTAACCACTTGTCAGATTTGTTAGTGGCAAAATATCATCACTTATCAACACAACTAGGTTTAAAAAGCTTCAAGTCAAATGGATTGCCCACAAGGCAGGCTTGCGTGTCCCTGCAATTTCACCTTGCCACAGAAAAAGAATAATAATAAGATGAAATGATGCATTTACCTTTCAGAAAAGAGGTGACCCCTAACAATGCACTTGGATGATAATCTCCTTAGGGAAGAGATGTGAGGAGAAATGCATTTTAAATCCAAAATATTCTGAACCAGAAGTTTGACTGTTGTTGCTAACTGGGGGCCACGTACCAGTACTTAGCCAGGGATATGTTCCCCTATGTCTCCTCCCTAGTGGTCACTAGTTAGAAAATGTGGGAGGGGAAAAACTAAGGCTGGAAACACATGCAATAAAAAGATAATTAAAAATACTGTGCATGCCCTGTTAGAGTTGTAGCAGGCAAACAATCTGAATATTGATATGGAAGCCTTGGCCATTTCCCACTCACTGCCTTCCTGGTCATTGCCTTCTCCTCCTTTGACTAGGAAACAGAGTACTGCAGATAGGCACTCTGAAGTGGGGAAGAGATTGTGACATGGAGCTGTGAGTCATTTTGTTGTGCAGCTGGAAGAGGAGATCGTGAAAGCAATAGCGGACTCAGGTAAGTAGGTAGGTAGGTAGGTAGGTGGGGGAGTGGGTGGCAGGCACATGTTTAGTTTTCAGGGCAGCTGAGAGCATATTCATGGCATTGTGGGTTCTCATTGTTACATCTGCCTTCAGCTTAAGACATGTTCTTTGTCACCCCTGCTTTACAAAATATCCTGTAGGCCACAAGGGGACAAAGTCAGCAAGGAGAGCAAGCAACACTACATCTACCTGGATTTCTCCAGCCAGTTCCCAGGTAATTCCAATCATGTGCCCATCTACTGCTTTGGATATTGTTGTAAATAAATGTGGCAAAATACCCAGCAGACCTTCACTTAGCTTCTGCCCATTTGGTCGTGTGGAGGATCCAGGAATGGCATTTCACTGACCCCTGTGCTGCCAGCTACTGCTTCTATGCTCAATAGGGATGGGCAAATATGCCAATTTTTATTTCTCCCAGTTTCTAATTTTTCAAGTCATAAGTTTCAGTTCTCTACACTTCCAAATCACTTTTCTCTTTTTTTTTTGAATCCTCATGAAAATTCATTACCATTTTAGTTCAAATTTTTCCTAATTTTGTATGCAATTTTGACGAATATAAACATTGTTTTCCAAAGGCAATTTCCCCCTAACAGAATGCACTTCTGTATTTTAGGAATACATGCGCTGTCTGCACAATTTAACCCATTATATATTACTTGGCTGGAGAACTGCTCTGAAAAACGCAGAAAACAGTGAATTTCAAAAGTTGGCTATATTTCTGCTCTCTTATTGTTTCAGAAAATGTGAATTAGGTAGGTTTGCTGTTGTGAACTGAATCAAATTTCTCTCCCAACCCACTACTCACTGTCTTTCCTTACCCTGCACAGGAAGTTTTCTCACTCACGTGAGAGCTTATCCAAATACTTAAACCCAGTGCTTTTTGTGACTGTACACACAGATGAAGAGTACTGGCACCTCTTCATTTGAAACTGTTCTGCTTCTTTAATTTTGTTCAACTGAACCAGGCATAGGCAAACTTGGCCCTCCAGATGTTTTCGGATTACAACTCCCATGGTCCCTAGCCAACAGGACCAGTGGTCAGGGATGATGGGAATTGTAGTCCCAAAACATCTGGGGGGGGCGAGTTTGCCTATGCCTGAACTGAACTCTGGAAGCACCAAACATTACTTTAATTCAGCTGGAAGTCTAGACTGTCCAAAATTATGTTTATAATCTGATTTTCTGTTGTCAGTTGCTGTAGAATCTTGAGCGCAGAAAGGCTAGTTTTGTTGACAGTGAAAGCTGAGCTGTTTTTCTTTCAATAGCTCAGAATACACAATGACTTTCTGGCAAAGGGGGAAACAGAACTCCCCCTCCCCCAATTGCATCTCTTCCCATGTTCCAGAAGGAAAGGCAATCAACTTAAAAAAGCAGCCGCTTTTGTGATGCTTGGGTGAGGGTTGGAGATCCCAAGAGTATTACTTGACAGGAAGTAAGGACCAAACATGACAGATGGCTCCTTTCCCTGTTGAGCCCCATATTTCTCAGGAGCTAAGCAAGAATGACTAGAGATGGTGGAAAGTAACTGAAGGAACCTCTCGGAGTGCACTGGGTCTGCTTCCATCCCTTATCAGTGACCGAACTGATCTTCCTCTGACCACTGAGTTTCCTTTCATGCCATATTATGACTTTAAGTCTGGAAAAACTCTAGATGTAGTATTTTAGGTATCAACCTTGATATGGAAGGAACTAAAGTGAGCAATTGTTCAGTGTTTTCAAGTCAGCAAGGGAAAGTTCCAAGTGAGGCAAAATTATGCCTTTTCTTTCACAGAATGGGTTTTTCTGTTGTGTTCTATTATCACACTGTTCAATCTCTTCCTTTAAGGGTATCTTGCTCTATATAAATGCCAAATGAGCTGTATTGTCAAATGACAATATACCTTTTGAGGGTGATAAACAAGAAAAACCAGAGTTCAGGCAGAGGGCCCATAAAGTAAATATACGTGAACACCAACTGCACAATAATATTCTTTATCCCCTTTCTGTGTCATAACCTGTCCAGTGCATCACAGAGAATGCACTGCCTATTCTAATAATAATTCCTCAGCCTATACGAGGGCATTTACAAGCAAAAAAGCATTTTAAGGTTTCTGTCAGTTTATTTTAAACTCTAATCTGATCAGACTTTTTACCTGGGGTGAAGTGTTATGCAGTCTGACTGCAAAGAACATAACAACTTAAAGTCTCTCTGGCATTAGAATTACACTTCCCTTCTCTCTCTCTCTCTCTCTTTCTCTCTCTCTCTCTCACACACACACACACAGTTTTCAGCAAATAAAGCCTACAACTTTTCAACATTACATGTCATTCTACCATTTTTTTCCCACTACTTGTTTGATTGACTGCACAGCGTTCTAAATTTGTGCAGATACTATGCATATAGATCAGGATCCTAGTTTCAGAATGTTGACTACCGTGCAAGGAAGGTTTGTAGATGTGATGACATGAACGGGTAGTAAAGCACAGCTGTGCTCTTCACTTCGCAAAGTGTTAATCACGGAAGGTAGTAATGATTGATTAGGCGTCTATATCTCTGGCTACTTTTACTTGCCTTAACAGGACATCACATTACACAGGGAAGCAGGATAAATAATAATAATAATAATAATAATAATAATAATAATAATAATAATAATAAATTATTTATACCCCACCCATCTGGCTGGGTTTCCCCAGCCACTCTGGGCGGCTTCCAACAGAAAAATAAAACACAATAATCTATTAAACATTAAAAGCCTCCCTGAACAGGGCTGCCTTCAGATGTCTTCTAAAAGTCTGGTAGTTTTTTTCCTCTTTGACATCTGTTAGGAGGGCGTTCCACAGGGCAGGCGCCACCACCGAGAAGGCCCTCTGCCTGGTTCCCTGCAACTTGGCTTCTCGCAACGAGGGAACCGCCAGAAGGCCCTCGGTGCTGGACCTCAGTGTCCGGGCAGAATGATGGAGGTGGAGACGCTCCTTCAGGTATACTGGACCGAGGCCATTTAGGGCTTTAAAGGTCAGCACCAACACTTTGAATTGTGCTCGGAAACGTACTGGGAGCCAATGTAGATCTTTCAAGACCGGTGTTATGTGGTCTCGGCGGCCGCTCTCAGTCACCAGTCTAGCTGCCGCATTCTGGATCAGTTGTAGTTTCCGAGTCACCTTCAAAGGTAGCCCCACATAGAGCGCATTACAGTAATCTAAGCGAGAAATAACCAGAGCATGCACCACTCTGGCTAGACAGTCTGCAGGCAGGTAGGGTCTCAGCCTGCATACCAGATGGAGCTGATAGACAGCTGCCCTGGACACAGAATTGACCTGCGCCTCCATGGACAGCTGTGAGTCCAAAATCCTCACACAGGACCTTCACTGCCTTCACCGGTTCTGATTTGAAAGAGAGGTAGAGCTGGGTATCATCCGCATACTGATGAACACCCAGCCCAAACCCCCTGATGATCTCTCCCAGTGGCTGCATGTAGATGTTAAAAAGCATGGGGGAGAGGCCAGAACCCTGAGGCACCCCACAAGTGAGAGCCCAGGGGTCTGAACACTCATCCCCACCACCACTTTCTGAACACGGCCCAGGAGGAAGGAGCGGAACCACTGTATGACAGTGCCCCCAGCTCCTGTCCCTGCTCCCAGGATCAGCTGAAGTTGTAACCACTTCAAAAATCCTGACATTTCTGAATGAGATTAAGGGAAATCTCTATTGATGCAAATTTGTGGTGCATTTTTGTTCTGTGTAAACCTTCTTGCCATGTAATTTCTGATATAATTATACTTTTGAAGTCCAGAAAAGAAATGGAGGTAATCAAAGGGTTTAGTGAAGCAGGTGTTGTTTTACATTTATGTTGAAATTGTATCTTAAGAATGTGATGATACAAATGCTTCTGATGGCATTTGTAGAGATATGTTCCTTAAAGTTCCAGTGACTCTGATCTGAGTCCAAAAGTTTAGCATGATTAACATGCCCAAATAGATTATGCAAGGTCTCAAATGCACTGAGCCCAATGGCAGTATTTCTTAACAAGGAAAGTAGTAAAGAAATTTATGACACCGTGGGGAGTATATTTAAGGCGAATTTGTCCCCCCCCCCCAAATAAAGCAGTTTTGAAAATAACATGAAGTACTCTTTTTTTGCAGTCCTGATCTTCTATCAATAGCCTTAAGGCAAACATCTGGCTGCTTCCTAATGACCCAGGTATGATTTATGGCACCTACTGTTATTTATTTGATCGTTTATTGTCTTTGTAAATTCATTAGGCGCTGATGAAAATACAATGTTCACAACAAAACTGTATGTTGCAAGAGCATCCATGTTTTGAACATAACTACTGCATGTGCAGGCAGACCATTTCTTCCATTAATTACAACCAGAAGTGTGTTTGTAATTAATAAATTGTCTCCGTGCCTCTGGCTATTTTCACTGGATAGGAGGAATCATGTACGCCAACCATCATTATATCAAATAATTAAAGGAGATGGGTTGTTTTAAGATCACAACTTGGAACAAGAGTTTTACACTTCCATGAAAAATGGAATCGCTATTCATTTTATTATTATTATTTTTGTATTTGTGCAGTGCATGTATTCTGCAAAGGGGAAAGATTAGGACAAAGAATATAGAGGGTTATGTTCCAGGTCAGAAGATACTGAAAAAAAGCAAACTGTTCAGGATGGTCCTCTGAAGGGAAAAAGAAAGAAAGATGTGAATGCATGGAGATGTATTTCAGCTCTCTTGTCGACATGCAACAATTTTAAACATAAATCACAGCTTACAATGGATTTATTTTCAGCTTCTGCACTGTGCGCGTGCACATATTGTGCCAGCTGTGGGCCAAATGAATTTATATGTCCTATTATTTTGATTTTATTCTCTTCTCACATACTTGGTGCCTCTTTTTCTTCATGCCTGCCACCTGACATATCAGCCCATTCTCATTTTGTTCTGAATGTCATTTCTAAGGTTAAGGGGTAACCAGCCAGGCAGCAGAGAATATTAGCACCTTACACGGCAAAGACAAAATCTTCCTGCTGGTTTGAGAACTTTAAAGCCAAGCCCAACTGTGGGGATGCCTGAGGCTATAGCATATTCTCTCCACAGTAACTACAGGTGTCACGGCAAGGCAAGTTTTAATTGGGCGAAAACATCTCAGGTTTTGTTTTAGAAATGCAATTGCAGAAGCAACATAGGCTTTACTTGTTTTGATCCAAAGAAATAATGGCCCCAAACACTTTCCCTTTATTAATCCATGCTTCCCCTCTATAGCTTGCACAATGAATTTTTTTTTTGTCTCTTGAAAATAAGAATCAAAGTAAAACAATAAAAGAACTAAATATGAATTACAATTTTGTATAGGGTATATATAGGGACGCAGGTGGTACTGTGGGTTAAACCACTGAGCCTAGGGCTTGCCAATCAGTAAGTCAGCAGTTTGAATCCCTGCGACGGGGTGAGCTCCCGTTGCTTGGTCCCAGCTCCTGCCAACCTAGCAGTTCGAAAGCACGTCAAAATGCAAGTAGATCAAGTAGATAAATAGGTACCGCTACAGTGGGAAAGTAAACGGTGATTCCGTGTGCTGCTCTGGTTTGCCAGCTTAGTCATGCTGGCTACATGACCTGGAAGTTGTACGCCGGCTCCCTCGGCCAATAACGCGAGATGAGCGCCGCAACCCCAGAGTCAGTCACGACTGGACCTAATGGTCAAAGGTCCCTTTACCTTTATAGGGTGTGTGTGTGTGTGTGTGTGTATGACAATATCAATTAACACTTATAGATTATAAGAGTGAGGAAACTGAAGCGTATTTTATACACGTATAAATTCATGATATAAATGTTCATACTTTCATGAAATGCTTTGAATTATGTTGATTTCAGTTCAGATCCCCCACCCCCCAGTTGGTTACAGGGTTGGTTACTGTACTCCCAAAACCACCCAGACAGTTCAACTTCAGTGCACATCCAGTCTAAGACAACATGATTATCAGAACTGTTTGAAAATGGAGCACTTATACCTCTCTCCTCCCAGAGAGGCATAAAGTATACTCCAGGATATTCCAGCTATTCCTATACTAGTTAGTAAGCTGGATTTTGGTGCCCATTTGGAAAGCTATCAGGAAGCAAAACAAAGTATGAAAGGTGATCTTAATTTTAAATGTGATGAAAAAATGTCTGATTGCATTTCAGTGAACTTGTGTTTTAAGCAAGCTGTTTGGGGGAAGGTCAGGCTAAAAATGAAATTCAGATCTGGAAGGGTCTCTTTAACAAACAAAAACCCCACCAACACTGGCAAGTTTGGCTCTTCATGTTAATTTTATCATCATAACCTTCCTTCTCTAGATAGAGTAAAAGGTTGCTTCTTTGAATCTTGATCTGTCTATAGTTTCCTGCATATTAGTGCTCAGATTAGCAACATACGAGAGCCACAGGCTCCACAAATGCAACTACCAAAGCAGTGTATAACACCTGTTACAGCTAAATGGTGGAACTATCATCACTTGAACATCCAACTGGGAATGTGCAAGAAGCCACTGATATACTCAACCCAGGTCCATTATTTATTCCGGTCTCTTTTTTATTTACGCCTGCTGCTGTGTTCACAAAATAATATGCTGAAGTTGAAAATACTGCATTTAAGCAGTATGTCTAAAATTCTCTCCTTTCCAACGGAGGATGGAATTAAAATCCAATCTCATAACCACAGTAGGTAGTAAGACGTAATCCTTAGGACTTTGTGTTACATCATGTTAGCTAAGTAAAATGCTTACTCCCTCCCACCCTACAAAAACCCTGTTTCCATGAATACTACCGGTACTTACTTGTATATGTGAGCTGAAATCCTTGATCTGTATCTGATCCATTAGAATTAAACTCTATCCATAAGTGGTTAGATGTGCTATTGAGAATGAGCCCTATCAATTCTTTTTTTGTAAAGGACCCCAACAGACGTGATGAGCTGTCTTTTCCATCATATACCTGTTAAAAATAAAACCAATGTTTAGTTTTTACATTTTTAAAAAAATAAGCTCAATACATTTATATATTTATTTGTTTCAATCTATTTCAGAACTCCACCTAGCAGAAGTTGCATTCTTTTTTTTCCTGTTTGCAGAAATGGCATTCTTAGGCAATTAATTATTATGCAATTAAAATACCCAAACTTCCAATAAGAAGATAGGAAATAACACAACTTTCTTCTGCCTGTGATATCCTGGCTATGCAGCTCATATGAAGAAGAAGAAGAAGAAAAGCCACACACAGTAATATACTACTAGACTGTCAGTCATTTTTTTGAAGGTTTGTGAAGCTCATATTGAATAGAGATTAATATTTATTCACGGCTCAATCCCTTAGCATTTTGTCACCTCGTGTCTCCTTCCCCCTCTATAATCCACTTAATAAAGGCTGAAAAGGTTTGTGGCATTTTACTCAAGGTGCCTCTTTTGAAAACACTGATGAGGGGGCAAAAGTAACCTCTTCCCCTCTGTTCCCTCCTGACTAAATGTATTAAAAAGCAGGATTGAAGAAGTGAAGCTAGTCTGCCACCTTTTATTTCAGATTCTGGGCCTGAGGTGATTTTCGTCTTCAAATCGTTTTTAATAAAAAGAAATATAACATTTGATACCACTTCAGAGGGAGGTGAGCCCCTGTTTTCAAACAAAGGGTGCATGGGTTTATCTTCAGTTCACAATATTGCACTGGGAAACTCGGATTCACTTTTAATACTGTTGATTTTTGACATGCTTTTATAATGGCTCAAACCACACAGGAAATATGTTTTTTTAATAATAATAATAAAAAGGTTCTCAGAACAAACGAGAACCTGAATGAAAGCACCAAGTTACCATTGAATGAAATGAAACATTTCCAAGATCACCACCCCAAATGAAACATTTCCAAGATCACCACCCCAAATTTTCCATTTCTCAAAAGCCACAGCATTCTACACAAACCAGTGAAGGTCAAAAAAACAAGGCTCTTGTTTCTGAAAGATAAAACACCTGTGCTTTCATGCTTTAAACTGTCAAATTCTAAATTCAACTGCAACGCCATAAAGGGCTGTACTGGGCCTGTCAGTAGCCAGCAGAACTACTTGGTCTAAACACATTATAGGAATGTAAACTGTAATTATGCAATAGAGCAGTGATGTCCAAACTTGGCCCTCCAGCTGTTTTGGGACTACGATTCCCATCATCTCTGACCACTGGTCCTGTTGGCTAGGGATGATGGGAGTTGTAGCCCCAAAACAGCTGGAGGGCCAAGTTTGGACATCACTGCAATAGAGGAACCTCAAGCATTAGGGATACTGTTGTTTCACCACAGATAATGCAAAGTTCTGCATAGAGCATAGGGCTCTTTATAGCTTTGAGGCTTTAATGAAAACCAGAGCCTTATTTGGGCCTGCCGCTTGTGTGTTATGGGAGCAGAACGAAATTCACATAGGGAACTAATGGGGACCTAATGGGTTATTTATTTCCTTCCTCCCCAGACCCAATTATTTTAATGTAGAGGATGCATGGGTAAATGTTAATTTACTTCCATTGTAACCTTCTCAGGGCTTTCCCCCCCCCCCCCAGCTGGAACTCACCAAAACTCAGTTCTGGCACATCTCAGGTGGGCGCCATTGCTATTATAAGAGAGCAAGGGTGAGTTCCGACACCTCTTCTCCTAGAGAAATAGCACTGACCTTCCTCTTATGTTTAGAAGCACACCGAAGCCTGTATAACCTTGATTTTCTTTTATCTTTTTCCTTTCGTTTTCTTTGTTTTGAAAGCAAATGCCACCAACCGGTCTAGCATGGTTTATTGTGAAGGCCCAGGCAGAAACTTTCCTTGACTTTTGAAGACTCAACCTACCTAAAGTTACAAAAGTATTTTTGCCTTTGTAGCTTGACCTGAAGTTCAGCTCCTTCAGATCTGAATTTGTCCAGCTTTATCTTCCAGCTTTTCATTTTTTTATTCTAACCTGTTCTGCTAGATTAAAGAAACAGAACCCAATATTTCATCCCCATGTACTTCTGTATCTTGACCACATCACCTCTTAACACAACCTTTCCTGATAAAAACACAAACTGTGATGCACCCCTTTTCAGAATACTCTTCAACATCTTTTCAAAAAAACATACATCATATCCTATAGGGTTGCCATACATCCAGATTTTCCTAGATATGTCCTGGGGTTTTTTTGGGGGGGGGGAGCAGACCCATCCAGGTGGATTTTTTTAATTTAAAAATGAAAGATTCAGGGTTTGGGGGGATTGATTGATTGATTGATTTTTAGGGGCACACACATGCTGCCAAAGGGGGGGGGGAGGCAGGCGCTCTTCAGAGTCAGCTACTCTACACCACCTTGACGTGCCACGGCTGTGCCCTGGAAGCAGAAGCGCCGCAGCAGCTTGCTGCCGTCACCCCTTTCCAGTGGCCACTCCTGGCTGTGCTATTTGTCGGGACCCTGTTTGTGCGAGGCTCCCACTTGCCGGTGCCAGAGCTGCCTCTCCCTTTCAGGGCTTCTGGCTCTAAGTGGCCACTAGCAAGGTCGTATCTAGGATCAGGCCTGGGCAGGGAGGCTCGTCGCTCCGCTGCTTCTCTGCTTCTCTGGTCCTGCCTAGGCCTTCCCCAGCAGCAGTGGCGCTGGCTCCCGGCCCCAATGGCTGCTCAAGCCACGTCGGAGGAGACATGGGTGGCCGCGGCTCCATGACCTCTCTGGTCCTACCTGCGCCTTCCCCTTCAACACAGCTTGAGTAGCGGTTGTAGGGGATGGCAAGCCTACCTGCCCTGGCCTGATCTTGGATACAACCTTGCCGGAGGCCACTTGGAGACGGAAGGTGTGAAAGGGAGAGGCGGAGCCTGCTCAGCAGCCCTGGAGTCACTTCCAGCACCAGCAAGTGGGAGCCTCCTTGTGAAAGGTAAGAGAGGGGAGGGGAGGAGGGGGAGAGCAGGCAGGTGAGGAAGGGGTTAGCGGCAGGGAAGGGGCGAGCGACAGGGATGCGGGGTGGTGGTGGCGGGGTGTCCTGACAGGTGGGTGGGTGTGTCCAGGTTTGCGCCCTTTGGAATATGGCAACCCTGTCCTAGAAGCAGTAGGATATATAATAAGCCTATATAATATCCTAAACTTCCCCGTAATCCTCATAAAACAAATGCATTAATTTCATTAGGTATTTTTGTGTGTGTCACACTTTCAATGATGTCCACTATGATATCTCTATCTATACAGGTTGGCACTTCTGTTCATTTTAAGTTAACTGCACTTAAAGCCTTTGGGCATATCCCCCCCCCCCCTATATGTGAAGAAGGTGATATTAACTGGAATGCAGTTTAGCAACTGGCTACCCTGCCATTCCTCTAGGCCTTGAATTCATGATACCCAAACAAATGGACCACTGGAGCCTTGGAGAAGAGCAGGAAGCCTCTGTTTCTCAAGCACAGCAAGGCAAATATCAAGTGTCTATGGAGGTAGCTGCTCAGTTGCACACCAGTTAACATTACTGTAAGACGACTGTAAGACCAAACTGCTTAAAAAATGATGGTGGGTAAGGCAAAGTCACAGCAGCTGCAGCCTTCCTATTCCTTTGACTGAATGGCCAACTAGCATCAAGACTGGCTGTGAACTTAAGTCCTGACATGCATGGAAAAGGAGTCTGTCTGTCTGTCTGTCTGTCTGTCTGTCTGTCTGTCTGTCTGTCTATAGCCATCCATGCATCTCTCTCTCTCACTCACTTAAACTACATCTCAAATGTTATAGATCAAATAATTAATGAACCCAAACAGGACTGAGTGTTCTTTTGTGTGCACATTTATATATACCTTAACAGTATCGCCTTCATGCAGCTGAAAAGTTCTGGCTCTCAAGTGGATCCCTTTCCCAGGTTCAGTTTCAATTTTATAAATGCATTCGTGGTTGTTGTCATAATTAGATGGAAAATTTGGGGACAGCAGTGTTCCTTCATTTCCAGACACACTTGCTCCACATTCAGCTAAACAAAACAGACACATTAAAAAAAAAAATTACATCAGTTAGCATTCAAAAGATTTTTTTTTTTAAAAAAAAAATGTGGTTATTTTCCAGAGAACAGGGTCCCCTGCTAATAACTAGAAAACATGCTGCTTCTTTACACTTCTATCTAAGATTTAGGACAAGAGGATGGTAGCTATTTGTGCCTGTTTGCCAGCTCATGCAATGAGACTTTCCCCCTTCCTCGTCTGCTCCCTACAGCACCATTCACTTATACAATGCTCTATTCAACCATTATATACTTGTTGTATGTTTCAATTACTTGGTTTTTCAGAATTTCATAGCCTTTAGACAAAGAATTATTTAATCATTCTATCAAGATGCATTATTCCCCCCCTCCCCCGGTTGTATTTTCATTTCTCATTGTACTGTAAAGTTTAGGGCTGTGTTCACATTTACCCGTAGAAGCCTCCGGGGAATTCTGCACACAAAGGTAAAACCAATGTACACTCATGCAACTGACCCTTTGCATCCCCAGAGCATGCTGGACTATATCTAATTGCAAACAAAAGGTGAAAGTGACTTGCCTCTGCTAAGCTCCCAAGGAAGTGCCTAATGGCAAACAAGAGCGAACTGACTTAAAACATCCCAGGAGAAATCTTAAAAGCAAACTAGAGATAATGGTCTGCGTATTAGCAACGTAAACCCACTTATATTGCTTCCACGGAATGTGCTTAGGGTACCAGATGATTTAAGCCAGCCAGCCAACCTTACTTGCCAACAGTGTTATACTTCCAAAACGATTTCCTCACTTGCAGCATTTGATTGTACAACTTATGAAAGGGTGTTTAAAATAAGTTTTCATATTCGTTTTGAAAAAAAAAAGGTAAAAAGCTAGATGTGTTTTTATTTTAGAGCATCATGGACAGAGCCATCTTATTTTTTTGTATTAAAAAAAGAAAGAGTACATACATGCCAATCCCTTCAGCGCAGTCATTATATTTTCTGTTTTATATTTCACTATCTCAGAACCAAACCCTTAAATTTATATTTCTCGGTGCTGGGACTGTGGGTTTAAGATTGTGTTTTCACCAGATTAATGCAGAATTTTAACTTTTGCACCCATACTGCCTCCCCAATCAATTGCCCTCACTTTGCTAAAACAAGGAGGGGGGAGGAAGGGAGGCATAGCTGCCAAGTTATCCCTTTTTTTAAGGGAAATTCCCTTATGCTGAATAGGCTTCCTCGTGAGAAAAGGGAAAACTTGGCAGCTATGGAGGGAGGACACTGAAGTGATTATGGGGAGAGAAAAAAAGAACAACTACACAAACAATAGCAACATTACAATAATGGAAATTGCCTGCTTATCTCCACTGGCTTTATAACACCTTGAAAATTAGGATTATTTATGGCTACGGCAATTATTTTATTATAAACACTGTGCCAAGTAACTGTAAATAAGATACTTCAATATAAAAAATAAGTGAACTTCAGATAAATTACCAGCACTTCTCACTATCCATGCAGACATAAAATCACAGTGACATTATTATTTACTGCTTTTAGGTTTAATTGTACCTATTTATCTACTTGCACTTTGACGTGCTTTCGAACTGCTAGATTGGCAGGAGCATGGACTGAGCAACGGGAGCTCACCCTGTCACGGGGATTCGAACCACCAAACTTCTGATCAGCAAGCCCTAGGCTCTGTGGTTTAACCCACAGCGCCACCCGCGTCCCAAGTGTCTAAAGTGTATACCTTATGTCAAAGCAGTTATAGAGGGGAACAGCTGTTCCTGGTCCAAAAGGGACAAGAGGAAAATTTACAGGTCTTGAAAAGGGAAAAGGGAATGTAAACAGACTACAAATATATGAAACCAGCAGGGAATTTGCCCTGCAGTCTAAAACTGCATGCTAATTCTTTTTTTAAAAAAGTGAAATTAAATGAAAGGCTGCAAGCGTTCAACAGGACAAAGCCACCTCCACCTTTAGAAATACTCCACAGAGACCACATAGGGGGTCTGCTAATGTGTTTGAAATGATTCTGCCGTCTTAGATAATATTTAAGCAAGAGGGGAAAGAAAGATACCAGCATGCTATTTCTTAGTCATATTGAAAAGAGATCCACTTCATTCTTGTCAGACAGAGAATGCATGTTGCTTTTGAATTGATTTTTTTTTGGGGGGGGGGTTGTTAAAGAAGTAGTGATTAATAAAAACCAAAAGAGGGCTCTGTTGTGAATGAATTGGTCTAGGCTAAAAGCATAATATTGGAGTAAAATCATTATTCGTACTTCAAAATTCATCTCACAGACATGGCTTATCCCAAGGGATAGCATAGCTATATTCAAAGCCAAATGTGTGTTTGCTTGTTTTTAATAGCTGAGCCCCAGAAAACTGAAGCACCTTAGCAAATGCCAGCCTTAATCAATCCAGGTATTCACCTAGTTTAACAAAACCATTTAAATGAACCTAGACCTGCATATAACTGCATAAACCAGAAATTAAGAGCCAAACTTCAATTAAAGCAAAGTAGTAACAGTTTGTAATGGTTTCTTGCTTTTTTTAAACCAGCTTAAGACGATTGTGTAGCAGGTGATTAATAAAATAATTATAATAAAAATAATAAACTCTCAGGTCTCTCCCACCTGCATCTTCATGCTGCTTCATAATATTTTTATTGTACTCATTGTGGAAATTTAGTATGAAATACGGACACCACATGTCACACGTGAAATATGCCCCTTGTTTCTGTGCTTTTTCATGCAGTTTTTAAATAAGTACAATGGGAAATAAGGGGAAAAGCAATTACTTATTTAAAATGCTTACATTCATTTCAAAGTAGTAAGCAGGGTGGGGGAGTAACATATTAAATGCAACTGTCAGATGTACTTGGATATAATGTCCTTTACAGGTGGTCCTAAAGCAAGAAATTTTGATCTCACATGCAAGCATTAATTCACATCTCTGAACTAGGAGTTTATCAGGTCAGAAATGGCGGACAATTGGGGCTACATTTTATATTAGCAGCCTCGGCCTCCCTGACATTTCAAATAAGCTCCAGCACCTGAATTAGAACGTTCCATTTTGCCTGGGATGGTGAACTGAATTGAAGCTTAGAGAACCATAACTAAGTCATCCATTGGCTTCTAGTACATTGATAACTAACTTGTTTTACAAAGAGGTGAAGAAAATTCTGGAATATGCAGCTGTCTTTCTCAGTGCCTAATTCTGGATGCAATAAAGCTACTGTAAATAAGTCTGCCAACTGATCATTCAACAGCCCTGGCAAACAAAATATGCATGAAAAGCAACACTTACACTCCACATGCATTAAACTTATCGCCCATGATGCAAAATAAAAGAAAATAAGATCCTTCTCATACTCTAGGTTCCACTGGCACCTTTTAGCTAGGAAAAACCCCACCCTTTGGTAAATGAACCTATAAGATAAGCAAGCAATTATAATTGTGTGGGTCAGTTCACAGAATAATTCACAGACAGCTCACATGACACCCATGTGATTTTCGTGTTCACCTCCCTCAAGTAATACACAGTATTCATAGGTATCCGCTCAGTTCATTCAATGTAAGTGCAAATTTCAAATATACAGTAAATTACTGGTAAATCATCCAGATTAACCATCATAAATGTTGGCCCTCTCCAACCAAGTTTTTCTTTCCTTTTGTTAAAGTTTAGGATATTTCAACTTATGCTTACAGAGTGCAGGAATGAGTTCCAAAGGAAAATGTAATAATACTTTCAGGGGGAAAAGATATGATCCTATTTGAAAAGAGTCCAAAACGGGTTAAGGGATATATATTCTTCCTCAGCAGTCTGCATAAATAAATAGTATTCCTATTTAACTTTCTATTGTGGTTCACCTGCACCTAAATTTAGCTAAGTGATAACGCAGTCGGCGTATGAACACCCACTTGCTTTCAGCAAGTGGAATACAAAATCAATTAAATTATGAAATTAAATAATTTTGAAACCATTTCTGCAAAGCAGTAGATCCATCATTGTCTTGACTTGTGGTAGATAAAGGGCTGCAAAGCACTTTAAAAAGTCAAACAGAACACTGGTCCGAGAATTTATATTCCAAATTAAGAACAGCTGATTTATATCAGGAATTCAAATTAAATGAGTTCTGTCAAGGGAGAACTGCACCTTTGTAATGCTTCTTTCATATGCCTGACATTTGGAACAAAGCCTTTTGTACAGCTTCGGTAGACCTTTTCATTATCTTTTTTAATAAAATAGCCCACAAATAAACATTTGCATAGGGATGCATAACCATTCATCCAATAAACTTTTAGGACTGAGCAATATCAATTTAATAGGGCTAAACAAAATTAATGTCCTTTGTGGTGTCCCACAAGCAAAAAAGTGTGAAAAGGGGGGACGGGACTCTTGTAATTATTCTAAGGAAGCGTGGATTCCACCTGATTCTGTGAAAACAACATAGGTGACAAACAACTGAACTCCAGAGGCACCTATGGGTAATGAAACTACACACACTTCTTTCAAGATTGGCTTTTATCTTGCCATTATTAAATGTGAAAGTCAAGCGGCAGGGTTGAGGTACTGTGTGTTCAGATGTCCCACACCAAACGTAGCCTACAGGCTTACAGCCATGCAATCAACTGTGCTCCGTGTGGTCATCAAAGAGCACAGCTAATGCAGTAGCAATGAGCACTCACACTTTACATTGTGTGTGCCCTTTGCAGGATCGTGCATGGTGCTACAGTCCCAGGGAACTTACTGGCAAACAGGGGCTGGCCTGCCCCTCAGTGTTATTCTCTGGAGGTTCACACCCAGCCTCAGTTGTCAAGTTTCTTGCTGGGAGGTGGGGCCAGTCCCATTTATATAGGGGGTGGAGCCGACAGTAGACAGGCAGTCGGCTCAGGAGATTCACCCACCCTACCCTCCCTTTGTTTAACGTTTTCTTGTTTGCAGGTTAACACTTTTCTTCCTGTTTAACGGGTGCTGCTACAGTCTTTGACTGTTTACTGTTGAAGGACCAGGAATAAATTTTCCTGCATTGGCAGGTTTTGTCTTCCCCGTAGCAATTCGTCACAACTTTGGCACTTTATGGCCTTGGATGCAATCCTTTAGGCTTTTGTACCTGCATGGGGGGAAATGGGCTGGGCTGTCTGCGTACACATACGTCTCGCAGTGCACCCCCGTATCCCATTTACCCTGCGGGGCTGGAAGGGATACACGGCCAAGGCCTAAGCCAAGGTCTTCCAACATTCAAAAGTTTAATAAAGTTGTGGCCTAATTTTAATTCCATAACACATTGTCTTTATTCCTTTCTTGTGATCCCAGGGGGCTGGGGCTGTCACAGCCTGGTCACGCAAATGTCAGGGGTGAGGCCAGAAGTACAATGTGGTCCTGCACGAGGCCATTAATCCCCCAAATGTGAGCAACACATGAATAGAGCTTAGATCAGGCACGCCCAAACTCCAGCCCTCCAGATGTTTTAGACTACAATTCCCATCATCCCTGACCACTGGTCCTCTTAGCTGGGGATCATGGGAGTTGTAGGCCAAAACATCTGGAGGGCTGCAGTTTTGGGATGTCTGGCTTAGATGTTTGAAGGATCTAATCTTCAACCATACACAACATGCCTATACCACCAACATAGCACTTTCAACATTGCATTGCAGTAGGTATGATTTTCTTTAATTGCCCTAGAGCTTAATAATATCTTGATAAACACGAGTTATTAATATTTTTAATAATGCAAAACAAATGAACGAATGTCTTCAACAATTGCTCAGAAATAAGGAGCTAATATGAAAAGTTCAGAATAAGTTTCCTGTCTTTAAACTATTTTTAAAGAACAAATTAAATTGCAAAACAAGGCCGTGAAGAAAAAAAATACTCTTGAGGATCAGCAACACTCATTCAAATTATATATACTAGAGCCAGTTAATTGCAATTCCTGGTGGGAAGTAGATATTCAAAAGCAAGGGAAAAGGTCACTATGTTCAATGCAACATGAAAAGGATTTGCTGGTAGCTATTTATTTCAGTTGTCTTTGTCCATGGAGTTTTCTTGGCAGGGATACTGGAGTGGCTTGCCAGTTCCTTCTCCAGGAGGAGAAGCTGAGGCTCCAATACTTTGGCCACCTCATGAGAAGAGAAGACTCCCTGGAAAAAACCCTGATGTTGGGAAAGATTGAGGGCACAAGGAGAAGGGGACGACAGAGGACAAGATGGTTGGACAGTGTTCTCGAAGCTATCAACATGAGTTTGACCAAACTGCGGGAGGCAGTGGAAGACAGGAGTGCCTGGCGTGCTATGGTCCATGGGGTCATGAAGAGTCGGACATGACTAAACGACTAAACAACAACAACATGTATTTCAGATCCTCGAAATTCTATTATGCATGTCTTATTTCCTAATCTGAAACCTGAAAAATAATTGAAGTTTATCTAAGAACAATTAAAACCCTTCAAGTGCAAATATTTGTAACTGCTCTGTAATTCAGCATGTCTCAGGTCAGTTTGCTGTTTGTGTGAATGGTGTGGTTTGCACAATGCGCAAAGCCAAACCTTAGCCTAGTGAGACTATGCAAATCAGTGGGCTCCCCGGAGAGGAGCTCATAGACCCTTTGATCCTCCTTAATCCTTTTTGCTATTGCTTCACTAAGGTTTGGCTAAGCATGCTGCCTGAACCAAGACTGCAATGGCTGCACACATGTGAGTCCAGGTGCACACTCACAACAAGATTTGTGGTTGAACTCTCCTCACTAATCATGAGCCATAACCAAGAACAAACTTTGGGCAACAGATCACGGTTAGCGAAGAAAGAATTTAACCATAGGTTTGGACACCACAACATCAAAGAGGGCCAGGGAGGCGCAAAAAGTGGCGGCAAGCTCATCTCCAGGAGCCCACACAGTCTAAGGTTTAGCTTAGCAGAGTGGTGGCCAAACTTGGCCCTCTAGCCACTGAGAGGAAAGACGCCAGACCACAACTAATGGCATATGAATGCTCCAAGCCAGGCACGGCACAGGCAAACTCGGCCCTCCAGATGTTTTGGGACTATAACTCACATCATCCCTAGCTGACAGGACCAGTGGTCAGGGATGATGGGAATTGTAGTCCCAAAACAGCTGGAGGGCCAAGTTTGGCCACCACTGGCTTAGCATATTGTGCGAACTGGCTCAGTGTGGCAAAGTCATTTCAATGTGTCACTCCAGTTTCAAAGTGGACTAAGAATTCAGTAATCTACGTAACATGAACACCAAAAGCAAGACTGCAAAATCTCCTGGCCTTCAGCTGCTCTAAAATTATGTAAGTGGCAGCTAAGCCACTTATTATGTCTTAATACCAATTCTGTACAGAGATAGTGGCTAAAAAACTGAGGCAGATTTGTGTGTTTATAATAATAATAATAAACGGTTAACTGTCCCATAGTGGCTTTAAAGCAACTTTCTAAAACAACTTGGACCATCATTCATAGATTTAAGGAAACATGACTGGAGTCATATAATGAGCAGGGGTAACAAAGATTCTGTCCCAATTTCCACTATGTTAACCACCCAGTGAATGCTGAGCAGATTCCCAAAGCCGCTGATTCTGTAGCAGAGTGACCTAATTTACAACTGCAAAACATTTCATGTAGTATCATGCATTTTATAAAACAATCCAATTTTCAAGGAATCCCCAAAAAAGGATTTAATATTCTGTTGCAATGGAAGTATTTTTTAAAAGTATCTTGCGTTATTAACCGGACCAGATGATAAATACATCAAAACAAAATGTAAGCTCTGATGCAAGCATGTGTGTTCCCTTGAAACATCTAAGCTGCAATGCTAAGCAGCTGGATTTACACATCAGAAAATATAATTAGGATTATTATTATTATTGCCCCATGGCTGCTATCTTTACTGTCAAAGACATCAGAAAGATTTGTGCCTTCACACAAACTTAAGCAAATTATTTTGTGTGCAATAATAATCAGCTGCATTTCAACCTAGCTATGTACCTTCTTGAATCAGTTGGTGGATTGAGAGTCACACTCAATTGGTTAAAACATCCACAACTGTCACAGAGCGAGCCGGCCAGTAAATCACACAGTTGAAAGTTGGAGTTAACACTATCTTCACAGTGTTAACATTAGGTTGAATGTCAGACCTAACGGGCACAGCAGCTCATTCCCTGTAGGACGTGCTCCATGAAATCAGTTGCCAAGACTAAAGGTCCCTGCCTTCCCAAAGCCATCTATGTCTCCTCCTCTCCCTGTCTTCTTCCTCTTCTCCCTCCAATCACACATTATTGTCCCACCACCACCACCAAAGCCTTCTTTGGTGGTTCCCCAGCTGGTTCCTCCTATCATTCCTCTGTGTCCAACCATCCCATGACAACAACCCATTTATAATATGCACTGAATAATTTACACAATTATAGATGACTTTAGCTTTGCCCCCCTCCTTTTGCCTCCCCCATGTGCTATCAATTGGATGAATGAAATGAAAGCATGTGACCACCTACCCACACACCTTGGCAGAGGTGCACTCCATACACGCCGGCCGCCACCCAGGCACGCAAGCTTGTCTGCACCTTCCAAGCGATATCCAGGGAAGCAAGAAAACGTCAAGGAATCTCCGACGCCAAAATGAAATCCTATTCTTCGACTGAAGGCAGGAACACCAGGATCATCACAGGGTTCCAGGTCATATTCTTCAGACAATAAATCAAAAGCCAAGAAAAAAGATGAAAGTTCCCATTTTTTTAAAAAAAAATTAAACAGGGTAACCACACAATATCAACATACATTCGTACCTTGGAAGTCGAACAGAATCCATTCTGGAAGTCCATTTGACTTCCAAAACATTCAAAAACTAAATTGTGGCTTCTGATTGGCTGCAGTAAGCTTCTAAATGCTACAGCACCTGGGACTCAGCTAGACTGGTAAAGAAAAAGTGATTTATATGTGTTGAATGTGTGATATAACATTGTGCCACCAGATGGCGATGTGGAGTCCAATTTTTCTCTACCTGTTTTCCCTGTTTAAATTTACAGCACTTTAAACTGAAATGCTTATTTGATGTGTCTAGATCCAGCCCTGGTGTAGTGCTTCTTAGGGTAGCAACTGTTGCATAAGCACCTGGATTGCAGCCAATTTTTTTGCAGGGAGGGAAACAATGACATATTTACAGTTTGGCATAAGCAAAGGAGGCCAACGCTTCGCTCTAGGAACTACTGCGATTAAATAATAGCTTGCAGGAACTTTCTTGAAGACAAGTATTAGGAGCATTCAAATTAGATTGGTAAATATCATTTAAGTCAGACACCATATTGGTGTGTGCGTGCGTGCACACACACACACACACATGCAATATTCAAAAGACTTATATACCGGTATATCTATGAAAATCCAATTTTACTATCACTGATAAATAATGAATGTAACCAGTAATTCAATATGTGAATTAATTTGCATGTGCAGACTCATCTTACAGCATATATGAACTGCAGCCTTTGAATGTGAAGTCCAGTGTGAAGTCAAAGTAGCCCCTGCAGAATTTTTTTTACCCCTGCAGCGATATTGAAGAATAAACCTAGCAGTACAGTGCCTTTCTAGTAAAATAAAAATGGTTTTTATGAAGTAGAACAGAACAAGGAGAGCATATAGAGGGAGGGTAAGGAATGCAAAGGTTTAGCTTTGCATGCTTAATGCAGCACTCTCTATTTGTGATATACATTTCCACCCCTTTGTCAGTGCAGATTTTACTGCCACTTTAGTAACCTGCTGTCTCAGCTCATATTCAATTCAATACCATCTCCTTTCAGCAAACTGCCCATTTTGCAGAATAACATCCTTTTTCCTCTGTAACCAAGGGCACTGCTTCCAAACTGTTTCTATACTAGCAATATTCAGAGAAAAAATCACATTGATATTATAAACCAGGCTGAACAGGGAGGTTGTGCTTATAAATTTGTTGAACTTAAGCAGAGTTTGGTTTCGTTAGTGCCCAGAGGAGAGACCACTATGGAAACCTATGCCCACATTGGGCTCGTTGCAGAAAAGGTAGGATTATTAGCAAATTTGCTGAATGTTTGGAGGTGGGTGGGAAGATTGCCCCAAAAGAAAGAAAATGATCTGCTGTTCTGACTGTTAAATAATTCTAAACCTTCCACATGAACTGCACCTTTTCCAAGAAGTTCCTGATGTGTTTGACCTGAGACACTCTTATTATTAATATCTGTTCTGTTTGGTCTAATTAACTGACATTTTAAGACTTAATACAATTACTTCTAGAAACTAGATAATATTTCAAATCAAAACAAATCATTTATGATTGACGTGTTCATATTGCCTGATTTGCTCCGTTCCTGCTTTCTTGGAAAGATCTTTATACTCAGATCAACCAGGTGGAAACCAGAACCAAGAATGGTGCAGTTAGGGACTAGTAATAATGTAGCTCTTCCTTGCTACTTGTGCATGGTTTTAAAATCTCCAAAAGACCCAAGACATTAACAGTTGTAAACAGTAGTTGCTGCTAGCCAATTTACTGCACAATACTATGCATGTACAGTGGAACCTCGGTTTATGAACACCTCGGTTTATGAATTTTCGGTTTATGAACGCCGCGGACCTATCTGGAACGGATTAATTCACTTTCCATTACTTTCAATGGGAAAGTTCGCTTCAGTTTATGAACGCTTCAGTTTATGAACAGACTTCCGGAACCAATTACACCCATGTTTCAGTTTATGAACGCTTCAGTTTAAGTACTCCGCGGACCTGTCTGGAACGGATTAATCCACTTTCCATTACTTTCAATGGGAAAGTTCGCTTCAGTTTATGAACAGTTACTCCGCGGACCGTCTGGAACGGATTAATCCACTTTCCATTACTTTCAATGGGAAAGTTCACTTCAGTTTATGAACGCTTCAGTTTATGAACAGACTTCCGGAACCAATTGTGTTCATAAACCGAGGTACCACTGTATACAGTACATGACTGCGAGTCCCATTATGTCTAATGGATCCTTACTTGCAGTTAATTGTGCACAGGACTGAAGTTTAAGGCTACAAAAAGACAAGTGCCAAGTACACTTTGAATGGCTACGAAAACCCAACTACCCCCTACCTAGAACATCCTGCCTATTTGAAGTCTTAATCCTGGTATAGACATTAATAAACAACAACAATTATTATTATTATTACATTAAAAGTGACACCACAAACCATATCTCTCTCTCATGTCTGTCTATATATCTCATTCCAATGTCTGGTTGGTTTTCAGCAACTACTGAGTTGCATCCCATATTGTATACCCTATTGAGAACTCACAAAACAGATCTTTCCTTTCTGCCTTTCTTCCTTAAATCCTCATATATTCCCTGAAAATCCTCTACAGAGTGTTGGGGAGGTTATCAAACATGGTAGGCTATGGTGTCTGAGGTTGGTAGGGGAATCTCCTGACAACAGGTGGGGAAAATCTTCTAGTGCTATTCATTATGACTGTTGAAGTTACCGGTAATAATATATATACCAAACATTTCCAAATAATCTATCAAAGCCCATGCCTTTACCTGAAAATGTTATATTAAAGCCTTCGTAGGAAATGGAAAAATCAGAAATAAACCGAAGTTGTGCTGTGAAGTTTCCAAAGAGTCCAGCTTTGATGGTAGGGGGCAAAACGGACCCTGTTAATCTGGCCACAGGTTCTGTGAAGCTTCCATCTTCAGTGATGAGCAAATAGTCATGGGAGCTTTCCAGGTGAAAGGTGTGGAAGATCAGTTGTACTCCTTGAAAAATGAGGAAAAGAACATTATTTTGCTTTCTGAGTCTGACCTCCTGAGCAGAACCACTGGCAACCTGAGTCAGCTAAAGGCTCAGGCTTCACTAACAGGTGTCTTGTTTTGTTTTGTTTTGTTTTGTTTTGTTTTGCTTTGCTTTGCTTTGCTTTGCTTTTGTCATCCAGGGTGAATATGCATCCAATTCTCAACTTTCTTATATATAACACTGTTGTAAGCCTTCAAGTAGGGGTATTCATAAGTGAGTGGCCCTGAGCATATGCTTGTACACAAGATCAGTGTAACTACAATCCTGTTTGTGCTTGGCTCAATTCTGAAGGCTGTTACCAAACTACCACCATTCCCCACGGTCTAGAAACCTATCCCTTGGTACAGCGGAAGCAAGGAAACTAGTGGAAAGAGAAGCTACAACAGAACTGTTCCATGAACTCTTGTGGAAGCTCTAGGGGAAGGTTTCCCACAGTGTGGTACCACAATGAATCAATGACCACATTATAGCAAGGTTAGCCAATGTGGTGCCCTCTGGTTGTTGTTGGACTACAACTCCCATCACCCCTGACCATTGCTCATGCAGCATAGGCCAAAGGGAGGTTTAATTTAGGAGGGCACCACATTGGCTATGCCTTCATTATAGTATGAGATCCATCTGAAGATCCAGCGCAGAGGGCCTTCTGGCAGTTCCTTTGCTGCAAGAAGCCAAGTTACAGGGAAGCAGGCAGAGGGCCTTCTCGGTAGTGGCGCCCGCCCTGTGGAACACCCTCCCATCAGATGTCAAGGGAATAAGCAACTATCTTACTTTTAAAAGACATCTGAAGGCAGCCCTGTTTAGGGAAGTTTTTAATGTCTAATGCTTTATTGTGTTTTAAATATTTGGTTGGGAGCCACACAGAGTGGTTTTTCACAAGCAGGTCAGAAACAGACCCTTTTTTAGTAGAAGGCTCGTTCCATTAGTAGAATGGCACCTTTAGATACAATCCAGTGTGTGTGTGTGTGTGTGTGTGTGTGTGTGTGTGTGTGTGTATTTGTGTGTGTATGTATAATAAGAAGGTTAATAAAGACAGAGGCATCCCAAACTTGGTGCAAATGTTGCACATTCAGGCTAAGTTGTAACAAATATAATTATATCCTTGTCACACATATGATGACCTTCAGCACTGCCTATAATTCATACAATATTATAAACTACCATGTTGCTATTCTCTGATGCATATACTATATAGCTAAAGATTTCCTGTTTCAGAACTCTTTGTGCTTGTTTTCTTAAAGTCCTTGCTTTTGACCCTAAACAACTGCATAAGAATTCTCATTTCTAAAATAGTATAGGGAATGAAAAAGTGGGGAGGGAGAGAGAAAGTACAAAGGAGGCCTGCAAAAAAAGAAAGAAGTGTATCGCAAAGGTCGACAACCAGAGGAGGAAAAAAAATCCATTAATTTTAATTCTCTGCTTTTAAAATCCTATTTCATCATTTCAGTGCTTGGAGTTATCTAAACACCCATACTGTTCTATTTAAATAAAATGCCACACTTATTCAAAAATATATTAAAGCAGTAACAGAATCCAGTGAATAAAACCAGGAATTATTTTCCACACAGAATTACTATAATTTCAAGACAGGTGAGCATTAATGAAGAAAGGTAACATTTTAATTACCAGTAAAGGTAAAGGGACCCCTGACCATCAGGTCCAGTTGCGGACGACTCTGGGGCTGCGGCGCTCATCTCGCTTTACTGGCCAAGGGAGCCGGCATACAGCGTACACCAGAGCAGCACACAGAAACGCCGTTTACCTTCCAGCCGGAGCAGTACCTATTTATCTACTTGCACTTTGACATGCTTTCGAACTGCTAGGTTGGCAGGAGCAGGGACCGAGCAACGGGAGCTCACCCCGTCACGGGGATTCGAACTGCTGACCTTCTGATCGGCAAGCCCTAGGCTCTGTGGTTTAACCCCACAGCGCCACCCGTGTCCCTAATTACCAGTACTGGCTGGCATTTAGTGATATCAACAGATGGGATGACTTGACAGTGGATAAATTTTAAAAATCAATTGGCCAGAGTGGGTGGAGCTTCAGGTTATATCCTGAGACTTGCCAACTCCAACATAGAGTCAAGATAATAACATATTCTCTCTCTCTCTCTCTCTCTCTCTCTCTCTCTCTCTCTCTCTCTCTCTCACACACACACACACACACACACACACACACACACACACACACTTTATCTTTTTATTAAGCCTATATGGGAGAAGTAGATGGGTTCCCTTGCTTTATTTATTTTTTCCAAAATTTATCTCCAGGAGGCATTTAAAACAGATACACCCTGAAAACTTTATGTCCTCTTACCCTTGCCATGAGAAACTTCGATGGTCCATGTGCAGTTTAAAGAATTTGGATAAAAATCAGGAAAGCCTGGTGAGAGAATGGTTCCACTTCTCCCATGAATATAGCCACCACATAGAGCTGTACAAAAGAAAGAAAGAATAGCAATAAAATAATTACTGGTGCTCTGCTTGACCTTTTTTTTTCTCTTTTAGTTGAGGAGCATTATTAGGCCCATTAACTTCCTGGGGCCACAAACAAATGCTAACCAACACTGTTAAATTCAGCCATAGCTGTCACGCTCTCCCTTTTTTAAAGGGAAATTCCCTCATGCTGAATAGGCTTCCTCGCGAGAAAAGAGAAAACTTGACAGCTATGAATTCAGCTAAACACACACACACACAACCATGTTGTTTATGTTTTACAAATAATAGGTCCCTGCTGAAATAGAAAAGTTGTAAACATCATCAGAGCAAATGAACTGATTAGGAGCAGGCAGTAGTAATAAGATTGAAATGCTTATACATCTGCATTAAGGTCTACTCAGAATTGCCAGTGAGTGCCTCGTCTCCTTGGCAACCTGAGAGATAGTAAAGAATCTGACAAGACTGTGTCTCAAAAGAGATAATAAGAGAAAACTAGAATATGTGGGTTTTACATTTTAGAGAGGGTAGATTATGCAGAGCACTGATGAGGAAGGCTGGCTTCTAGCCAGAAAATGGTGTTCTGGTGGATGGAGTAAGGTGGGAGAAAGAACCTATGTTCAAATATATACCAAAAGGTATCAAACATAAAATTAGCATACACTGAGACAATAATATAGATCCCTATATTTTTTGATCCACAGGCCAATCGCAAGGATAGTAAAAAATGTATAAATGGGTGTCTTTAGAAATTTATTTGTTATTCTTTGATCTAGGTTTGAGAGCTAAAAAACTGCATTATAAAGCTGTTATATTGATTCTATTCACACACACCCTAAAATTAATAATTCAGGGTGGGTTGTTCAGCAGATTTATCACATTTCTCTTCTTTTGTTTTTAAAGGGAAAAGAGATACACATTTTCCCCTGCAGACATACTAATTCTTTCAAAACCAAAACCTTGTGAAGATTAGAAGGCTGCTAGGACACTAAAAGAATAATTTCCATGGAATTCATAATAGACTGTTCTGATTTGAATGACACATGAGTTGTATTGAATATATGGGTAAATTACACAGTGTTTGCAAAATTAGATTGTGGTTTGTGCCCCATAACTTGCTTTGGTATACCTATAACTTGCCTTTTCCTGCATCTTTCCATTTTTAATACATTAAATATCTGACAATCAGCATTATATGTTGGCATATCTTTTCCGCATTTGATTGACACGACCCAACTTCCTCAAGTAAAGAAGCAATTGTAGTGTGAGAAAAATACACTATAAAATTCCACTTTTAGCATGCGGGGGTAGGGGGTGGTTGGATTATGGCTGGCACATCGTTCTCAATTTGAACTCTGACCTTAAACTAGAAAAATGTAAGGTAAAGGTAAAGGGACCCTTGACCATTAGGTCCAGTTGTGACCAACTCTGGGGTTGCAGTGCTCATATCGCATTATTGGCCGAGGGAGCCGGCGTACAGCTTCCATGTCATGTGGCCAGCATGACAAAGCCGCTTCTGGCGAACCAGAGCAGCACACAGAAACACCGTTTACCTTCCCGCTATAGCAGTACCTATTTATCCACTTGTACTTTGATGTGCTTTCGAACTGCTAGGTTGGCAGGAGCTGGGACTGAGCAATGGGAGCTCACCCCATCGCAGGGATTCGAACCACCGACCTTCTGATCAGCAAGCCCTAGGCTCTGTGGTTTAACCCACAGCACCACCTGCGTCCCGGAATACTTTAATGGGGATTGCTTTCAGAAAAGAATAGTGTACCCATACATATTCAATCCCCTCCTCCCTCTCTAGCAAAATGCCCCAATTATGGGCAAGAAAGAGGGGCTGATCCCCCAGCTTTGCAATTCATACCCAAATGTCAGCATTGGGAAATGGCGGAATGGGGTTATAACTTCAGTACTGGCTCTTCCTCACATCTTTCTGACTCTGTGCTGAGGCTACTGAAACATGCTGCTGTGTGTAAATTCTTCATAACCAAAAGAAAGCAGGCACTGCCACCCTCTCACTATCTCTGTCTCAGCTTGTGTGTGTGTGTGTGTGTGTGTGTGTGTGTGTGTGTGTGGAGGGAAGAAGAGAGGAGATTGCAGTCACTGTTGGTTTTAACTAGAAGCATTTGAAAGAGTAGGGTGATGAGATTAAAGAAATTGAACATTCTAAATTATACACACTTAGAAGATCTCATAATAAATACAGCAGTGAATTTCAGAAAGCTATAAAGTATGTTAAACAATAAAACATACCAATCCCATGAGCCATAAATAAAGCAGAAGAAAAATGCAATGTGTCAATAAAGCTATCTCAAGAACCACAGTATAGTTCAGCACTCTGAACAACATCAGCCCAAGCAGAAACTTTATGATTGAAATCTATATACCTGAAGAAGCACCATGAAAACTGCAATTTTTAGATATTCTACAAAGTAGAATCGCTCTTAGTCCTATCTTATTTATAATAAAATGCTTCATAATACTTTAGGTGGAAGTATTTTACAATATTCAAACAATAAAGAAAAGCCCATTTTGGTCTGTAGTATGTGATGGTTCTCCTGATTCTATAATTTTCAAGTTGGTTGGTCCTACAATATAGCTTTCAAGTTGGTTCTATTACCGTGTTCCGTAGGAATATGTGGTTCACTGATGAGCTCATGAATGACAGGTTCACCATTACACATTTTCTTCTGCAATATGTAAATGTGGTTATGTATTCTAGAGTGTGAATACATTTTTTTGCTGTCGTGATTTGTAACCATATCAGTCTTTCCAAAGTTTCTTGGAGACCTTTCTAGGGAAATTCAAAGGTTTTGGGGAGTTATTCTAAGCCTGGAAAGAAGATAGGCCCAGGGTCTCACTCTGGTGACAGTTTCTCTCTTCCCACCTTTCTACAAATGGGAGAAGTGAAGAAACCAGCAGCTGAGAATGCACAATGAGGCTTTCACCAGATTTCCCATGGTTCCTGAATACACTGTAGACTTCTGAGCATATGCAAAGCTCCATTGATAACAGAGTATTTGAGAACTATGGAGGGCATTTCTTCTTAAGAATATATAGTTCAGGGGTGAGGACCACAGCTCGGCCATGGAGACTCCAAGTACACTCCCAAGCTTTTGTTGCAGATAGGAACCATGGGAAGTTAGGATGAGTCCTTAAATTTATATCTGGCTGTGCCACTGGTTTTCTTTCCCCAAAAATGTGGTACATTTGTGAAAGTGCAGCAGGGAAACAAGGGAATCCATCAGCAGAGGGAAACCTATTCCTTTGAATGGCTAATGCAATTTTAAATTCACCCAAAACTAAGAGGGAAAGCCGTAGTTTTTATCCAAGAGCTATAACCATCTTAAATGCTGTAACTAAATAATATGATCTTGGGGAGCTGCGATGTGTGTGTATGTATGTGTATGTGTGCAGGGGCGTAGCCAGGATCAAAATTAGGGGGGCAAGGGGCGGGGACAAGGGGCGGGGGAGGGGCCACAGTAGGGCAAGGAAAGCCATGGTCATTCAGGGGTGAGGGGGTGGCAGGATCAGCCCGCAATCGGGCTGCTCCGACCCCCTCCTCCCCCTCCACGATCGGCAGGGGCAAGGGGGGCGCCAGGATCAGCCCGAAATCAGGCTGCTCCTCCCCCTCCTCCCCCTCCACGATCGGCAGGGGCGAGGGGGCGCCAGGATCAGCCCGAAATCGGGCTGTTCCGATCCCCTCCTCCCCCTCAGCGATTGCCGGGGCGGGTGGAGGGAAAGCTGGCTTTCCCTCCACCCGCCCCACAGCCAGCAAGGGAGAAGGGAGACGTCCCTTCTAGCTGGCTGGCTGTGGGGCAGGTGTAGGGAAAGCCCCAGAGCCGTGCAAAGCGTTTGGCTGGCTTTCCCTCCACCCGCCCCACAGCCAGCCAGGGAGAAGGGAGACAGCACCGGGCGGTGGGGGGCAGCGGGGCAGGCTGGCCAGTGGCCCTGCTTCTAGGGGGGCAACTGCCCCCTCCTGCCCCCCTGCCTACACCCATGTATGTGTGGCTGTAATTGTGTTTTGTTTTTGTTTTTATAGGATGGCATTCAATTTCGTTGTACTATGTACAATGACAATAAAGTATCTATCTATCTATCTATCTATCTATCTATCTATCTATCATCTATCTATCTAATAATGGGTCATGGATTTGAAACTGGTAGGTTCTGAACCACCCATTTCTTAAACTTGTTGTCATCTAGAGGATTGTAATGATCGTGAGAAATAGATTGTTCAGAATGAAACTTAAATGTGGCAAATGTGACCCATGCATGCTTGTCTCTTAGAGGCAGCTCTCCTCCAAATGCACAATACTCCTGGGAAATCTGCAGTCAGGCCCAGTTGTAGAGGATGACAGAAGTTGTAGTCCAAAACACAGTTGTATCTTGATTTCAATAACTCTTTTGACGAAGTCCCCCATGAATCCCACTTTTCAAAATTTTGCAGTGTACCTATCACCTGCTCTCCACCCAAAATGTGTGGATGTGTACAAAAATTATTATTGTTATTAGTAAAAATACTATTCAAAAATGCACCATATTAGGGGAAATTGCTTTGCAACAATGTGTCTATTGGGCACAATTGCATAGGATATTAGGAGAATATGCACTAAAAATTCTGATGATGATGATTATTATTTTTTGAGAATTTTTTTACAAAGTAAAAATGGACATGGAAATGTGTAGAACTCAACTTAAAAGGGGGGGGTGTGTGAGAAACTGAAAGAAACTGAAACCAACAAGTTTTAGGAAGGACTTTCTTTGATATACTCTAGCATAAAATGAACACTTCCCGTAGGTTTAGTGTCTCCCATCAGAGTGCTAGAATGGAGGAAGTTGTAATAGCAAAACATTTCCCTCTTAGAGGTTTGTGTTTCCTATGTTGAGCTAGACACACTTAGCACAGAGGTATATTTTCTGCTTTTGAATGTGTCCCAGAAAACCATATATTTATGGGAGCAGAGTAGAAGTTATGATAAAGCGAAGAGGAGTTTCAGGAATAAGAGTAGTGAATAATGCAATTTCTTTCTGTGCCCCGCCCCCTTTCCCTACATGAAAATATATCACATTGCATCTTTTTAAATATAATTTATTTTGCAGAGGTCCAATAGCAACTATTGCACAGTACCTACCATCGCAGCTAGGTAGTGCATGGTTCCACTGATGATTTCGTTCACACACAAGTGGTTCATCATCACTCAGAGTGTAACCTGGATCACAGCTAAAAGTGACTGTAGATCGGATGCTGAAGTTATTACCATGCCGATGGCCATTCACAGGAATACCTGGGTCAAGGCAGGAATCTGATTCCAGTGTAACACCTGGTCAGAGAAAGGGAAGGTGAACAAATATTAGAAATTCACTGCAGAAGAGCAAATTATGTTGAGCTGGCAACTAAAAAAAGAGAGTAAGCCAGGCATCCCCAAACTGCGGCCCTCTAGATGCTTTGACCTACAACTCTCATGATCCCTAGCTAACAGGACCAGTGGTCGGGGAAGATGGGAATTGTAGTCCAATACATCTGTAGGGCCGAAGTTTGGGGATGCCTGGAGTAAGCACTTAGTTTACAGAGGTTGGAAGCAACCCTTTAAAAAAGAGAGAAAAATATGAGCAAGATAACTTTATTGCAAGTTATTTAAATCATCTATGCTTCAAAAAGGATACAAAAATGTAATATGAGCAAGTAAGGAGAGGAATTTGACAAGGGTATTAAGTAACGACATTGGATAGATGTCGTGATCATTTACTTTCCATTCCCCCCCCCCCCCCCGTGTTGTCTTTCTATATATTTGTACTTTATCTTCTATACGTGGAATGCTAATAAGGACGGTTCTTCTATGGTGTACTCTGCATGCACCCTTTCTTCCCAGTTGAGACCTCAGAGTACCATCAGGAGCTAAGCAGACTTTGATCTCTGGAGAAAGAGGTGTAATATTTCTGGAATCACTAATGAACGAGAATTGGGACAGGGAAATGTGACCTGTGCATGCTTGTCTCTTAGAAGCAGCTCTCCTCCAAATGCACAAAACTCCTGGGAAATCGCCAATCAGGACCAACCTGCATGACCTATTGTAGAAGATGACAGACTTTGTAGTCCAAAACACATGCAGGGAACTATGTTGGCTACACCTGATTTAAATATTCTCCCAACTATATGGGCATTATACATTTTTAAAAGGCACTGGAATGCCTCTGAACATTGTATGATGCCAACTTTGTGCATCTGAAGTTATGGTTTAGTACTTGGATTAGAGTACCACTGCTGTCACTGAAATAGTTCTCTTTCCTGGTTATAGAGTTATTTTCCCCTCTAGGTAAAATAACTTTTAGCCCCTTCAAATAGCTGTAACTTAGTTTCCATTCTTCAAAAAGTGCTGATGCCTCTCTAAGTGCCAATCTCTGTAAAGCCACATGGTAGTTTATTTAAAGCTTAGTATCACTGAAAAGCATAGATAGCAATCTTTGAAATGATACCCTGCCTAAGCTTTCGTTCTGAAGAGTTGTGGCAATAGTGGTACAATGTTTTCAGCTTTTCATGGTGCAGTGGGTAGGTATTTTGAACCTGAGATATTTAGCAGTGATAATTGAGTCTAATAACAACTGGATTGAGTGTTTTGAGTACTGGATACGAAAATTCCTTCCAGCAGCACCTTAAAGACCAACTAAGTTTTTATTTTGGTATGAGCTTTCGTGTGCATGCACACTTCTTCACCTGAATAAAAAACCTCAGACACCATTGGGAGAAGCTTGAGTTCCCAGTTCCATTTTAATCAGTTTTCAGGTGTGGATTTGGCACTGAAACTGCTTAAGTTGTGCCAGTGAACAACATATTTCAGGATAGAGAGACGGTGTGTAAGTCCCTTGATTTTTCCTGGACCTCTTGGAGGCTTTTTACACCATCCATTATAGTATCCTACTAAACTGGTTTGCAGGTGATTCATTTCCTAGGACAGCCAGTTTCAGAAGATGGTGCTGGAAGACTCTAGCAGCTATGTGATAGAGTCCGGCATCTTTTTGTTGTTCCCCTCTTGCATTTAAATATCTGCATGAGACTGCTGAATGAGGTCATATGGAGGTTTGAAGAGAGGTGTCGCGATTATGTTGATAGCACCTGCTTTTATCTTTTTTTCATAAAAGTAATGCAGGAATTATGGGACCATGGGTGGTGCTGTGGGTTAAACCACAAAGCCTAGGGCTCGCCAATCAGAAGGTTGGCGGTTTGAATCCCTGCGACGGGGTGAGCTCCCGTTGCTCAGTCCCAGCTCCTGCCAACCTAGCAGTTCGAAAGCACATCAAAGTGCAAATAGATAAATAGGTACCGCTACAGAGGGAAGGTAAATGGTGTTTCCGTGTGCTGCTCTGGTTCACCAGAAGAGGCACTGTCATGCTGGCCACATGACCTGGAAGCTGTATGCCGGCTCCCTCGGCCAACAACACGAGATGAGCGCCGCAACCCCAGAGTTGGTCACGACTGGACCTAATGGTCAGGGGTCCCTTTACCTTTAATGCAGGAATTGCACTAAACCACACAACTACTGCATTACTTGAATTTATAGTAATGGGCTCAAAGAGAGCCAATAAACTGGAGCCCAGTCCAGGAAAAAGAACAGAGATCCATTGGTGGATGAAGGGTGGTTTATGTGCTTCTTGGGTTTCAAAGCTTGTATTGAAATGTGCCTCCCTATACACTATGATGTTCAATGGAGGAGGCCCATGTCATCTGAGGTTGAGTGACTACAGGGGGAAATGCTTGCTCGGTGGTGGCACTACAGGCGGTGGCAGGGGTGGGTGTATCCAATAATATTTTCCATCATTTTTAAATAGATTATCTTGCGCTGTCATTGCAGTATTTCCAGGACCAAGTCAGGGCACAACTCTCTCCCAAGACTTTCAGATGAGTGGATGCTTTCCTTCCTCTTCTACTGTTGGACTCCTATTTTGCTGCTCTTACAATTATTTTGTTTAGTTTTGCAGTTTAATTTACTGTTTTTAATGAACTGAATATTGCTTTAAATTGTGGTTTTAATGTAATCTGCCCTGGGACCATTTGGTGGAGGGTGGGCTATAATAAATAAATAAATAACCATACACACATTGCGATCTTGTTGCCCTGGTGTCTGTTTTCAATTCTGCTGACTGATTTTATGCTGCTCTTTTTGTATTGTAATGTTTTAATATTGCTTTAATGCTTTGGTTTATGGTGATTTTAATTTTTTTTCTAAGCAACCATGGGAACTGTTGAAGGATATGGTATAAACTACTTACAAAAATATATAAAAAAATACACATACGGTAAATACTAAAGCCAGTTCCCTTTGCACAATATAGAAATGCATTTTCATACGTAATTTCTCAAAGCATCGTCCCCCACCTCTTTCTAAATATACTGCAACCTTTGATATTTCACTGCAAATGTAACAAGTTAATGCAGATTAAAAATAATTAGCAATGATTCATTTGCAGTGGTGAAGTAAAAAAAAATGTGCATCTTAAAAACTGCAGGGCACCTCTCACTGAACAACTGCAGCCAAGACATATGCAATAAAGAAGGAGAGTTGGAAGTTGAGAAAGATGACATGGCTCCAACGCAAGGGCACTATGTCTTCCTTTCAGCACAGTCTCCACTTCCATTGCCAGTATTCTGTACGTCTGAGACACAACCCATTCCCTGTTATATAAAATCCACTCCATGTTTCTCCCTTCACCTCCCTTCTAGTCTGTTTCCAGCAGGAAAAAAGGTAATGTTCTTATTGGCTAAAATTGGGAAGTCAGCCAACCTATTTCTGATTTATCTATTTTTAATTAGAATTTCATTTTTAAATAGAAAATAGTTTTTTTCCTTGTCTAAGATAACCTGACATGAGCCAAGGGAAGCCACCCTCATTTGCAACCAATAATTTTGAGGGGTCCTTCCTTGAAGCACGTTTCTGTGGGCAGGGTGGTTGTGAAGACCACCTGCATCACTGCACTCCAGATCATTGAAGGATCCCTGCACTCCATAGAGCCCTGTGGGAGCACTGCTTGCTCTAGAGAGGCAAATATTGTAGTATGTGCTGTGGCAGCAATAGTGGAAACCTTCTACAGCTAGCTGGCAGGCCACTGGAGGGTGGCACATATGGTGCTGATAATGGCAGTGGCAGGCAGGCCTAGGTGTGTTGCAGGGAGCCCCACTCATCTCAAGCCACAGGCTACCCCACAGAGCTCACTGTGGCTCGGGGCAGAGCTGAGTGTGATTCTCTTCCAGAACTGTAGAGAAACAGCATTCTGTACACACCACTTTTCATTTTCATTTTGTTATCATGCTTGTTATAAATGGGAAAAGATGAATGCTCTAGTCATTTAAGCGCTAACAATGAAACTACTATCTACTTGTTAATAATGCATAAGGATACAATTGCTGCAATACATCCATATTGGAATGAATGCTGGAAATAACTGTGCATGACTCTAGCACTACTGTACTTATGACAACAGAAATATTAAATACTGTACTAGAAGACTAGTTCTATATTATTATGATCACAACCAATATATTCCCCCCCCTAAAGAATTATAGAGTATGAGAAACCTCTTATATGCTTTGGGAATAAATTCATACTTGAAACCTTCACCACTTGTTTTACTTGCCTTTTCATCTTTCAGAAATTGTAAGCAGGTTCTGATATCATAACCATAGAACAACTTCATAAAAGTCTGCTTCTTGGTTCATGGAAACTACCATGATGTTCAACTCTGGTAATCATACTTTCGTTTCCAAATCAGAATCAAAGTCCAACTTCAAACTGTAGCTTCTGATTTTGCTTTGGAGGTAAGTTATAGGTAGGCGTAACAATAATTTGTCTCCAATTCAGATTTCAACAATTACTGTGAACCAGGAAGCAAAGCAAGCAATCTGTGCCCTCTTAACCATTTAATGACTGCAAAAGGTATTGCAGGCAGCTAGATAGTTATACCAAATCAGAGAATAGAAGCATGCATCATAATGAAAGCAGAACTCTTGGAAATGAGACTTATTCCACTATGCACACAAATAAAGAATGTCATGTTCCAATGTGAGGTGCTCCCATGCTCACAGTGAAGTTCTGGATTGGGGTAAATTAGTTTTATTTTATTTTAAAAGTGCAATTCCAGACATGTCTACTCAAACGTACGTCCCATTGAGTTCAACAGAGCTTACTCTCAGACAACTGTATAGGATTGCACACTAAATGTATAACAAGTGGTGCACACCTGATTCCATAATTACAATGATTTCCACTTGTGCTATGGAACCTCTCCTCTTCTTGTGCATACCCCATGTTCTCCCCAGATCTACTCCAGAGGTTTGGGGCAACCCCCAGAACAAATTTAGGGGACATGTGGGGGGAGGGGACAAGTTACACGACACAAGTAGAAACTCTAACACAGATTAGTCTGATACCACCCATTTCACTCTTAACCATTCCTCTGTTATAGCCATTTACATTTTTCGCTGATTTATGAGGCACCCTGCCAATATACTTCTCAATCCCCACAATACCCACATTCGGTTATTACACTCATTTTAACTGAGAAAAATATCGGACTTACTTTCATAGTGAATCAAGAAGCCAACACTTGAACGGCTGTTATCTGTAGTGAATAGGAGATACATGAAATTCCCGGTACTAATAAGGAACTGTGGTGCTTGTGTGCCATGGTATTCCCCAATTAATGGAGAAGAACTCGTCGGCCCATCTCTGACTTCCAGGGTATCATAATTTACTTCTGTCTGGAACCTGTCAAAACAGAGTCACAAATTGCAACACGTATGACTTCAAAGCCGACATTTCTAAAACAACAATAATCTCATTAGATTGCTTGGGCTTGTCGGTGGAATCCCATGGAACATTTATGCTGCACAGGTTTCTGCTCTCCGAATGTTATTGCTTACTACTGGGTAGAAAGAATATAATCCACAGTAGGTAGCAAAATAAATTGAAGTAGGGTGAGGAGAGGGCACTTGCAGGAAAGAAGCAGTGGAGGATCTCTCAGAAGAGGCTAGAGTGCTCCTGCCTGTCATAGTAGTCAAATACTGGGGTAGATGGGGCAATGGTCTGGTTATATTTGTGGATACTTCATGTGCACAATATATTACATGCAGGAGAGGGACCTTAGCTCAGTGGTAGGCCTCATGATCTTCAAGCACTACGCCTCCAGCAGCTCCAACCAAGAGATTCCAGGTTGCAGGAGGCCTCAGAGATCTACCATCCAGAGCTGACAACACTAGTCAGTGTCATATTAGAGCAGTCCAGGGAGGACAGAGGCCCTCGGGGAAGAGCTGTAATGGTTCAGTGGTAAGAGCATATGCTCTGCCTAGAAAAGATACCACGTTCAATCCCCATCATTTCCAGGTAAAGCTGGAAGGGATCCTATTCTGAAATCCTGTCAGTCAGTGTAGAAAATACTGAACAAGATGGACTAATGCTCTATTGAGCCTGATACATCTACCTCCCTGAAGCTCAGCACTGGCACCCACCCCACAGGGATGTGCGCTGAGTCCCTACCTGTACTCATTGTATACATATGGCTATATTTCATCTGATCCACCCACTGTAATTATTAAGTTTGCCGATGATACTACCATAATGGGTCTAATTACTGGTGGGGATGAATCAGCGTACAGGGGGGAGGTTCAAAAAGTATCTACATGGTGCATGGAGAATAACTTGCACCTAAATATTAGCAAGACAAAGGAGATGGTATTGGACTTTCGGAGGAAGAGAGGGGAACTAGCCCCGTTGTATATTAGGGGGGGGGGTGTCGTGTTGTGTGGAGAGAGTCTCTTCCTTTAAATTCCTGGGAGTTTACCTTAGTGAAGACCTCAGTTGGAAAAACAATATAACTCAGGTGGTTAGGAAGGCCCAACAGAGACTCCACTTCCTCAGGGTCTTGCGAAAGAACAATGCTAAACAACAACTGATGACCCCCTTCTACCGGTCCACAATAGAAAGTGTCCTTTCTATTGGCTTGACAGCCACAGACAGAAAGTCTTTACAGAGGGTGGTGAACACAGCACATGATATCATGGGCTGTCCCCTGAGCCCGCTAGATGACATCGCAAGGATCGTTGCCTTAGGAGAGTGAGAAAAATTCTCAGGGATGATTCACACCCCAGCCACCACCTCTTTAATCTTCTACCCTTGGGCAGGAGATATATAAGTATAATCAGTCGTACCAATAGGCTAAAATAACCAGTTTCTATCCATGGGCTGTTAGGCTGCTGAACGGAAAATAATATAGTGCAACTGACTTTCAGGGTTGGTGTGTTGTGCGACAAGCACACAGAGTGCAATGAGATTGAGGGGGGGAGAGGGGCTCGGTTAATTTCATTGTATACAGGTTGCACATTGACAATAAAGGTATTACTACTACTACTACTACGTGTTGCAGCAACTCTCACACCAATGAAGTATTATCAGAAGGTGCACTGAAGTCCTTTCTTACCTAACTTTTCATTCACTTCATTGGTTCTTGAATTAGCCGGTGGTGTTGAGCCATTAACTCTTACATATAGAAAATCATTATCACCATGACACGCAAAGCAAGGAGTAAGAGTGGGCTTATTTAAAGAGGTTGGTGGAAATGGTGGCACTAGAAGAAACATGGTCCTCCTCTACTCCGTTCCAGTCTAGTTCCCTTTCTCCTGGGAAATAGCACTTTCCAGCTTAATAACTTTAGATTCACAAAGCCTGACTGAGCATGAAATCATCCTCCAAGGGTCATTTCTGCATCAAATCCACTCAGTTCCCCAGTGGTATATACAGCTTGGCTTCAGTTTTGACTGATGTGCAACACAATCTAATTGCGCCTAAATATTTGTAGATACATTTGACAACCACTTGAACTAGAAAAATATGAACCTTTTACTGCAGTTTTTGTGTCAAGCCTTTTCTCTCCTCCTGTTTGCAAAGACATCACAAAAGGCATTCATGTAGAAACAAAACACTCTCATTGTGCGGCACTGCTAACCTTTTAAACCAGATATGACACATAGCAGAGCTCTATACCGGTAATACGTTTGGTCTCAAAGGAAGTAGGAAAGCTGTGGGAGACCCGCATTCATATCTAATATGGAAAAGAACTGGGGAAGGGACATAACTCAGTGGAAGAGCATCTGATTTGCACACAGAAGGTCAAAGGTTCATTCCTCACATTTCCAACTGGGGCTAGGAATGTACTCAGAACAGACACTCTCCGTCAGTAAAGACAATACTGAGATAGATGGACCAATGGCTTCACTCATTGGGATTTCTTCCCGCTAAATAGTGCCATTTACCACTCTAAGACAAAAACTTGCAGTTACTTCCAGGTTAATGTCAGATAGAGTCCGATATTTTCATTGTGCAGTGATGTTAGACCACCCAAAAAAGGGGATAGCACATGTTTGTGTAGCTGGTTGGACAGTAGAAAATAGTATGTTCTACAGTATCCGGCACATTCAAAGAACACCCACAATGTCTATCATTTCTGGAAATTGTTAAAAACAAAAGCTGAGGGGAAAAACTAACATAAAGGCCCTGTGTTTTGACTCAAATTATTAATTTTGAGATACAAGTGACCCTGTTATCTGTTGTATTTAAACAATAGAACTTGGGGAAGCAAATTTTATTTAATAATAATAATAATAATAATAATAATAATGGTATAATAATAAACTTTTATTTATACCCTGCCCTTCCTGGTCCAGAAACTGGGCTCAGGGCAGCTAACAACAAATATAAAACATTGATTAAGAACTACTTAAGAGCAGCTTAAAACAACATAAAGTACAACATAAATATAGTATCACCAGAGCTAACTAGACATTTTGTTTTTCAGTGTCCCTTAATCTGGTATGAATATTGTGATAAACATATTGCTCACTTCAGTTATACAAGAGTTCCAAGTCAATAACAATAGATCTGATTTTCTACAGGCAGATGTCGGCTACCCCTGGTTTACAAGAAAGTGCAGCAACTACCTCTTAAAAGACGGATGGGGAAGCTGTGGCCGTCTGGATGTTCATGAGATATTTTTATACCTTTCTATGACTACACACAAGGCAGTTTACAACTTTAAACTAATTACATATAATCTGATAGACATTAAAAAAAGGAAAAAGGGATAGAAAGGGAAGCGAGAAAGATAAGGCAAGGTCAGGTATGGTACCAATCCTGACATAATGTTAGATAACTGTTAAGGCAACCAAACTGAATGGCCACTGAAGTAGAGCATGGAACCAAGCTGCAGTCAGCCCAGCCAGGCCTTACAATTTCATTTCTGCTGCAGCCAGATGGAGTGGCTGCTAATGGAGGCAATTCTGGGAGTGCGGGAGTCACAAAGCAATTGGTCCCAGGCCTGGTCTCATCTTTCTTTTAGATGCAACATGGTGGGATGGGTACTAAGAGGCAGCTGGGCAGGGTTGTTGGACTCTAATTCCCATCAGCCCCAGCCAGCCTGGCCAATGGTTAGGCATGGTGTGTGTTGTAATTCAACAGCATCTACACTGTTACCATTTCAAATAATTGAAACATTCAGTTGTGGATCTGTTTTGCAGATACTCACTTATCAAATGTGATCTTGATAGAGTGCCCTTGCTTTGCCTCAATTACCCATTCACAGTTTAACGAGTCTTTGTAGTAACCTGGCCATCCTGGTGGCAAGATAACACCACTAGATGCTGTCAGGTGGCCACCGCAAGGTGCTGGAAGAGAAACAGAAAGATACAATCAAATTGACAATCCCAACTGAGAAATGCTATAAATCATATCGCATCAACTTGATCAACTGCAACTTCCACAAGCATGCCTTATCACAACCAGAAAGTGCAGAATATCCATCAGTGTTGAACAAACTAGCCACTCTTAAGTGTTAATACTGACACTCTGTACTTTCACTTAACCAGTCTATATTCCTGCTTGTGGTTGCACTGATTCACCTGCTCCATATACTGGCTAAGCTGCCTGGTGCAGCTTAGCCAATTTGTTGTCCCCTGACAAGCCCTGTCTCTCCCCTGCCTTCTTTGTATCATAATGAAGGCAAAATGTTGTTCTATTATTGCACATCTTGTATAAATGGCAACTGTTGGCATAGCAGCACCAAAACAATATTGGCTGGGATACCAGCACAGAGTCTTAAAACAATTACGCCATAAGCACATCTTATATTTAAAGCACATGGCTTCCCCCAAGGAATGCTGGGAAGTGTATTTTACTCTTCACAGAGCATCTGTTCGCAGCACCGTTAACAAACTACAGGTTCACAGGATTCTTTGAGGTAGCCATGTGTTTTAAATGTGTGGTGCAGATGTGACCTTAGTTGTCTGCATAGCAGCTGAGTGTGTGCAAGTGTGGTATAATGAATGTTAGACTTATACCAGGAGTATTTATGCTCAAATCCCTACTCAGGCATGAAATCTACTGGGCGACCTTGAGCCAATCAATCTTTCAGCCTAACCTAAGCCACTCATATGAAAAGTTTGGTTTTGTGGAAAGGAGGAATAAAAATTCAACATATAACGAAGAAATAATGAAATCATACAATGGAATTTATATAATCTAGCACAAAATGCATTATATGTCTTCTTGAGTGATCATTTTTTAACAGACTGGGTGGCATTGCTATTTCTCTCACTGCAGTAGAGCACTGCTTCATAAATATTCCTATTTCATGTTACAGTAAATGCATTGCATGTAAGCTCGTAGGCAGATACACCAGCTGGTGAAAGGGCACCCAAATTCTATTACAGTTCACACTAGATGAAATCTGTTAAAGATAGATTTATTAACACAGAGAATATTCAAAAGCAGATGTTAGGCCACTCAATCTATTTGTTAATTGTCACCCGTATTCAGCATGCCAGCTAGCAGTAGAGGAGAGGTTGTATAGATGGGAAGCGAAAGGCACACACACACATCAACAGTAATTAATATTCTCTAACTCCACATATTGTCATTGATGCACCTGAAATAAAGTTCCTATGGATGACAAATAACGGCTGTGGTTCTTCTTGTGGGAGGTCAATGTTGTGCTCAGTTCTTTCCAAGTACAATGGTCCAAACATTTCTATACCAAGCAGATAAGTCTGGATGTTCCAAGGATTTCCATCTCTGAACTACTGATCACCATGCAGCAAACAACAAATAACATACCAGTTGCTTACATTTAATATTATGGTTTTCTTGCTCAAATACTGACATCCAAAACAATTCTGGAGTTAAGGTATTGTGCTCTCCTCTTGGTGGATGCCTGTCATCTCTCTCTCTGAGTTTTATGTTGGGTCTTGGATTTTTTATTTTATTGCTGTCTTTATTGCCTTCATATAAACAGTATACATAATATCTAAAGAAAATCGGTACGTGCATTCTAGAACACGGTCAAATCCTTACCTTCGCATCTTGGAACAGTTGAACTCCATACAACATTTCCATCCTGCATAACACAAGTTATAGTCTCTGAGCCCTGGGTTTTCACAAAGCCATCGTCACAATGAAAAGAAACAGAACTTCCTAGAAGGAATCTATCTCCAAAGCGCTTTCCATTTATGGGGATTCCTGGATCATGGCACTCGTTCTGACCAAATGCTAAGTGTCAAAGGAAATAAAAAGTGAAGCCAATTAATTAATTGGTTGTAAGTATATTTGGATGCATGATTTTAAACAAGACAACTTGTCTCCTTAACTCACCTATCTTTGGGCTTACATGATTCTTCAGTGATTGCCTGACTACCTGCAGTCAACCATGTTCAAAATGTATGAGCATTTTGATTCTTTCAGTGGTGACATACGTTTTTGAGCCAAACAGAACTACTGAGATCACTATTAACTTTGTTTCCAAATAGCCCAGCTCAGCTAGAGAGTATGCATGTGGGGAAATGCTTGATTCCATCAAGCATTTTAATTTTTAATTTAACTTCTTTTTTCATGTGCACATTACCAAAAAGAAAAAAGCAACCCCAAAATTAACATGCAGTGATTAGTATTATCTTTATGTTCAGAGGAATTATACCCCTGCATACAAGCTGCTAGACGGTGAACAGCAAAAAAGCAGTGGTTCTTCTGAATTTCCTGAAAACATCTGCCTGGACACAAGATTCTAGACTAGATAAAACGGATAGCTGCTGTTGACTCCAACCATCTCTGATTACTAGCAATGCTGGCTGGGGCTAATGGAATCATAGAATTGTAGAGTTGGAAGGGTCATCTTGTGCAACCTCTTGCAATGCAGGACTCTTTTGTCCAACGTGGGGCTTGAACCCACAACTCTGAGATTAAGTGTCTCATGCTTTACCATCTGAGCTATCTGACCATCAACATCTGGAAGGCCACAGTTTCCCTGTTCCTGATTTTAACTAACAAATGCTTAATGATATTACTGAAATACATTATGCAATCAAAGTCAAGTGTTTTTAAAGTCCTAGTTATTTTGTTGGGTATGTTAAGCATGCACTTCAGCTCTCTGAAACCTAGCGCTTAAAAGTGCTTACTTTTAGCTACATAATGCCCATTATGTTTAGTGTACAACTCAGAGAATGCGCACTTACTCGTGTATGATATATTGAATCCTCTTCCTGTAGTGGAATGATCTGACTGAAATTCAAGACGTACTACGTGCCCGTTGCTAGCTATTTGGGAAGGCACATCATTGCCAGAAAAAGTACCAAGAGCTGGTAAGTCAGAAATCCCATCATCCTTCACTGTCAGGTAATCAAACTGAGGCTCTACATCAAAGTCATTGAAAATAAGATGTATTCTGCTTCCTGGTTCTGAAATTATCAACCATACACAATTCATGTTGTTTCCATACTCCTCAGGGTAGTTTGGTGAAAGTATAATTCCTGAAGGTGTTGTGAAGTTGAAGAAACATGAGACTATTAAAAAAGAGAAAATGAAACACTTTGAACGATGCATATGTTAAAAACACAAATTCTAAAAGTCACCATGTCTAAAAGGCACCATTATCTTCAGTGTTAAGCCTTTTTCAAGGACCTCTTTCTAACAGAGATTAATTCAAGGACTAGCAGTAAGGAATGGATATGGTCACTATGAACTGCTTGAAAAACTCCCTGTGTTCCATTTGTATTTCACTCTTAGAAGAAGAAGCAATGAAGAAGAAAATGTGGTGGTAGTTACTGCTGAGAAAACTGACATGTCAAAGAGCAGTCACAAGCACTGGAGCCTTTCAGCATTGTTCTAGTAGTTCATTCCTGCAACTGACTGAAAGTGGGATTAAAACAGAGGTTCCACACAGTAGGGGTTGGCGGGGCACTGGCACTCCTGTCTCCCATCTTGCTGCTGCTCACCAGGAGGTAGAAAGGGAGGGTGAGGCAGCAGTGAGGTCAGCACAGTGCAAACAGACTGACAGAGTAAATCAGATATGTCTGCAGGTGCATTTGCACTGTGCTGGCCTCACCACCATCTCAATCCTTTTCCTCCTGGTAAGCAGCAGCTATGCAGCAGATGGAAGGTCAGGCGACTGCTGACCGCTCCTAGTTCCACACAAGTTAACATAGTGATATATTGGCTGATATCCTTGTACCAAACAGATTTGTAAGGTAGACATTACTAAGGAAAATAGCAGTGTTCTGCTTCGTAATGTTTACCTTGCATGACTGTTTATAGATTCCTTGGTTATGTGATTATATAATAAAATGGGCTGAATCTTCAGTGAATTTTTTGGGGTGAAATCAACAAAGTATTACTCAAAATAGACACTTTCAAATTAATGGACAAGTTATTTAAGTTGATTGATTTCAGTGGGACTACTCTGAGTATGACTAACATTTAACATCACCCATTTTAATCAACGTACTGCTGAGGGAATTTGCTGCCTGTTAATAAACTGTGAGCAAACATGATAGAAGGATGCTGGTCAGCAAAGCACTGTGTATCTTTTAAAGACAATACAAAGGAGAAAACTCAAAGGTAGCAAAAGTTTGTTTGTTTGCTTATAACGTATAAATCAGCTATTCTATTCACTTCTCAAAATAGCATGAAATGAAAAGCCATTGTCTTCTAGCACTCTTTTGATAAATTTCTATTCTAACATTATCTGACTGCCAAATTCTCAGTAACAAGATAAGGAAGTCTGATTTAGGATTGCACCTTATTATACTGCTAAGAATAGAAGACAATTCATGAAACATACTGAATGCACTGTAATCCAGAGGTAACAGAATGAAGGTTTGTTATTAAAATGCATCATAGCATACAGTTCTCACCTTTTGCAGCTGGTTATAAAACAGCTACATTATTCCTCAATTAATTAATACTCTATGCAATTTCAGTAAGTTCATGATGACTATTTTGCAATATTGTCCACTCTAAATACATGTTCTATAGGGCATGGTCAATTCCTTTAGGCATGTTCTAATTGAGAAAATATTATAATGAAAACACTAGAATATGTATGAAAGAGGTCAGGTATAGCAAAATAGAACTAAGTGATAGAATCATAGAACTGTAGAGTTGAAAGGAATGCTGAGGGTCATCTTGTCCAATCCCCCAACGCAGGAACCCCACCCACAGCATCCCTGGGTGGGCTTGAACCACCAACCTTCTGGTTAAAAGTCAGACACACTGACCCATCATGCCACCTATGGTATGCTGCATGCTGTTTCTAAAGGTAGTCAAGAATGAAAATGAACTGTAACTTACAAACACAACTGGGTTTATTGCCGGACCACTGGTTATTCTGTTGGCATGTGATCATTCTCTCTCCCACAAGTTCAAAGGCCGCTTGACATTCAAAAGTAAGTGTGTCTCCGTGTAGAAAACTATTGCCAGTCCTCTTCCCGTAGGACGGAATCCCAGGATCACCACAGCCGCCTTTCTCTATTTCTATATAAAGGGAGGTAAAACAACTGGCAGAATTAAAATTAGCACTCTGCATGCACACAAAGACACTTGCGTCATTAGTGATTACTTCACCATTACATTGTTGAATATTACTTTATTTTATATAAGTCGTTCCATTTTAAAGTTATGTTTTATTATGATGTTCTGTATCAGATCAGATTATTATAAGGTTATGCTCATTGTTGTGTATTTTGTTGCTGTAAACCGCCTTGTGCATAGTAATGTAGAAAGGCAGTACACAACTTAAAATGAAAATGAAATGATTTTTTTAAAAAAAATATATGAAATAAAATACTGGTTCTGGGCACCATATTTTAAGAAAGGTGGAGGCACTGGGAATAGGTTCAGAAGACAGCAATGAAGATGGGTCAGGGATGTGGGAAACAAGTTCTGTGAGGAAAAGTTGAAGAACTGGGTATGTTAGAAGAGAAGACTGGTGGGGAATATCATGCCTTATACTGAGTTAGACCCTTGGTCAACTTAGCTCAGTGTTGGCTACACTGACTAGCACAGCTCTCCAGGATTTAAGCAGAGGTCTTTCTCAGCCCTATCCAGAGAGGCCAGGCATTGAACCTTGGCCTAACACATTCAAAATAGAAGCCCTACAGCTGAACCACAACCCTACAGCACTCTTCTAATGCCTGAGAGTCCGGAAGGAGGACTAGATCTGATGAGCTTGTTAGACAGGAGAAATTTCTGAAGGGTAAGAGCAGTTCGACAATGGAACAAACTAAGTTCCTCCTGAGCTTGTCTAATGTGTGAATGCTACGAATGCTTTGTACGAATGCTACATCTAGCATAAAACACTGTTTGCAATAATAGCAACAATAACCATTTCTGTTGTTTTGCTCACCTACTTAAACTGGCAATACAAACTTCATCCCCTCTAGGATTATTTTCTGTACTCATTCAATCTCAAACTTTTTTTGATCTAAGTGAGTTGAACTGCAGGAACTTTCTGAAGTTTGAGAATGAGCTATGAAGTTCTTCAGCTCGGATTTAACATCAGCTTCCTCTGTTTGCCAATAATATTAACATAAATCCTATTCAATTGTTTCCTGCTTTCATGTACTCTGTTTGGAGGTTCAGGCAAAAAGACCTTTTTATCTTGTTTGTAAACCAGCAATATATACCATCTTCGGGGACTTATTATCTTCTCAGTGTAAATAGCATGACAAGATTAAACTCCCTCACAAACTGGGATGAGATGATCATACACTTTGGAATTTAATCAAAGTCTTTCTGCGCCACAGCTTTCTTCCTTAAAGGGAAGAACTGTGGCAGTGTTGAAGAAATATACATATGTTGCAAATAACAAAAAATACAAGAAATTCTATACATATTGGGCATTAGATTCGAAGAATAGGGAATTCTAGGTTAAAGGTTTTCATGCTTTTCTCAGGTGTAAAAACATATGGGAGACAGAATACACCTATAACAAGCTGTTACAATACAATTAAAAGTTAATACATTTTGGACCAATAATCCACAGTTTCCATTTAAACCACTACAGTTATGAATATGACACAATGGCTGAAGAAATAATCACCTTTCTGATCATGCATAATTGGGAGGCAGGGAACAGAACTGCAACTGAAGACCTGGCCATGGATATGTGTTTGGAGGGAGGTGTGAAAGAGGGCATAGAAGCTGTATAAGACATATGCTATGTCTTCAGGATCATGAATGACTGAATAAGCAAGACCTGTGATCCTATAGAAAACGTGGGAATGGGACCAGCTAATCTTTGTAACGTGAAAAGTCTACAGTGTCATAGGGCACCCAATTTTTCAGATCTCTAAAGTAAATGAGGGGCAGGAATGACAGGCGTTAGTCAAATCTCCCAATCTAGGGAGGACTGCTTGGGCCTGCTTCTACTTTGGTTGTTTGCACAAAAGTCAGTACTTTATGCATATGCAGAACTATTCATTTATCTTGTGATTTCATTGTGCAAACCCCTAACCTCAAGCTATTACAGGATTAAGAAATGTAGCCACTGCTAAGCAGCTGTGTTTTAGATGCTACCAAAAAACTTCCTTCCATATATGAATTGCTCTTAGCTGTATTAGGGGCACCAAAAAAAAGTGTAAAAAGCAACTGAACAACAATTGATGGAGAGGGTGAATCTATGGTTATTCCAATTATACAGCATCAATACTAATTGCAGTTCAACACATAAACAATGAAGAGAAAACCTATTAAAGTATACGATCAACACAGAAACAACTAAGAGTTTTATGGCACTTTAAAGGCTAACAAATTTATCATAGAACAAGTTTTCCTGGACTAGAATCCAATACATCAGAAGCTTGTTGGCATGGAGGGAGAAAAAGCCTGCAAAGGGTAGAGTTAAATGACAATGAAATACAAGAAGTAGCTTGTAATGATTCAATTAAGAGTTTAAATATATGCAAAACAAGTATAGTGACCATTAATAACAGCAGCAATTGGTTCCAACACAATCATCTTAGCATTACTAATAAATTCACATCTGTAGTGGGATTTTTTAATATAGACTGATAACTATTGTCATTAGTTATTATTTAGCCGCTACACACTAGAGTTTCCCTGCAAAATTCCTCTGCTGGAGAATGGCAACTTGCCCCTGGCACTGCCATTCGGCAATGGCAAATTGCCAAGACTGCCGTTCTGCAACAGAATGGCTGTTGTTCTTGCTGAATCTGAATTAACTGGACCACCCTCCCGGATGGTGATTGACACAGTGGCGTTTGTCAAAAACCAAAAGAAATAAGTTAATAAGATACTTGACAGCTTAAGTGTTATAGGAAGAATATCTGTTATTTTAGCTTTCCTTTTATGTTTCTCTGAACACTGTAAAGTACTACAATTCCACAAATGCATGATATGTGTCTAGCGAAGTGAAATGTTACAGCTACTCATCTCCCTCCTATCACTTAGAGAATATGAGAGTACCATTTTTCATGCTCAGTTTTAGCTCTGTCCAAATTATTTATAAGCACCACTGGAGTTCACAATTTCATTTTTAGCTCTGTAAAGGAGCACAAGAAATCTAATAAACCAGACATTGGAGAGCACTTCTCACAACTACCTTCAAGATGCTAATCAGGCATAAAGAATGAGGCTGCATTTATCTGGGAGAATGTATGATTTTCCTACTAGGCAACTGTAACAAGGTAAAGGCAAAGGACCCCTGGATGGTTAAGTCTAGTGAAAGGCGACTATGGGGTTGTGGCGCTCATCTTGCTTTCATGCCGAGGGAGCCAGCGTTTGTCAATAGACAACTTTCTGGGTCATATGGCCAGCATGACTAAACCGCTTCTGGTGCAACGGAACACCATGATGGAAGCCAGAGCACATGGAAACACCGTTTACCTTCCCTGCCGCAGCGGTACCTATTTATCTACCTGCACTGGTGTGCTTTCGAACTGCTAGGTTGGCAGGAGCTGAGACAGAGCAATGGAAGCTCACCCAGTCATGGCGATTCAAACCGCCGACCTTCTGATCGGCAAGCCCAAGAGGCTCAGTGGTTTAGACCACAGCGCCACCCGCATCCCGACTATAACAAGAGGATAAGGTGGTTGGGTGATTATTATGGGTACCTGACAGCGCCATTGTAAATCTCTGTGCCCCAAACTGGGTGTGGGAACAGATTTAACCACGAAGAGAGGACGCCGGTTAGAAATTGTGCCTTAAACAAGGACAGTAGGACCATTCTTAAAATTGGCCATGAACCTAACAAGATAAGAAGGGCGTAGCTGCTGGATCATGCCACTAGCTCATCAAGTCCAGCTTCCTGGTCTCACAGTAGTCACCCAGATTCCTGTGGGAAGCCAGAAAGCATGACATGAGCACAACAACATTCCGCCCACCTGCGGTTCTCAGCAATTGTTATTCACCAGTCACCACGGCTATTACCTGCTGATGCTGAGTATCAATTCAAGTCTTTCCATAGGACATACAATTTTGTCTAGCTCAAGCCCATCTATTATATGGCATGACAGCAGTGGAAAACTAAAGCTAAAGAGCCACAATCACATTATCAAAAACAGATACAGATTTAAGCAAATTTGGTACCAAAAAGTCATAGCAGCAAGAACCTTAACAAACGGCCTCGGCCCAGTATACCTGAAAGAGTGTCTCCACCCCCATCATTCAGCCCAGACACTGAGTCCAGCGCCAAGGCCCTTCTGGCAGTCCCCTCACAGGGCCTTCTTGGTAGTGGCACCCGCCCTGTGGAACACCCTCCCATCAGATGTCAAGGAAATAAACAACTAGCTTACTTTTAACAGACATCTGAAGGCAGCCCAGTATAGGGAAGATTTAAGGTAAATGTTTGATGTTTTATCATGTTTTTAATATTCTGTTGGGAGCCACCCAGAGTGGCTGGTATATTATTATTATTATTATTATTATTATTATTATTATTATTACTACTACTTTGTAACGTGCATGAACATCCTTTGTAACTTAAGAACTCCTTCCTTTCCGATCGTCAACTGATTAAGGAAAAAAAGATTATTAAGGCTCAGCCCGTGCCTTAGAAGCTTCTAGGTCCTAGAACTTTCCCAATCAACTTTGCAAATGATATTGTTGGTGATGTGCCAGGGATTAAGAAACACATGGTCTCCTCCACCAGCCACAGACTGACACTCACTGCTGTTGCTCCCACTCCTTCTCATACATGGCTTGCTCAGATCACCCTGACCATGTTGCTGGATAAATACACAGGCTTAAATGCTTCTGGGAAGCTCCCAGGCTTTTCAAATGGACATTTCTGCCAGACTATACACAGTGTGAGGAGGCAACAATGAAACTGAGAAATGTGCACTTTAATTGAAAACTGGAAGTGGGAGGCGGGTTGCTTAAAACAAGCATCCAGCTTCAGGGATACCCAGGATCTTTAATAGGTACTGGAAGGTCTCTTGAACCCAGAGATACTTTCTAAAGGACATCAAGAAAGATCTGAAGTCCTTATCTCCAATCTCAATGCTTCAGTGCTTAACAGTGAGATCTGAGATGAAAGATCCCTCTAATTGCTCTCCAGATCAAGAGAAATCACTCTGCTTGCTCTTATGGATATCACTCTCTAAAGAACAAACAGATCAGGAGATAAAATTGTGAGAGCTGGTAGGTAGCACAATTCCTTTAGCAGATGGTAGATGTGTAGCCGTCACTTTCTAGATCCTCTTGGCCCTTTTCAGATTCATATCTTAAAATCTGAATTAAAAACTGAGTTAAGATAAATGAATTAAGTCTTCCAAGAATTCAACTGCAACTTCTTTTTCATCTATTCAGAATTTGCCTTCATTCTAAAAAACAAAACAATATTTTGAACCAAATGTGATGTTCCTGTTCAATACATCTGTAAATTCTATTGACTCAAAAACTAAACTTATTTTTATCTATTCAGGAATGTATCATACAGAGATTTAAAATTCCACATTTTCCTAAAACTGGATGCCTCTACTATAAATTTCAGTGTCTTGGAGTGTGAAGTCCCTAATCTCTGCTCTCTCAAACTCACATGCATCATTTAGTACATTAGGGTAACACAGTCTTCTCAATCATTTTCCCACACAGCAGGCCCTAATTTCACAAACATCCTGTTTATTGCAGTTCATTACCCTTCACAAGTAGAAATCTTTACTCTATAACGTTCCATGAGCTCCTGGTTCACAAATGTCAGAAGTGGATATTTTAGGAAATCAATCTTTCTAGGAAACACCATTACACTTGCCTAACAACCTTAAAAATGAGGGGCATTTAAGGCAATAGAAACAGTGTTTAACTTCAGGAAAAGAGCAGGCATGCTTCTATGTGCTAGCTAAAACATGCAAAATTGGATATATTAGTAAATGCAATTAGACTTGCAAGCTTTGGTATGACCAGACAAGAACATAGATAAAATGTTTATATGTGCCTGGGCTGCCCTCTTTCCCCATTATTATTTATCCTGTGCTTAGAGTTTCTGCTAAAAACATAAGAGAGGATGAGAGGATTAAAGGAATAACAAGGGGAAGAGACACCCATAAATTAAAAGCGTTCGCTGATGATATCATTCTTACATTGGAGGACCCAGAGGAAAGTGTACCCCAAGCATTAGAGAAAATTAGAGAATTTGGGGAGTTAGCGGGGTTTAGCATAAATAAAGATAAAACGAATATGTTGGTCAAAAATTTAAGGAAAGAGGAGATTGAAAGGTTACAAGAGAGAGTAGGATTGAAGGTGGTTAAAAAGGATAAATATTTAGGAATTTGGGTTTCTAATAATACTAATAATTTGGTAAAGGATAATTACGTCAAAATTTGGAATGAGGTTAAAAAAGATTTAGAAATATGGAAAAGATTAAATTTATCACTTCTGGGCAAAATAGCGACCATTAAAATGAATGTTCTACCGAGAATGCTGTTCATATTTCAAATGCTCCCAATCTTAGGAACAGGAAGTGGAATTTTTAAACAATGGAATAAAGATCTATCCAAATTTATATGGAACAATAAACCAGCCAGAGTAAAATTTAAATTATTAACCGACATAAAAGAGAGAGGAGGACTGGGGCTCCCTAACCTAAAAATCTATCATGATGCCGCAAGCCTTCTTTGGATAAAGGAATGGATTACCTTGGAAAATCACAAGCTACTAGATCTAGAGGGATTTCAAAATAGATGGGGTTGGCATGCCTACTTGCAGGATGAAAAGGTAAAAATACATAAAGGGTTTAACACGCATGTTATTAAAAAATCTCTATTGAAGGTATGGGAAAGACATAAACCTCTGATGGAACCGAAGACACCAAAATGGTTGTCACCTATCGAAATAATAACAGTGAAAAAAGTAAATAATGATGGAAAATGGATAAAGTATAAGGACTTAATAGAGGAAAAAGAAGGGGTATTTAAAATTAAAAAATATGAAGATGTTAAGCAGCAATTGGCAGGGTGGCTCCAATATTATCAATTAAATAGTAGGTTTCAAGAAGATATGAAAAAAGGAGGGTTTATGTCCGAACCATCCCTACTTGAAAAAAGTCTATTACATAGTGAACGGAAAATTATATCCAAAGTGTATAACACCATTCTAGAATGGGAAGTGAAGGATGAAGTCGTGAAGGAGACAATGACGAAGTGGGCAATGGATCTAGGGAAAGCAATAGAAATGGATAAGTGGGAAAAACTCTGGAGTGTAACATGGAAATTCACGGCGTCAGAAACAATTAGAGAAAATTTAATAAAAATGTTCTATAAGTGGTATCTGACGCCGGTCAAAATTTATAAAATGTATAAAGTTAAAGATAATCATTGCTGGAGGTGCGAAAGAGAAGTAGGTACGTTCCTACATATCTGGTGGCAGTGCCCAAAAATTAAACCTTTCTGGAATGGAGTGTTAGAAGAGTTAAAGAAAATATTTAAATACAACATAAAGAAGACTCCAGAATCTTTCCTATTAGGAATGGTTGAAGAGGAAGTGGCAAAAAAAGATGAAAAGATATTTTTATACTCGGTAGCGGCGGCGAGAATTTTAATTGCAAAATTATGGAAAAGTAAGGAAGTACCCACTATTAGAGATTGGCAAGAGAAATTAATCGGTTATATTGATTTAGCGAGATTGACGAATTCAATTAGGGGCGGTTCCAATAAAAAATTTATTGATAATTGGGGAAAATTTGGAGTATACTTAAAAGAACTTGGGTTTGAAACCAATATTTTGTAGTATTCCAAGGAGGAAAGTTAATGTAAGCAGTAGGAGGATAAACAATTTTATAGTCAGGATAGAAGAGAAGGGGAAGTCGAATTACAAAAGAAGATGTGAAGACAGAATGGAAGATATATAAGACAAGTTGACGATATATTTGAGAAGATGGAGTAAGCTTTGTTTGAATTTGTATGATTATCTATGTATGTATTGATTTTGCTTTTATTTTAGAGAATTGTTTTGTTTTATATTGATTTTAAACTTAATAAAGATTAAACATTAAAAAAAGGAAAGATCAAAATAATAATAATAATAATAAAAATGTTTATATGTGCCTGTTGGTTACATTGCAGTAAAACAAAACAAAACATACGGTAGTTTGTGTGGAGTTTTCCTACTATGGATAATACCAACTTTGTCTAATCAGTTGACTAATGGAATGAGAGAACAGTGAAAAAAGGACTGGTCTTCGCACTATGCAACAGGTAGAGGAATTTTCGTGGCAAACCCATTGCTTCTTATTTCCGTATTCTAACTCATAAAATATTGACTACTAAAAACTGTTTTTCTTTAGAAGTCTGCTTTCCTTCATAAATACATTTAGCTGAAATTATGTTAACTAACCACTGTCTAAGGAGCCATATGTGTGTTTCCTTAAAAAAGTATTCTGAAAGAAAATACCCAGGCAGTGATGTACTTACTAGTTACCCATTTCACTTAGTCAAATCATTTGGTGCTTCTCTCTTTGAGAGGCGGGCTACTAAAAGTAACACGATTTAGAAAATGAAAACAGGGAAGCAATATGGAAGGTGAACACAACACTTATTTGAAGCATCGTATTTGATTTTTATCATCAGAATGTAGGTGTCACGCATCAAAAAGCTTCAGACTGAAAGGCAAACTATTTTTTCTTACTCTTCCTAATAAAAAAGGACCATTATAATACAGAAATGTTATTGTACAAATTTAATGTAATATTGTTCAAGCTAATTGAAAGATATTACCAAACGGAACAAAATGTGGAAACTTAGCATCTCATAAGATTTTGCTAGGGTTGTTTTCAACCAATGTTAGGGGGAAAGGCTGTGTGTGAGTGTGTGTAGGAGAAATTAAGTAGGTGCTAATGTAACAAAAATAATTCAAGATGTTTCCTTCTTTTTGCAGTGAGCTGTTGAACTGACACCCCACTTACATCTTTACACAGAGCCATGGTAATCCTTTAATTCCATTTTCATTAATATTAAACCTGGTGTCCAACATGGTAAAAATAAATTGCTCTGGTGTCAAGTAACCTGGCTGAAGTGATGTGTAAAAATATGAATATTCTTTCATTATTCTTTTTTAGACAGTAGCAAAATAGTAGGTCATCTTCAAGGAACTTGAAGCACATGTGCAATTTGAGAGCTAAGGTCTCAAGCACCTTCCAGTTTTAGGACAGCTATATGAATACTAGAACTCATGTGAAAAATTCAGAATGTCTGGATCAGGTTAGTTGGGTTTCACTTATACTAGGTGAAACTTATCACAGCCCAGGCTTCAAACAGTGATTCAGAGTCCAGGGGTACAGACACACTATGGGGGGGGTGTAACAACCTCCAAATTGGAAAAATCCTGGGCAACAGCCCTGGGCTAGGACCTTCTATGGAGCCATTGCCTTCACCCCAAGCATGTTTTGATCTACTCTCCATCTTCTGAAGGCAACACCTGCCTAGTCACAACTGTGTGGAGTTCAACATTTCAGGCACTAGGACTTCCCTTGAAGCATGTCCATCTAGTCCAAAACGGTAGATGCTGGGTTAGGGAGACTGGTTTTAAGGGCTCAGCTGGGCTCCAGACCATGTTGGAGCAAGTTGTGTGCTTGGATCCATCCAAGTCAATTGATCCAATCTGATCCTACTAGCTGTTGGTGGCCTGTTAAATGACTGCCATCCCTATGGCCACCTTTGGCTGGTTCTGCTGCACCCTCAAAACTCACTCACAGTCAGGGCAATATCGATACGGAAAAAGGCAATTCCCAAAGAGGTTGAATGAAATTTAAATATGTCCCATTTTTTTTAAAGGTAGCAAGCTGTGTGATTATTTGTTTTGGTCTTCGGTGCAAACAAATTAAAAATTTGAATGAATATGTATTTACTCTTATCTGAATTCTTATTTCCAATGCTAGCAACCAAAGCATAGGTATTACACTGCTGTAAGAAACAAACAAACAAAACTGGTTAATTATTATTATTATTATTATTATTATTATTATTATTATTATTAAAAATCAGACTGCATCTTATGGGAAATGCTTAGCTTAATACATTGCAGAGTACTTTCCTCCATATACATTATATATATATATATATATATATATATATATATATATATATATATATATAATATCACTGAATGCATATTTTTATGATCACAGAATCAAGAGTAGTATTATTTTAAGTAGTGCACCTTATTACACCTTGTCCCCTTCATCACTGTCTTTTCTTAAGTCCAGCTAAACACTGTATAGAAACTACCATGCTGCTATTACATTATGTTGCATTGAAAAACATTTGTCCTATTCATTAGCTATTACATGGTCAGAATTTTTTCCAAGGCCAGACAGCAAACCTTGGTAGAGAAAGACATAATGAAATTCAGATACGAGCTAAGACTAGACAAATAATTCTAAAATGACCATAAATAAAACAAACAAAAAATGAATTTAATGGTTGTTTGATTATCATAGCGCTTTTAAAAATCATCCACAAACTGTTTACCAAATGCTAAAATAAGAGTACTTCTTGGCTTAAATAGGCATCACAATCTTAGATTTGTAGTATTGTTTCTTAACTTACATACTAGGTTAAAAATAAAATATAACATTTCTTGTTAGCAATTCTTAAATATGGTAAGTCTTAAAAGCATCTTTCAAACTCTTGGTTTTATCACAGTACAGTTAATCAGACACTGCTGGATTATTATTATTATTATTATTATTATTATTATTTAGGACTTCAAACAACAGAATTCAGAAATGTTTGCATAATTTTGTGAAAGATTAGATGAAATTGCATTCTGATTGTTCTCATTAAAATCTGGGAAATTGACAAAGCTAAATATAATAAAACTCATTTCACTGTCAAACATGAGTTTGCCTGCAAATGTTGCAAATATGAGCCATCTTACTTGGAAGCATTCTTTAGCTATGTATCTAAAAATAAGCTTGCTTTTTTGCTACACGGCAGCCCAGCACGAAGGAAATCTACTTTAATTTACCCCCTGCTGCTACTTAAATAGCTATGGCAAATTATACAAAACATGATTTGTAGAAATACATTTTATCAACAGGTGCAATGGATTCAGAATTTGACAGCTCAAAAGGATTTTTATTGACAGAAGTGACTGAAATTCTACTGGATATTATTTGTTCATTCTCTGTGTAGGACAACTTTGCATTTACATTGCACCTGAAGCAAGGGTGGGTTTTTTTTTTTTTGTCATTCTTGTGAAAAGAAAAAGAAGTGTACGAATGTATTGCTTTATTTATTTTCGATTCCGAGCTGACTCCAACTAAACCAATGCACAGCTTGTCCCCACAACCCTCAAAATTGGTTCCAGAAAGCTGCGTGTAGAGCAGACATCGTTTGTTCAGCTCCCTGAATGACTTTGTTGGATACATTGCTTAGATACTTTGAAATATTATTTATTTATTCAATTTATTTATTTTTATGTTGTTGTTTTTTTTAAAAAATACGCTGCCCTTCATCTAAAGAGCACAGGGCACTTTACAACATCAATGCACAAAATGCACAAAATGATATAAATAAATAAATCCCTTCCCACAGAGACATTTAAAATGTCGTGAATCATTCATGGGCGTAGGCAGGGGGGGCAGGAGGGGGCAGCTGCCCCCCCTAGAAGCAAAAAAATTAATGTATTTTACAGACCATAACCAGCACTTTTCCCCTCCAAAAACTGAAGTGGAAAGGGCTTTGCTTTAGCAAGAGCAGCTAAGTCTCCGCTTGCTGGGGGGGGGGGGGAGACACACAGCAGTAACAAAAACACATCAAATAAATAAAGCAAAGTGGCTACCAGTAGTTAAGCAGTTAAGACAATGGAGCATATATCCCCAGGCAAGATTCGATAGCTGACCATTTCATCCTATTGTTCTTAAGTGGGAGTTGTTAATGAGCATTCAGGAGCATTAAGAGTTCTATTGGCGATTTAATGAGGGTGCAGACTCAGAGGATTCAATTTGACTAAGGTGGCTCTGCAAGGCTAAAAAGAAGTGAATAAGAAAGGGGGGGCTGTAGCTTTGACAGACAGTGATGTTTATAAAAAGCATTGGTGTTCCAGTCTGCCCCTCCTCCTGCATCTGTATACTGTAAATCAGGGGTGGCCACCTCCCAAGAGACTCTGATCTACTCAGAGTTTAAAACTGGGGGTGATCTACCCCCTTTTGGGGGGTTCAGGTCAAAGCTGTTGAGTTTTTTTTAAAGGAAGGGAAGCCCTGTTTTTGGGGGTTTAGGTCAAACTTGTTGAGCTTCTTTTAGGAGGGAGGGAGGCCCATTTTTGTTTAGGGCTTCAGGTCATAGTCAACTTTTTTGAGGGAGGAGGAAAATTTTGGGTGAGCTTTTTTTAGGGGTGCCAGTGACCTACCAGTGATCTACCACAGACATACAGTGATCTACTGGTAGATCACAATCTACCTGTTGGACGTGCCTGCTGTAAATCAAGCAGAGAGAAAGCTGCTTACAAGGCTCCTGTACATGCAGAGTTCCAGCATCACAAAGTCACCCAGAGACACCCACAAATATGAGTTATTCCTCTCTCTATTTCTTCCTTCCTTCCCTCCCTCTTCCATCCTTAATAAAATACGGGGGGGGGGCAGATAAGCCCCACATAGAAAGCCCATCAACATGGGGGGATGACTCTTTCAAATACGGTATTTACCAGTAATTGGGGGGGGGGAGAGGCACCTAGGCCTCTAGGAGTTGGCTGCTATGCCTAGGAGTAGGACAATTCAAGAAAGCAGAACGATGCATATGCTATGGTAATATATCAATAGAATCGTAGAATTGTAGTCGGAAGGGACCACAAGGGTCATCTAGTCCAACCCGCTGCAATGCAGGATTTTTTTCCTAAGGTGGGGCTTGAACCATGGTTGAAATATTATGCTGATATGCAGCAACGCCTTGGAGCCATCGTGGCTGCGGCCATGCCTTGCCTTGCCCTCGCCCGCCCTTCCACCCCCTCTCGCCTGCCCGACCCTCCCATCCTCTCCAGCCAAGCAGGGTAGCCACCAACGCTACCAGCCCCAGAAGCACAAGGTGGCCGCTGCTGCCACTGCCACGATGTCATCAGGCCCGCTGGCCCTTTAGCCCCGCCCACTTTGTGGCCCCTCCCCTTCTGTGCCTTGGCCCCGCCCCTGAACGACCATGGCTTGCCCCCCCCCCCTTAGTTTTGATCCTGGCTACGCCCCTGGAATCATTTAATCAGCCCAAGGCCTGGTTGCATTGAAATATTTTTGCTCGGTTGCCCATAGATGTGTTACAGAGGCTCCAGGCGAGCCTTCTTGGGGAGAGCATTCCACAGAAAGGCAGCCATGGCAGAAAAGGCCCGTTCTCATGTTGCCCACCTCTCATGTAGGAAGCACACAAAGAAAGGCCTCAGGTTATGATTGCAGGGTCCAAGTTGGTTCACACGGGGAGAGGCGGTTCTTGATGCATTTATATCCCACTTCAAAATCCCTTTATATCCCACCCTTTTTCTCTATGGAGCACAAGGTGGCTTGAATGGTCCTCCTGCCCTCCCAATTTAATCCCCACAACATGCATGCGAAGAGGGTTAGGCTGAGAGTGACTGACCGGTCCGACACCACCCAGTGAACATCGTGGTCAGGTGGAGATTCAAATCCTTGTCTCCCAGGCCCCTAGTCCAACACTCTAACCAATACGCCACACTGACTCTCCCATGTTCACGCAGCTTATGGTAAGCTTTTGAATCTAGTGTAATAGTTCTTATATTACAATGAACAATAAAAACTTACAAATAACATGCCACATAAACAGGGGCGCGAGGCACTCAGTCTGAGTAAGCAGGGAAGCCCAAGGCAGATCCTTCAGTGATCCCTCCCTGAAAACAAAATTCTTGGCATCGTTGATGCAGACATCATGTTTTGAAGATCCATGCAATAGTAGTGAGCAGAGCCTTTCAGCTTTGAGAGGGACTTGGGGATCATGGCATGCCCCCTCCTCTATCAGTGGGCCCTGGTGGGCTTGACTGGCTGCAGGGGCAGCACTCAAAGCAGTGCAGCCATCCTTTTAATTTTCCACAATTCCCCAGAATTGCACATCACTGACTGAAAAAATGTGAATAACTAAATTTAAGACTGAAAAAATAAGAAATTCAGAGAGCTGATATGGACAGCTCCTTCCATCCCTACTACTCTGCCTAGAAAAAGGCCTGGCTTGTCTCATCTGTTCCCAGGCTTTCTCCATTCCTACCTTGGTGCTCTGTACCGTAAGAAATATTTTGAATGTTCATAATCTGTTGGAGGGGTTTTCTTTCCACATTAGATAAGTAAACACTACTAATTAGCAACACAAACATTTTCCCTTTCAGGCTCACACAAAACGGCATTGAATATTGCTCTCATTACTTCCTAATAAATCCTGTACCTGTTTTGTCTGACACGTTCTTAAGTACTTGGCTAAAAACTAAGGTAGAAGAACCAAAGCCACTTTTAATGTGAACAGTGTATTAATTAGGAATCTTTAACAAACTCCTTGGGGAGGCCCACCTTAGAAGCCCCCCCCCATCACCAGAGTTGGGCTGAACTGCTACAATATGTCACCACATAAAGCCAGCCAGCCAATCAGCAGATGAGGAGCACTTCAAAGATAGCAGATATGCCATTTTGTTGTGGGGGAAAATCACAAAAAACTAAGATTAGCTCAAAGGCACAAGCTAAACTACACAAGAAGGCTGCTGCTAAAGCACGGTGCTTGTAGTATGGAGCTTTGTTAGCAAACTTTGCAAAGGTACAGCACTATGCCCCATGGGAGTTTCTGTTTCTAAAGAAATGTAGATTAATCCCTTTGTTTTTCCTGAAAGGGCAAATTCTGCTTACCATAAGGTTGAGGTGCAGTCTTATCAGACCATACACCTGGTAGCTACAGCTCTATATAAACAATTTGTCCATTCCTTTTTTAGCAAGCAAATTCCTGGACTCAATAAGATGGTCATATCATATTACACCATTTCCTACATACACTTTACGAACATTTCTGCTTCTAAAATATTGGAAAATGAACTGGACAGTATGGCATTAATCCTGCATGACTCAAAGGAAACCGAAGCAATAAATAAATAAATAAATAAATTGCATGTATGCTTTTTTTTTCCTTTTCAACATACCCATATACATGTTTTTCACCAGCATATCCCCTACAGCAGGGAGGGTGTGGATTTGAATAATGCAAACACAGAGAGGAGGCCTGATCACATGGGCCTTTCAATGGGAATAAGAATAAGGAATGAGTTCTTTTGTGATTTAGTTGCAAAAGCACATAACTCCCTTTCCATAGACAGAACCCTCAAGGTTGAGGACTACTGTACAGCTAAATGATGGAACCATGTGGAAAGAGCCAATTGCATAAATACATACCAAGGAAATAGTACTCAGTGAACGACCCCATACACTTGTGCCCTCCCATATGATTCACTCATAGAAAAGATGTTCCAAAGTTTCTGCAGGCCTGTCTTGAAATGTTAGGAACCTGAGCAGAAGTGGCATGGTGTAGCATTATCCAATTAAGATTTAGGGGTGTCAAATACTATCACAATCAATCAGTAGAGAATGGACTAGGAACATAGGAAGCAACGTTATACTGCATCAGGTCTTTGGTTCATACAGCTCAATTTTGTCTACACCAAGGTCCCCTCTAGCTATTCCTTGTGTTGCACATTGATGCTATCAGGGTTGTCACACACAATCTTGTTTTCAACAGTGTTTGCACTTGCAAGAGTTTGCGGGCAGTCACAATGCTTCGTTTCCAGTCAATGCATATCTTGTAACGTGTTCTTATCCCACAATGGTCTGCTTTTTTAAATCCCTTTTTTGTTGCATTACAGCTCCCGAAGGCAGCAATAATTTGGTAGCCTTTGACAATCAAACAGAATAAAGGAGAATAAACCCACCAATGAGCTAACCCTTTTCTCTCCTGCTACACTCCTGGGCTAACTCTCAGAGAAACTGCCTGATTTCCTGCAATTTCCCACTTCATTCAGCAGGGTCCTATGACCCTCACGACAGCCTTTTGGGGGCACTTGGGGACTGCTAGTGAAAAGATGGAGGAAAGTCAGCTTCTAGCTACCTCTTTCTACAGATCAATCTCTGGATCCATTCATATAAGAATAGTGGGTGTTTTTTTTTTATGATCCATGGACAAACAAAGGATCACTCCTAACAGCAAAGTTGGGTGGTTTGTGCCAACAGCACTGTACCCAAAGTGGGGCACCTGAGAAACAAAATGCATGTATTAGCATGCTCTGGGGATCCCCAAGATGTATCAAAGTACAGTTAAACATGTGGGATGTGAAACACATAGCAGTCAAGTACAACATTCTAGAATGGACATGCTAGGAGATGCTTTGTACCAGCCAGGAGAAAACTTCCCGTTTCCTCCTGAGCTGGGACAAGACTTCCTCTGCAAGTGACTAGAGTGTGTGTGTGACCTAATCTAGCGAAGTGGAGCACACCATCTTCTTTTGCTCCTCTCTTCTCCATTTTGTTTTTCTCTATGTGTGAGCAGAAGTGATTGCCTGCCTGCAGTACACTTGGGACTAACTCCCTTATAGGATAGTTCCACATGTATATATACTTCTGTAACCTAAGTCTGCCTTCAGGGAGCTAACTGTGAACTGAATGAATGCGAGCAAACTACTTTTATATTCACTTTAATAAGATTGTCGTGTATATTCTTTTTAAGAGGGACAAGAGACCTTACCAGGAATCTTCTATAGAGAGGTTCAGACAAACCTGCAACAAGCAAACCTGTGTTTAAAGGGGAATTTTAAAACTTTGCTAAGACATAGAACTTGCTAACACAAGTTAGGAAGGATATCATTAAACAATATTTCCTCTCCTGCCTCCCTGAACATTCCTACAAAACAAAGAAAGAAAGACACCTAAGGGGAAAGCCTTCATTCTGATGAAAACTGAGCTTGCTCAAAAGTAATGGAATATAGTAGCAGTTCTAAAATAAAAATGAATCAGGTGCAGCAGGAGTGGGTTGAAGCAGTACTGGCTATAACACCCAGTTCTAGTTTACTTTTCTAGCACAGACTAGTTGTGTACTTGCCTAGAGTGGCTTCACTTATTCATTCTATCAGAAATTTACCTTGATATACAGCTTTGAATCCAGGTGATCCAATGCTGTCGTCCGACTGCAAATGGAGCCACATTTGGTTGCTCATGCTCACTATGAGATCAGGGACGCTAGAGCCAGTCAGCCTGTAGATAAAAGAAACCGTAGCATCATGCACAGACACAAGTGTGATGCCTTGTCATATATGCATTATGCCCTTCCAGTTAACAGAGTGATTGCTCCACGACGACTCCAGGTTTTGGAGTGAAATGTCACGCTAGAACAAAGATACGAAAGAAGGACCTGCCAGTTATAAGAGCTCTATGAAGTCACGGCAGGTAGCGAGTGATATGTTTGCATGTTGAAATCAGAGGCTGGCATGAGTCGGAAGTGTCAACTCAAATGGCAGGTGTCGGAGTCCACGGTGAAATAAGGCAATTTGTAGACAACACAAGAATGTCAGCAATAATCTGGGTAGAGATAGCAATTACTGAATTTTATTAAGGAAGCCAGAACATTCTCTTCTCTCAAGAGAGGAACATGGTGAAAGCAATTGTCCTTATTTAAATACCTCCGTAGGCACCTGACTTTCTACATTACGTGCACTTTCTGTATGAAATCTGTGACACTTAATGGATGCATCCAACAGCCTACACCACCACTCTTTTGTTGCACCATTTGCATCATGCAAGGAGCTCCTAAACTTTCTGCAAACATTTTTTTTTAATAAAAAAGAAATCCCACAAAGGGGGAAGTCAGTCCCTCTGCCCTGAAAAATTACCATTAGCATAGCCCCAAAACACCAGTGCAAACCCCATAGAAGTAATTGTTCCTGAAGGTAACTGAGGTAGCCTGTGCTCTTTGAACATGCTCAATTTTTTGCCCAGTGTGGAGCTCGAAACCACAGCCCTGAGATTAAGAGTCCCATGCTCTACCAACTGAGCTATCCCTTCAACTATCACTGAAGTCTCAGTGTCCTTGTGATGAGCACAATAGTTAAAATAAGGCTGTACATCTCAATACAAAAGGCAGTGAGTGCTCTTCCTCAACAGGCACACCACTGAAATTGTGGGTCTTGGGGTGCACCCAAGCTTACTTTCTAGCTAGAATTAACAGCAGGTCTTTAAAAATATTAAGAGTAAGAAGCACTAGCTCCATCTAGTATGTGTACAATGTTAACTTTTATTTATTTTATTTTATGCATTAAGTGGTTTTACTTGTTTTGCTTCCTGTTGTTGTTTCATCCCAGTTCCTGCTCTGTGCATGTACTTTCCAAATAGTCTTTAGACTTCTTTTTTTTTTTAAAAAAAAAAAACCTGCTCAATTTAAGCTAAAAATGAATAGTAAAAATGAAATAGTAAAAGTGGGGACCCTTTCTTAGGGAAGGTTATACAAAAAGAAAAAAAAGAAAAGAAATAATGTTAATGTGTACTTACACATACAACACGGTTCTGGTATCTCCCACTTTTCCAGCATCTCCTACTGTCAGGGTGTCGTATCCTCTTTCTAGCTCAAATTCTTCAAAGGCAAGCTTTATGACCTGTTAGGATAGGAAAGGACCATATTTGTCAGCTGATCATATTTTTTGCAACTGTGCTTTACATTGTAGTATTATTATTTTAGGGGCAAATGTTAATTTTTGCAAATTTATTCAGTGAGCGGTTTAAAATGTATAGATTTGGGTGTGATGAATTCAAATATGCCATAATAATAATATATTTTATAGGACAACATTTAGCTTGTTATGTCTATGATTGGTGAAGAAGCACATAAACTGCTTCTTCACCAATAAGAAATTCTGTTGGTCCTGTTGGCATCTGTCAGTCTTGAGAAACACTGGAGTGCATCTCTGGGGATGCAGGCAAATGCTAAAGAGTAAACTCTAAACAAATCCAGAGTGGAATATCTGAGGTGGTTGAATGGTGTCTTGTACAGTGGTACTTTGTTCTCAAACGCCTTGGTACTCAAACAACTTGGAACCCAAACACTGCAAACCCAGAAGTAAGTGCTCCTTTGCGAACTGTTTTCAGAAGCCAAATGTGCTCCGTAAGAGTGTTACACTTCCGATTTGAGTGCCACGCTTCCGTTTTGAGTGTTAGGCTGAGGTCTGTCTGTTTTTGCTATTTATTTTGCATTTTTGCAGCTCTTTTTGTTTTGTTTTTGTGACTGTGTGGAACCCAGTTCAGCTACTGATTGATTGATTGATTGTGTGACTGCAGTACATTGTTTATTGCTTCCATTTTATGGATCAATGATCTCGTTAGATAGTAAAATTCATGTTAAATTGCTGTTTTAAGGGTTGTCGTTAAAAGTCTGGAACGGATTAATCCATTTTGCATTACTTTCTACGGAAAAGTGTGCCTTGATTTTGGAAAGCTTTGGTTTTGGAACAGACTTTTGGAATGGATTAAGTTTGAGAACCAAGGTACCACTGTATGTCTCCTTCCAGCAACTATTGCAGCAAAGCTGGTGCCAAACATATTGCTCTGCTTTCATTTGGACCACATCAGCAAGGCCAAAGGGGGCGGTCTTACCATCTGGGCAGCCCAGGACCTCCATACACAATGCCCAGGCTTGAGCCCTGGAGAGCTCACTTAGGTGCTGCTAGTGCAGCAAAAACAATGTGGGAGGCAGCAGTTATAAGATAATTTATATTAATAAATAATATAACTCCAAGCACTTGACAATCTTTTTAAAAATATTATTATTTTGCAATTGAACACACAAGCTACTTATTAAGCAAAACTAAATTTTATTAATTTAACTGAAATATCCTATGAATTCCCAAGTCATGTTACAACTTTTTAGCACCCCTCATTTTTTTGGAATTTGAAAGCTGAAAAAAATTCAACATGCTCTAGCGTAGTATACATCTGACCAAGCTAGGAATATTTAATAGTGCAGCAGTGTCTCGGGCATAAAAGTTTTTGATAGAAAAAGAATTACTATCTTTTAAAAAAATAAGAGTAATAAAAGTAAACACAGAGAAAAGTATCTGTCTCTAGGAAGTCTTTGAAAATCAATGTTTTATGGGTTGCAAGACTACAGAAATATAAAATGAAATATATAATCATTAAGAGATTTGTAGTTTTTATTTTTCTGCTCCTCACATCATAGTGGTATACATTTTTATAAAGCTCTGGACATGTATTTGTATATATGTTCAGAGATTAGCAGGTAGTATACCACAAAGATGTGGAGAAAATGACTTACCATTTAAAAGTGAAATAATTTTATATTATAATGCAATACAATTTAATAAAGCAGGTGAAGGCATTTGATTTTTTTTTAGAACATATCAGTTTCATGTGAAAGAAAAGAAGAATTTGAACAGCAGGACGAGGTAATAACACCAAAAGGAAATAAATGTCTCATCATTATTTAAACCAATTCAAAGTTTTGTTGCCAAGCTCATCAAGCCCTGAAGGACCTGATGCAGCATGCAAATCACCAGGGGATTATAATCAAAAGAAGATGTCCTGCATGTGGTCCAATTCAAATGATAAAAATTAGGAGGGTAGTAACAAGATATTATTGGTAGTGGCATACCATCTATGGAACTTCCTCCCAGGAGGCTTTCTGTCCGTCCACACATTTTGAAGACAAACTTCAGCAAAAAGAAACAAACAGTGCTGGTTGCAACAAATATGGGTCGGACCACACCTTGCTAACTTTCGACATCCCTTATTGCAATTAGACTGCTTTCAACTGGTCAACAACAATGGGTGTAGCAGCAGCTATTTTCAGGCTCTCGTAAGAGCAGGATGTCAACAAGAGTCATTCAAATATGCTGGAAGTCAATGAATCCCTAAACTGCTTATGTGTAGTTCAAGAAACTTGAACTATTGCCAAATTGTGTGACCATTTGTGAGCTGATTACCATGTGTGTGCATTTTTTTCATGGGTGGTTGTGGTGGTGGGGGGGCGATAACTCTAGTTTTCTCCCCCTCTCTGCAGAGCAAAGCCGTTTTAAAACACACAAACAAAATACCAATTTTTCAGTTCGTTGCTGCCTTTGCTGAGCAGACATATGCTTCAAAATGACTGATGTGATGTGCTTTCATAACAATAACATATCCAGAACCACAGTAACTGTGCACGGGTGAATATTTACAGTTGTATTGACAAATATTTTAAAAACTAGAAATAATTTTAATGGGATCTGAAACAAGCTATTTGTGTAATAGTTAGTTGGCACGAAATAAAAGAAATCATTATAAAATCAAATCACATACAAATTTGTTTTCACCATATGCCAGAGTTCAGTGATCTATTATGTGTGGACGTTTTATCCTTTGTCTTTGTAAACCTGTTATAGTCACACTTAATTAATTGTTTCAGTGGAAAATAACTTTAAAGGCAATACCACTAAGGTTGAAAAATACATTTTGTACCCTTTCAAGTCCTTAGGTGAGGGCAATGATTAAGATGCAAAATACTTTTTACATAACCATGGTTTTTAAAAAAAGAAACATAAAAGTAGCTAGATATAAAAAATCCAGTTATCCCCTCAATAGTAAAGATTATTTACATCTGAAGGTAGCATCCAATCCCATCACACTGTCAGCACTAAGATTTCCACTTGTTGCACATAACTCCCCCCCCAATCTCTCCACGTGTACAACCTGTGCCCTTCCAAAATAACTTTCAGAGGGTTGGGGGAACTTCAGAACAGGGAGAAGAGAGGGAGAGGAAGGTCCATTTCACAGTCAAAACTCCCAGAGGCGCGGAATGGTTTTGGCTTTGTGTGTCAGATTCTTACCAGGAATGGCCTTATTGGCCAAATGTGGCAGGTAGGTGGGGCCAGCTGTCAACCTCCCTTGCTGGATTTCCAAGTGCCCACTGTCACCGAAAGAACCCTGAGATAGAGTCTGCAGCAGCAGCAAGAAAACGGAACAAAGGGGAGACTCCCTCCCCCTTTGTTCTGGGACTTCCCTATTCCAATTCCAAACCCAGGGATGGAAAGCAGCAGCATGGGAAGCCTTTGGAAACCCTTTGTGATCCTATCCCATTCTCCTTTGCACACTTTGTAGGAGGTGTAAAGGAAAAGAGCAGAGAGAATTGCAAAGCCCTCGTGCCAGGCATAGGACAGGTGGGTGTGGCCTCCCCAAAACAGCCAACTGAGTAAGTATGTTGAATACTGCCTATCTTGAGTAAGTATGTTGAATACTGAATGTCTTTAGCTGGAATGGGACAGATTTCAATCTATCATCTATGTCAAGGGTCAGCAAACTTTTCCAGCAGGGGTCTGGTCCACTGTCTCTCAGACCTTGGGGGGGGGGACTATATTTTGAAAAAGAAAAAGAACAAATTCATATGCCCCACAAATAACCCAGAGATGCATTTTAAATAAAAGCACACATTCTACTCATGTAAAAACATGCTGATTCCCGGACTGTCCATGGGCTGGATTTAGAAGGTGATTAAGCCGGATCTGGCCCCCATACCTTAGTTTGCCTACAGATGATCTATGAGAAAGAAAATGAAAAGTTTTGCTTTGGTGGCCAATAAGATCAGAAAGAAGACCCTGGACATTATAGCAGTGAATTGTAAGGAAGACACAGAGATCTAAACAGAGACTATTATTTGTGGCACAAAACCCATTTTGCTTGTATTTATTTTTGTATTTATTTTTGCTTGTATTTATTTTTTGTATTTATTTTATTCAGATTTGTCATGGCCAGTGGCTAGTACAATAAAGTTATTTGGACTGGATTAGAAAAGTGTTTCTGGAGCTGATATGCATAATTCAGCAATAACGTTTAAATCACTGATAGTATTTCTTTTTCATATTGAAATGCTATTCTTCCCATTGTGCTTTGCAAAGATGATCAGTCATTTCAGATATTAAGTGACGTAACTGACATTTACGTACTCACAATTTACATGTTCATTCCAACAATAAATTTTACAATAGTGCAAAGTCTCCCCCAAAGGTCCAGGGCCCTGCTTATTCTAAGCCTGACGTTAAAAATAAACTAAAAAAGTTGAAACCGATTCTACCATTCATAGCTGCCAAGTCACCCATTTTTCGCGGGAAACCCTCGGATTCTAATCCGTTTTCCGCTGTTATCCCAAATAGAAAAAAAATCCCGGAAATCCCCTGGATTTCCTACCTTCCAGGGAGGCTCCATTTCAGGTGCTGCTCTGCCCATGTCTGGGCACCAGAAATCGGGCAGAGCGGCACCGGGCACCAGAAATCGGGCAGCGCCAGCACCAGAAGTTGCTTCTACGCATGTCCAGACATACGTAGAAGCGACTTCTGGTGCCGCGCTGCTGCTGATCCCGCATTTTTCAGCGGGAGACTTGGCAGCTATGTACCATATGACCTTTTACATTTGTCCTAAATGTAATTATCACTGGACTGAGAAACAAATGCAAATTCTGAAGCGTAATATAATGACTTCATACTATAGGACAGACATCATCATAAGATTCTGTGATGAAGCTGTGTTTTAGAAATTTCATAATATGCTAATTAGCAACAGTGACTTGAATCCAATGGAATGGCTATATGAGTGATGCAAGAGGCTGCTGAAGGAAGAGGGTAGTGATGAATCTCTTTTCTATGAGCTGAACTCCACTCACAAGGGTTGGTATCCAAGTCAGAAGGTTTTTTAAAAACAAATTATACTAATTAGCATGCTGAGATTTGCTAATGGAGTACATTCTTACAGGTATTGCAGTAGCTCAGGAAGTCGCATCTAAAGACATTTCAAATGTAAAATGTGTTTTACAAACAGCATAAGCCATTAAAATAATTTGAATTCCACAAATGTCAGGAGTTCAGAAGAAAGCTAATGGAAATTAAGCCTTCCAACGGATATGACGGTAACGCTCAATAGAATTTGCAGGAAATGTACGTTGTGCGTTGACTCTGGTGTCAACGTTAACACTACTTTATCATAAAAACCACAATTGATAATTTAATAAGTTCTTTTTGTGACTTCATAGCTCCATTGCTCTCTACCCCCCGTAAAAATATTTTTTTCAGCTGAATGCTGTGATTGTGTTAATACAGGTTCAATTCTGCATATCTTTAAATACCACATATTAAATATATAAAAAGGGTTTTTCTTCCTAGAAGTGCAGTATTACCAGCACAGAGCAGACAAGAGTACACTACACAATACAGAAATACAACAAAAGAGGTTTAAAGACTGTCTCTAGGCAAATCTTTAAAAATGTAGTATAAACACTGACAACTGGGAAACACTGGCCTGCGAGCACTCCAGTTGGAGAACAGCCTTTACCAAAGGTGCCATGAGCTTTGAAGAAACTTGATCTCAGGACGCAAGGGAGAAACATGCTAAGAGGAAGGCACGCTTGGCAAATCCACAACGTGATCAACTCCCGCCTGGAAACCAATGTCCCCACTGTGGAAGGACGTGTGGATCCAGAATTGGCCTCCACAGTCACTTATGGACCCATTGTTAAACTTGTCTATGAGTGATCGCCAAAGAAGAAGAAAAAGAAGAAGACAGAAAATATGCATCAAAACAAAACATTTTAAATAATGCCAGTCCCACAAAACATGATGGATAATCTGGAAGTGTAGTCCCTTTCAAGAGAATTATAGGTTCTTTCTTTACCACTCATTTAAACTGTTGTTAAAAAAAAATAGACCAAATGTTGCTCATTCCCATAGGCCATTTGCTTAATCACACACACACCGTCTTATTCCTGGCTATATCTTCTCTCCATCAGATATAATCTCTGCAATGATTGGCCTTAAGAGTTGGCAGGAGATGAACACTACAAGAAGTTTGCTTTGTAGATTTATAAGCTCTAATAAGGCCACAATGCTTTATCCAAGTCATTGTCCTTCTGCAACTGAATATACAGAGCTATTTGCCTGAAAAGCACCTTTCAACAGTGGACCTCCTGTTGCACTCTGTGATCTGGGTTGCATGCACACCTCCTCCTCCTCCTCAAAAGAAGGAAAGAAAGAAAGAAAGAAAGAAAGAAAGAAAGAAAGAAAGGCGAGAGAGAATCCTGGGAATTAAAAATTATCTATTACAGAGCTACCATTTCCACCACCCTTAACAAACTACCTTATTCCCCACACCCACACTAGGCTCAGCTGACATCAACAGAGTAAGTTATAAGGTTCCTAAAGGCAGTTTTTAAATAGGGACTTCCTATTAGAGAAAATCACTATCTTGGCTTTTGGATAGTCCTGTTCTGCTTCCAGGTTCATAGACATTCAGCCACCTGAGCTCACAATTAGATGGAAATATTATAACCCAGTGGTTTCATTTTAATGATGGCAGCAGCATTGCTTTTCTACGGCTAACACAGTGGAACAGATTTCTGGAGTTAAGAAGTGGCCCTAAGAATGAGTAAGTAGTACTTCCCAGTGTTACTCAATTACTATGTAGCATTACTACTACTACTACTACTACTACTACTAATAATAATAATAATAATATTATTTATACCCTGCCCATCTGGCTGGGTTTCCCCAGCCACTATGGCTGGCTTACAACATATCTAAAAACATAATAAAAAACATCAGTCCTTAAAAACTTCCCTAAACAGGGCTGCCTTCAGATGTCTTTTAAAAGTCAGATAGCTGTTTATTTCCTTGGCAGCTGAAGGGAAGGTGCCACAGGGAGGGTGCCACTACCGAGAAGGCCCTTTGCCTTCTCAATATTGTATAGCATATGGTATGTTATATTAGATGGGAGACAGTTTATTTATCACAATCTACTGTTTTGTTTGTTTGTTTCTAGACTGTTATTAATGTGGGGTATAACATAAATTAAACCATAACATAAAAACATGATATGAAATAATTAAACATGAGACCATGATATAAAATATTAGCTACATAAGAAAACCTCGAACAGTAAAATGCCGCAGCAGAGGTACAAAGATACTGAGGTAAAATTAAAATTAAAAAATCATTGAAGGAAAGGTCTGGGCAAAAAGGTTTGTTACCAGAAGATGCCTAAAACCAGTAACTAGTAGCACCACACAAATCACAGCAGAAAGAGTGCTCCAGACAGCAGAGACAACCATGGAAAATGGGTATATTTTCCTGACAACCTGGTGGTCAAACAGTCCTGTATATGGGAAGTCAATCTTTCAGGTAACCTGGTTCTGAGTGTCATACATCAATGACAAGACCTTGAACACAGTCTGGCAGCTAATTGGCAGCCAATGCAGTTCTCTCAGTACAGGTGTAATTTGTGTGTATCCAGACACTTCACTTAACTATCTGGCCACAGTGCTCTGCACTATTAATACAAATAAGAAATAACAACGTTTAGAATATGGATAGGATGACTTCAATCAAGATCCCAAAAAATGTATTAACTGGGGGAATCAAGAATGTCTTTTGAGTATCACAACACAAAATAATTTATACAGCATTTGCACTTTTTAAATAATTGGAGAGGAGGGGCATTTATCTCCTTGGGTTACAACTAGGGTTCGAGTTAGGAATTCGTCTATGAAAATGGTCCCCGATCAGAGAGTAGTTTCATTTTTGCAGGTGTTTTCTGCCAAACCAATTTGTTCTTGGCTTTTTTTTTTTTGCTAAGGTACATTAGCCTATTCATGGCTCTTTATTTTCAATGTATTTTCAATGTATTTTCAATGTTCTAATTTTCATATGAATTCATATGAATTTTCATATGAATTCAAATAAAATGCGACATTCTAAATTTGCTTTCGATAAGCCTAAAAGGAAGCACTTATACTTAGCTGTATTCAAGTAATGATTAATTCAAGCCTCACATTTATAATAATTTATAGCATCAAAGTATAATAATTTACATAAAACACAAAGCAATCAACTAAATGGGATGGTTTGCTTATTATCAGCCCATCTCATCTCTACCTGATTTAAACACTGGGAGAAAGAAAAAGTTAATAAATCTAACAGAGTCCAGTGCTTTCAGTCATAAAACAGTCCCCTTTAAATCAGCTCTAGTTAGGAAAGCCACGATTTCGTAGGAAACGCTCCAAGTCTGTAATGAAGGTATCCTTCATTCATCCAACGTAACACGGAAATTAAAGTCAGTTCACCAGCAAATGTGGCATTACCCTGTGTGCATGACACTTCATCTGAAACAAGTTCCTTTCATACTATTTTATCAATGTAACATGGGAGGACTGCACCCAGAAGTGGATTGTGTGCCTGAATGTTAATATCTGAAGGAACCTTAAAATCCACCTTAAAAAAGAACCACGAGCCTTAACAATTCATTTTTAAGAATGTGATGCTGGTTTTTTCTCCTCCTACCCGGTTTTGGAACCTGGTTTACCCCATTGACGTGGCAACTTCTCTTGACCTTCATTGATGCAAATAACTTCTGGTGGAAAACGTACAACCCAGTTTATTGTTCTCGAAATTGTGTCTTGTTTTGTGTAATATAGGCAGCATCTGACCATGTAACGGTACATTGGGACACCTCATAGGCTAATTCAAACTCCAGTCAGCCTGCATTGGTAAACAGAAGAGTTCCCGTCAGCTCACTTAGACATCATCTGCAATGAATATGCAATGAAGATGTTCTGCATTAAAATGTAAAGAGAATGGTAGAATGGAGTAGCTGCAGTTTCCCCCCTGCAGTATTATGTGACTTACTTTTAAAGCAGGGTTTTGTGATTTATAATTATTGACTTCTAGAAAATCATGTAGTTTTGTTTAAGAATGTAATTTACAAACAATAAAGCAACATCAATAATGTGAAGTTCGGCACACATTGGTGACATCAAGGGGTAGATTTTTAGAAATGACTGTTATAAAAATTAAGGCTACTATTCTATGTAGAATGACTTGAACATAATTCTATTAGCATTTATTTTTAGTTCGAAGAGCCATTTTCCCTCAGAAGTGTAGTGCTTGTGTTATCGAGCGGGAGGACAGTTGAAAAATGGCATTGAAAGACAGCATGTCTATGTTAAAGATAAGGAGGTTAATAGAATAGTAGGTGGTAATGACAAGCATATGTTCAGCTCACTGTCAAAACAACATTCTAACAAATATTTGCAAATATGCAAATATATGTAATTACAGAAAAGAAAAGAAAATGCCTTTACAAGAGGGCAACTGGGTTATAGCTGCATATTTTATTCCTTCAAAGTGGTGTAGGTTGTATGTATTCACATTAAAAGACAATGTGATGTTTTACAATGCTAAAAGCGCACAGAGAAAACTAGGAAAGGAGAAACAATAAGCTCTGTGCAAAGCATATTTATTGTATTAGTTTGTTTGAGCATAGAAATGGGGCTACAAAAGCCAGATGCCGTAACACAATATGCTTTGTTAGCTTGGAACAACATTAAGGAAACATTCTTTGAAATTTTGAGAAGGCTAGTGTGTATGAAATAGGGGAAAGAATGAAATATGTTATTTTTTTTAAAAAAAGAGTGGGAGGCAAAAGAGAAGATTGAATATAGTATGTCGCAAAGCTGAATAACAGAAAAATTCTCCAGCTATCCAGTTTTTTACAGTCTTGGGGGGTTGGGGTTGGGGGGGGCAATGTATTCCAGGAATATGGCATTATTGTAGCTATGCAAATAAAAACATAGCTTTGACTGCAAAGTATATGCATATGCATAAACATTGAAGCCACTTTTTAGCCATAGTTATGTTTATAGCATTAAATAGGCATTGCAGTAACATGAATACAACTATGGTGTCAAAATATATTCTCTTATAGCAGGCATCCCCAAACTTCGGCCCTCCAGATGTTTTGGACTACAGTTCCCATCATCCCTGACCACTGGTCCTGCTAGCTAGGGATCATGGGAGTTGTAGGCCAGAACATCTGGAGGGCTGCAGTTTGGGGATGCCTGTCTTATAGTATGGGGTGGGGGGGCAGGGGTTGTAACAGTTCATAATGTCATTTTAGGATATCATCCTATACTTATTTACATGGGAGTATGCCCCATTGAATTCAATGAGGTACTTCTGAGGAGGCATGTATAAGATTAATATAACAAGTCTCCCATGATGAACTAGAACCATTTTAGTGACAATAGGACATAAAGAAGTATCATTTGAAAAGAAATAGCACTCTAATGGGGGGGGCTTTTCATCTTTCATTTTTTTATTTTTTAAAGAAGTTTTCAGTAAGTTGCATGAAAGCAGGAAGTGAACACAGCAGGAATAGTTTTATATATTCAATTCCTGCAGCAATATGTTTTTCTGTTCACTGTGTATATTTACCCAAATATGTGTGTGTGTGTGTGTGTGTGTGTATGCCATCGACACACAGGAATGAGGGTTGCGTAACAAACAAGAAATAAAGAATGAGAGAACAGATAATGAAAAGGTGTGATATATCTGGGGCAGGGGTGCCAATTTGAATAAAATATTGGCGGGCCCAGGTAAGCCTTGCCCTGCAAAATCGATCACAAGACGTGGTACACCCCCACATTTGAATGGCACTGCCTATCAATGGAGGGGGGGCTCTCAAATATTTTACTGGGGAGGCTGAAGGGACCTCAGACCCTAGGAGTTGGCTATGATCTTGGGGGGGGGGGGTACAAATTCAGCTCTTAAATACATGTTAAGAGAATTAGTTACAGTGTGGGGAATTGAACATGAGACCAGAGAGAGAGAGTTTGGATTTGATATCCCGCTTTATCACTACCTGAAGGAGTCTCAAAGCGGCTAACAATCTCCTTTCCCTTCCTCCCCCACAACAGACACCCTGCGAGGTGGGTGGGGCTGAGAGACTTCAGAGAAGTGTGACTAGCCCAAGGTCACCCAGCAGCTGCATGTGGAGGAGCGGAGACGCGAACCCGGTTCCCCAGATTACAAGTCTACCGCTCTTAACCACTATACCACACTGACCAGTAAAGTATGTGAGAAATTTGGGGTATTGACGTTTAAAAGGTAAAGGGACCCCTGACCATTAAGTCCAGTCATGACCAACTCTGGGGTTGCGGCGCTCATCTTGCTTTATTGGCCGAGGGAGCGTACAGCTTCCAGGTCATGTGGCCAGCATGACTAAGCTGCTTCTGGCGAACCAGAGCAGCACACGAAAACACCATTTACCTTCACGCTGTAGCGGTACCTATTTATCTACTTGCACTTTGACGTACTTTCGAACTGCTAGGTGGGCAAGAGCTGGGACCGAGCAACGGGAGCTCACCCCGTTGCAGGGATTCGAACCACCAACCTTCTATCGGCAAGCCCTAGGCCAGGCACCCCCAAACTTCGGCCCTCCAGATGTTTTGGCCTACAACTCCCATGATCCCTAGCTAACAGGACCAGTGGTCAGGGAAGATGGGAACTATAGTCCAAAACATCTGGAGGGCCGAAGTTTGGGGGTGCCTGGCCTAGGCTCTGTGGTTTAAACCACAGCGCCACCCGCGTCCCTAAACCACTCTAAAAACCGTAACTGGGGGGGGGGGGGAGAGAGGAGCCTGTTTAAAATGGTATGACACTGCTTTACATAAATAGTGCAGATGGGGTGTAAGATGCTCAAACTTTGACAAAAATGATTGACTGAAGCAGTAATGAAAGCAGAGACACAGATATAGCTCAGATGAATAGAGAGCCTGCCTTCTGAGATGAGATTAAAAGAGGAAGTTTAACCAGGAAAAAGTAGTAGGTTGAGAGGAAATACACAGCAAATACTTCAGGATGATGAATGCAATGCATGGGAGATATATATAAATGTTGTAGAAACAGAGAAATTGATAATTGCATTCCATAAGCACCAGGCTGGCAACTGTGAGGAGAGAATTCTGAGTTAGGTGGCACTTTGGCCTGATCCTGCAGGGCTTTTCTTATGAAATATCTATTAATCAATTAATAAATAATGAACTAAATTGCCTGAAAACCGGAATTTGGGAGTACCTTTGTGATCAGGGTTTTTATTTTCCCTGAGTTGGTGAAAACTACCACACTGAAGAGGACGTAAGTGGCGCTGTGGGTTAAACCACAGATCCTAGGGCTTGCCAATCAGAAGGTCGGCGGTTCGAATCCCGGTGACGGGGTGAGCTCCCGTTGTTCGGTCCCAGCTCCTGCCCAGCTAGCAGTTTGAAAGCATGTCAAAGTGCAAGTAGATAAATAGGTACCACTCGGCAGGAAGGTAAACGACATTTCCATGCACTGTTCTGGTTCGCCAGAAGCGGCTTAGTCATGCTGGCCACATGACCCGGAAGCTGTACGCCGGGTCCCTCGGCCAGTAAAGTGAGATGAGCACCGCAACCCCAGAGACGTCCGCGACTAGACCTAACGATCAGGGGCCCCTTTACCTTTACCTTACCACACTGAAGGTTGTAGCTAGAGTAGACTGCTATTAAACACAGTGCAGCTATTTTTACATAGAAAGAGAGGTAGCCTTACTTGCATCGTTTGATTCTTAACAGATTTTCATAAGAAGGGCTGTGAAGGATGAAGACTGACTTTGAGAACATTTTGCCTTCTCCTGTTGGATTGTTACATGTCCTCAACCACATGTACATATTTCTACATATGTGGGCCTGAGACTTTACTACCTGCCATTGTTGCAGCCCCACCACTGCTCACAGACTTTCCAATCCTAATTCCTTGCCTCCTACTATTATGTTGTAAGCACTGACCTCATGCAAGACAAGGTCTTGTAGCTGAATGTTGTAAGAGAGAATAACACTAATGTTGCTTCAGGAACAGTCAAACTTAGATGGAGTCTTAAATAGGAGTGTTAAATGTTGATATGTGGGGAAATTTGGATCTAAAGTAAGATAAGCTGCTTTCTTACTTTATACATTTGACAAGCTATAGCCATATTCTTTCCACTATTTTCAAGTACTGCTTGATGTAGCTAAAAAAGTATCTTGTATTCAAGTACATTTTCCCTAGCCATTTAAATCAGTGATCTATTTTGGGAGTATGGAGTCTCCGAACTAGGATTTCAACAACCCACTTGCCTCCATGAAGCAATATAAAATTGAAACAGCAAAATAAATTCTTGGAAGTGCATGAACGCCAGCATATATCCTCATTTGTTTTGCTTTTATTTGGTGCAAAGAGAATGCTTCCTTAATACAATAAGAAATTTATATGGTTAAAAAGTCGATGCACACACAATAAATATCAACAGATTACTTTGGAATGAATATATTGCTACATTTCCTGTGTTGTACAGCGACCACTATTGTGATTTGTAATGTTCCCCGAGCAACCTGAGTGAATTAGAACTCTGTAGTCATTTTAAGAACGTATGTTGTTGTACAAGGCTCAGTGTGTAATTCACTGGAACTTTTTAGCCTATCCATATTTCATTTGCCTGTGAAGCTATACCATCCATTCTGTATTCAGTTAATGTTCAAGGACAAATAGAGAACTTGAAGTCTGGTGGAAGAGAGGAAGATGGAATATTTTTGTAGGATACATACTATGGGCATTAGTGTCAGAATGTCCCCATTTTTAGAAGCTACTCCTTCAAACACATTCATATTATCAAGGCTATCATAAGCAAGAGCCAGAGCTACATGAGTCAAACCAACGAATCCATCACATACTGTACATAGCATCTATAATTTCTAAATTTCAAGATAGGTCATTTCCCAGCTATTATAGGGTCTAATGATAGTTCCATCTGTTGCAGAGTATCTCCCATATTTCACTGGGAACATTCAATTTCACTGATACAACTGCAAAATGCAATTAGAGATGGTGAGGAATTCGTCTGGTCAGCTTTTTGCAGCAGACCAACACAATTTGACACCAGTCTTTGCTGTGCCTCATTCTCAAAGGAAACACAAACACTGTGTAAGTGCCTGAAACCCCTGGAATCTCACACTGCTCAGAAATTGGGGTGGCATGTAACAATCTGCTGAAATACTTCAACAACGTGATCTACAAATAAGCCTACCTGCACCTGGATCGACCGTGAATAGTCCATAAAACTGAATGGCTATATTTCTAGTGAATTAACAGCAATCCGACAGTCATATTGCAACAAAGGGACAGATACACTGCCATGATACCAATGAAATGGTTGCTGTATCCACTGCATGTTCAGCCCAGGAAAGAGGATAAACAGACAACCACAAACTACAAAAATGGCAAGCACCCTCAGAATCCCTGAAAACATCACCAAAGCCACCAACCACATGCTGTCCATGCACAGAACACAATGAACATATTCTCCACGCACGCTCTTACACCAAAGTGCCCTTGACTTAATCAGTCCCAGAAAGAACTACACCACTGTCAAATACAGACACCACAAAGGTCAAGGTTTCCAGCCACATTACAAGCACTATTCTAGAGCACAACACAAAAATTCAACACGACATTTTAGAGCATTTCGAAACAAAGAGGAAGGAAGGAAGGAAGGAAGGAAGGAAGGAAGGAAGGAAGGAAGGAAGGAAGGAAGGAAGGACAGCTGCTGAAAGCATATCCAGATAAAGGTTCAAGACCCACTAAGGGAGAAAAATACCAAGGCTGAGAAGGACTACAGTGGACATCAAGAGAAGCCACAGGCACACAGAAACAGCAGAACTGTCCGGGGCTCAGTTAACAGGGTGTGGGTCAGTGAGGTAGGCAATGGGAGGTTGAGCCCCATCAGGGAAAGTCCTGTCACTCTCTTTTCATGACTGGAAAACAAAAACATAACCAATCATCTGGCTCCTGCATAGGCCAACCAGCTCTTTTGGCCAACATACTCTTCCTTGCAACTATGTGACCAATGCCACCTTTCTATGTTGCCTGATAGGCCAGCTCTGCTGGATAGCATCTCAGTAGGGCTCATCATCCCTCCCCAGAATCAACTTCCCTTGTCACTGTCTGCCTTTCCTTTCCATTACCCCCAACTGCCTGCCTCATACACTCTTGGCTACAGCAGCCATCCCATTTGTGTACCCTGAGAGGTCTTTCTCCTCCCAGTCCATGGAAACTGACTGAGCAGAGAGACGAGAGGCCACTAACCTTAAGCCTATCTAGTTTGCTGCCCTGAGTCTCCCCAATGAGAGGCCTATTTGGAGGAGAGCTGAAATCAGATCCTATTACAGTAGGAGAAAGGGGTACCGATCTGTTAGTCTCTAGTAGGAAAGGCACAACACATGGGGAAAAGTCAAAGCCTTTATTGAACAGCAGGATGGCGTGCAGCCTGAAAGGGAAAGAAGTTTGTGAAATTGTCAGCGATCCATCCTTGTAAGACTCCTGTGGCTGGGATAGTGGCTGCATCCCTTGTGACTGAAACACTTGACCTTCATGTCATGGATGAACCTTCCTGGAACAAGTAGGTTGTCAATCCAACAGAGAAACAGCCAGGAGTATCTTGGTCACTGCTAGTGATTGATGTGGGACTTCTCTCCTGGTCTGTGTGGAGCAGGACATGCGATGAATCCTGTACTTCTCTCAGAGTGGGCTAGGAAAGGCAAGAGGAGACACAAGCATTAGCTAGCAGATGGAGGACATAGTTGCTGAGTCTGGAGGCACTATAGGCCTTGGTGAGGGAATGTGAGAAAGAGTCAGTGTTCATACCTCAGCCTCTCCACTGACTAAGGATACATACCTTCGCTTGTTTGGTGGCATGTGGTGGCAGCTTGTTGTGCTCTGTGCTCAGCGCTGTGGTCCTGCAAGTTAAGAGTGATTGGCTTTGAGAGTCTTTGGCCAACAGTTGCAATAGAGAGGAGTGTGTGGCCTTTGCCAATGGAGAATTTGCCTGTGTGCAGGGGTTAGTATCTCCCACGTATTGGAAGATGCTGTTCCCCACTGTTGGGGTTGTGGAAAGGCGTTACAGCAATGCCATTTCACACAAGACAACAATCGCAGATCATAAATGTGGGGGGAGACGTTTGTAGAAGTCATACTTTGTAGGATGCATTCCCCCATCTCTTGCTTACCTGTGTAATGTTGTTCTGTTGTGGTACTCTCAGTGGTGGAGTGCAATGGGGTGCTTGAATCTGCAGTCCCAAGGCAAGGTACCTGTTAGGGTTCTAGGAAGTAAAGCATTAGAAATGTGCTCATGTTGCTGGGCGAGCTGTGAAGTGCTTTGTTTGGGTACAAAGTGACATTTCACCATTTTACCCATGTGAACCACATAAGGATTGATACCATGGGGCTCAGGATATCAAGTTGCACACTGCTTACAATGGCCTAAGAGTTATGATCTATTTGGGTTTGGTTTATATACCAGCAATGGTGTGCTATGATTGAGTCACTGTCTATCCTATGGTCTGTTATGGCAGGGCATGGACAGGGCAGTTGCTGATCTAGTAGTAGTATTTTTCTCTCTCTGTGGGTTAAACCACTGAGCCTAGGGCTTGCTGATCAGAAGGTCGGTGGTTTGAATCCCCGCCATGGAGTGAGCTCCCATTGCTCGGTCCCAGCTCCTGCCAACCTAGCAGTTCGAAAGCATGTCAAAGTGCAAGTAGATAAATAGGTACCGCTCGAAGCGGGAAGATAAATGGCATTTCCATGTGCTGCTCTGGTTCGCCAGAAGCGGCTTAGTCATGCTGGCCACATGACCCGGAAGCTGTACGCCGGCTCCCTCGGCGAATAACGCGAGATGAGCGCCGCAACCCCAGAGTCGGTCACGACTGGACCTAATGGTCAGGGGTTCCTTTACCTTTTTATAGTCAATGGAAGTGAAATTCCTTGCATTAGGCATATGGCTGTTGTAAAGTTGTGCCATCGACGAGGAAGTGGCTGTGGTCTGGGAAGTATAGGACACTGCTTAGGACCACTCCGCCCCTGTGTCACTTATGTTCTTTCCCCAGGTCCACCCCATTTTAGTGGTTGTGTCCTCTTCTTTGGCGATCATTTGTAGTTGAGTAAGAGTGTCTTAACAGTGAGTCTGTAAGTGACTATGGAGGCCAATTCTGGATCCACATGTCCTTCCATACTGCGGACATAGGCTAAGGAGGGAGGGAGTTGATCACGGTGAGGGTTTGCTAAACGTGCCTTCCTCTTTGTTTGTTTCTCCTTTTCGTCCCAAGTTCGTGCTTCTTCAAAGTCCTTTGGTAAAGGCTCCAATTGGAGCGTTCGTACTTACCAGTGGAAAAAGCCCTTGAAAGGTTTGTTCCAGCAGTGATTTCAACTGGTGTTACCTATTTCCCCTCAGATGATTGAACTCAAATACAAAGATGCACCTGAAAACTACTGTGTGGAGTTGCTGGTCAGCTATTGTGTGTATAATTAAAAACTACCCCAGAAAACCAATTTGTTTTGTAACATGTGTATTTATGCATTTAAATGCTTAGTTACTGTGTAATTACACCCCTTTTAAATTGATTCTTTTGCTAACTCGAGGTCACTGAGCACACCTAGCGCTCTCTTGATAATGCAGCAGCTGAGAGATGATTGCCTCGCTCTTGCCCTTCAGTATAATAGCTAATGCCATACACAAGGGAAGGAAACTGGAGCGGAAACATAGCTCATGACTTTGGCGGTTTGAATTGAAAACTGTTACGATAAATACTATGTGATCTCATTTCTCTAAGGTTTACATTCAGTTTTGGTAATTACACTTTCTTTCATTCAACAGAAATCTGAAAATGTAGCTAAATGGTCCCTTACAACTCAGCATGTGAGTGATGTATATGCTCTTTAGTATATATAAATGAGGTTACATAAGACTCGTTTTAGCCAGACCTTGAAATCATTTGGATACAGAGAGAACTACAAAACACAGCAGTGTGCTTTTTAGTACATTATCTCACTATACTGGTGCTAGGCAGTTTTTATATATATACTGTATATATATAAAAAAACCACCTTCATTTTGTTTCATTTTGTTTACAGTTCTTATTTGTACTGGAGTACCTTGAGGGCCAAGTTTGTACCTTGAGGGCCAAGTTTGATAGAGCCTCCAGCCTGTCAATCACCCAATGACAGGTGATTTTTTTTTGCCCAAGGGTCTACAGAAGTCCCTTTCAAAATGCTGTTTTACACAGTGCTTTTAAAAAGGGACTTGTGAATAAATGTCAGCCAGCTCATTACTGGATCTTCTGAAGGCCAGTACTTTGCATAGTGCTTTGCAAGAGGGCTTTACAGGTATTGCCAATCAGCTGACTGATGCTATCTCTGCAAAGCCTCTTTTAGCTGAGCTGGGTTTTCATCTGCCCCACACCTAATATCAAGAATATGACTTCAAGTTTAGGGGAGGTGGGGTGGCTTGACTGAAATGGCCTCATGGACCATATAGAGGAGACTCGTAGGTCTAGTAAGCTGTGCAGCGCAGCTGAGCTAGATTTTGATCCATTTTTGTGGAGGGACATTAATTCCCTATGAGATGAGGAGATAAATTCTGCTCTGTTCAGGTTGGTGGGAGAAACTCCATTAAGTTTTACTGTATTGGGGAGGGGGCTTGGCTTCCCTTTGCCACAAGGTACCAACAATTTCTTCCCCCTTTTTGCCCTTAAAAATGAACCTTATGCTGCTTTGCACAACAGGTGCTGGGTCTCCTAACCCTCCAAAACATCCTGCTGGGGGTGGGTGGGTTAGAATGTGCATTCCAACATGTTCTCAACAAGAGTTGTGAGATTTCAGCATATCCTCTGCTTTCTGCGTGTGGACACATAAGTGGTTTGTTTTAGTACTTTGTAGTAAGGTAAGCCAAACACTCCCCTGCCCCACACAAAGAAGTCTGTGAATTCATTTTGCCATCCTTCAATTATTATTATTATTATTATTATTATTATTATTATTATTTGTGGGGGTAGGTTTCCCTCTCTCCCACATTGCAGATAAAAGATGAGCTGAAAATACTGACCCAGCTCTAGTTCAAATCAGAATATTCCAGTGGTACTTACCTGTAAGCACATGCTTAAAAATCCCAAAGAAAACAATAAGTCTTAAATGTGTTCCAAGTTTGCATTATGCCTAGTATTTGGGATTTCTGTTATAAACTGCTCAGCTACAATAAAGATGCTAAGATGCTGCAAAGTGGCTGTCAAGAAGTTGTTGATACTGTTTCTGTTACTAAATGTCTCCAGTACCTCAAAGGGTTTTGGAGATTGTTTCTATGCAATTTATTCATTCCTCAAAATCAGATAAGTAACACATACCATGAAACTCTTCTTAATATGTACGTAGTACAAACACAAAATGCATACAAGAAGCATTTCAAAGGAGATCACTTCCAAATTGGAAGTATTAATATTAATGCATCGAAATACAGTTTTGATCCAGAAAACACTGTTACTTTTGTCTATTAAGTATTTTGAAACTCGCTTTTGCTGCTGACTTGCTGGAAAGGTAAAATAACGATGATGATAATACTTATTAGGGAATGTCACCAGCAATATGACTGCAATAAATAAATAAATAAATAAAATCTTGCCCTTTCCTGTTTTTATGCAGGCATAGTTGTGTTCTCGACTATCAACTCTTGCAGTTGTATTGTGGACCTTTTAATACAAAGGTTGTTGTTGTCTTTTAAATTAACAACTACACCACAAGATTTTAAGGGGGAAATCATAAGAATTTCAGCTTTCCATTTACAATATATAATTTTCAAAAAAAAGTAATATAATTTGCATGATAATGCTTGGAAGCTGGACTTCAGGGCATTGGGATTGACAATACACTAGAATTCCCCTTAGCCAAATTATGCATATCAAAAACATTCCGGTTATCCAAGTCTACAGATAATCCCCCAAGTTACTCCATCCATGTAAATGTATGAGTAAACTGCACTTCTGTTTATCCAAAGTAGTTCATGTCCCCACAGTCCATTCAAATATATTCAGCTGTACTTTATTTGAATAACTGTTTGTCAAGATGTATTAATAGGTAGGCTATATGTCACAGGATACAGCTGACTTGCTTCTGTGCACAGAAACACATTCTTTTTATATTAATATTTTTTACTGCATAGCAAAAAAGCTATAACAGTCAACATTACCAGGCATATAATTTTTACTGTCTAATGGTCTGTCATCACAAACTGTATATCATTCACTTTCATTTAGCTAAGTTGGTAGAGTATGAGACTCTTAATCTTAGGGTTGTGGCTTCAAGCCCCATGTTTGGGAAAATATTCCTGCATTGCAAGGGGTTGGACTAGAATAGAAGAGGTGGCAAGAATACACAGAGGAATTATACCAGAAAGATATGGAGGTCTCATACACCCCAGGTAGTATGGTTGCTGACCTTGAGCCAGACATCCTGGAGAGTGAAGTCAAATGGGCCTTAGAAAGCACTGCTAATAGCAAGGCCAGTGGAAGTGATGATATTCCAGCTGAACTATTTAAAATTTTAAAAGATGATGCTGTTAAGGTGCTACACTCAATATGCCAGCAAGTTTGGAAAACTCAACAGTGGCCAGAGGATTGGAGAAGATCAGTCTACATCCCAATCCCAAAGAAGGGCATTGCCAAAGAATGCTCCAACTACCACACAATTGCACAAATTTCACACGCTAGCAAGGTTCTGCTTAAAATTCTACAAGGCAGGCTTAAGCAGTATGTGGACCGAGAACTCCCAGAAGTGCAAGCTGGATTTTGAAGGGGCAGAGGAACCAGAGACCAAATTGCAAACATGTGCTGGATTATGCAGAGCTAGAGAGTTCCAGAAAAACATCTACTTCTGCTTCATTGACTACGCAAAAGCAAACTATGGCAAGTTCTTAAAGAAATGGGAGTGCCTGATCACCTCATCTGTCTCCTGAGAAATCTCTATGTGGGACAAGAAGCTACAGTTAGAACTGGATATGGAATAACTGATTGGTTCAAAATTGGGAAAGGAGTACGACAAGGCTGTCGACTTGATGTCAGAAAGTGAGGAGGAATTAAAGAACCTTTTAATGAGGGTGAAAGAGGAGAGCGCAAAATATGGTCTGAAGCTCAACATCAAAAAACCTAAGATCATGGCCACTGGTCCCATCACCTCCTGGCAAATAGAAGGGGAAGAAATGGAGGCAGTGAGAGATTTTACTTTCTTGGGCTCCATGATCACTGCAGATGGTGGCAGCAGTCATGAAATTAAAAGATGCCTGCTTCTTGGGAGAAAAGCAATGACAATCCTAGACAGCATCTTAAAAAGCAGAGACATCACCTTGCCGACAAAGTTCTGTATCGTTAAAGCTATGGTTTTCCCAGTAGTGATGTATGGAAGTGAGAGCTGGACCATAAAGAAGGCTGATCGCCGAAGAATTGATGCTTTTGAATTATGGTGCTGGAGGAGACTCTTGAGAGTCCCATGGACTGCAAGAAGATCAAACCTATCCATTCTGAAGGAAATCAGCCCTGAGTGCTCACTGGAAGGACAGATCCTGAAGCTGAGGCTTCAATACTTTGGCCACCTCATGAGAAGAGAAGACTCCCTGGAAAAGACCCTAATGTTAGGAAAGATGGAGGGCACTAGGAGAAGGGGACGACAGAGGACAAGATGGTTGGACAGTGTTCTCGAAGCTACCAACGTGAGTCTGACCAAACTGCGGGAGGCAGTGGAAGACAGGAGTGCCTGGCATGCTCTGGTCCATGGGGTCACAAAGAGTCGGACACAACTAAACCACTAAACAACAACAGATGACTCACGTGGTCCCTTCCAATTCTACAATTCTATGATTCTATGATTTGTACCCACCATCTTGAAATCCTATTAAAAGAGCCTTGAAATACGCCAATAGTAGGTGTCTAAATTGGAAAATAGGAAACAAAATCCTAATTTATACATTTGTCTGTTGCTCACTAAATTTCAAAACACAACCACCAAACCGTAGATCTTATATATCCCGTTTATGTGCATTTGCCCAGCTTCTCCATTACGTTACTGTGACACAGCAGTGCCTCATATATGACTAGTCTGATTAAGCACCAGCCCAGAAACTCTTAAGTATGGAACATAAAATTAATCACAGACAATGTGCTTTAACCACAGGGGGGAACTGTGAGACAATCCGCAGGCTCAGCAGCCCCTGCCGCCCCTTTTATGAAAGAACTATTAGCAACCTATTCGAGCTTCTTTCTTCATGTGCCCAAGCAAGAGAAGAGAGCAGGGATAAAAACTGCCAGTTAAATAAATGAAGGGTGTAATGCAGAGATGATTGCTGCAGGCAGAGGATGTTGAAGACCTTTACAACCCCATTCTGTATTGTATTTGCTAGGGACTGTGAGGTACGGGTGGGGGAAAACACATACTGAATTTAGGCTCTATGGCAAATATCAATAGTTCAAAGATTGGGTCCGAATACAACCAACACTAACATAACATCAGCTATTCTTAGTAGTTTGGTTACTCTCGCTTCCTTTTTCCACATTCTAAGGCCCACATTGTTAAGTTATAATTTTCTTATAAATCAAACTAAGGCTGATTAAAATGTTTCTCATAGCTAGCAGAAGCTGGAGTGAACTCTGGGTTTAGAAACCTTAGGGGCAAAATGTTCTTCCTTCTAAGGATGAACTAAGTACTTTTAAGTTCACCTTCTTACTGGCACTCAGTCATACCATCCATTCCATCCTGTTTTGTTCACATCTTTTGAAATAATGCACAGGTCAGCATTTAAATAGTACATGTTCCGTACCCACTTTTTCATGAACTTTTCAATGCTTTCATCCATAAAATATGCATTTTTTACATACGTAAATATGTACTTTACTCTCTCTCTCTCTCTCTCTCTGTGTGTGTGTGTGTGTGTGTATGTGTGTGTACCATTTATGCACACTAAAACTACATTGCGAATAGTATTGTGTTTTGGTCTCAAGCAAGTTCAGGAGCATTAGGTCAGGCTCGTCCACTGCAAATGACTTCTTTTTCCTTCCCAACTTCATTCTATTGAATTAACTATTTTACATGTATGCCGCTGGTTTCCCCACCCAAAACCCTGTTAAGAGCACACGATTGCACTGCTGAAGTATGGTATTTCATAGTGTCTGATAATGATCCTGTTGTCATTGCCATGACCGTAAGGTCAATTAGATTGGTTCACATTTTGGGGATGCCCTAAATTGCTAAAAATTTGGTAGGATGCAGGAGCTAATCTTAATTTGCCATCCTCAATGAACCACATTTTAATACTTGACCTTCAAGGACATATGAACCGATTATTTGAGCCTTTCCTAAATATCAGATAATGTGAAGTCCTTTGCTTCCACATCAGTGCACATTTGGGTTAAAAAATATGCTGATCTTTATGCCGACAGAAAGTTTATAACAATTTATAACAATTGAAGGGTCAACCACTGCATCTTTACATATGTGGGGGAAGTGACGAGATGGAAGATAATTTTATTTAGTTTTACTTTTTTAAGTGAACTGACCTGATCCTCTGGACTAATACAGTGGAACCTCATGTTACGTACCGTCCTCCTTGCAAACACTGTGAGTTACGAGCTCCGCTAACCCGGAAGTAGGTGCCCCTTGTTGCGAACTTTGCCCCGGGATGCGAGCGGAAATCACGCGCCAGCAGCAGGAGGCGCCATTAGCAAAGCGCACCTCAGGTTATGAATGGTTTCAGCTTAAGAACGGACCTCAGGAACGAATTAAGTTCGTAACCGAAAGTAACACTGTACATCTTTTGGGAGGCAACTGTCCTTCAGGTTTTGCGCACTCCTCTGAATCTTGCAAAACTTTCTCTTTTTTTGCTCAAAAAGATAATAATACAAAAATGCATTACCATTTTGCTTTTATATATATATAAAATGTGTTTACAAATTGATACATAGAGATTGAAAATATATTTGAATATCTTATCGCAAATAAGTGTTTAAGCACACATTTTCCATGATACTATTTGAAAATAAAATATTTACCATGGAATACTGCAAGGAACAGAACAGATGTATGAATGAACATGTTGAAAATGGAAAGACGACTGGAAAAAATTGATCCACCCCTATCAGTGGCTCTACATGTTACTTGAACTTATTGGGTCCTGAATCCCTCCTTCACCCTTCTCTTACACATCTTTTTTACACCTCTTAATAAATGTGGCTTCATGTTCAGGTAGCCTTCTGCATTTTAACCTTTTGTTTCTCCCTCTCTGTTCAGAGGGCTACTAAGGGGAGAAAGGCCCTGGATTATGTAGGCCATCTCTACTGCTGCACAATAACATTCTTACCGACACAACTACATGTGCTTCAACCTCTATATCATTTGTTGTGCTTTCTGAGTACTCATAAAGTATTACTAAGTTCCTTCCATTCATCTTCCTAATGTACAAATAACATACATATTTTAAGCCTTAATGGAATAGAGCAGTGTAATAGCTTAAATTTTTATAATGAAAGAGTCAAATGAACACTATATATAGCCAAATTGTGTATGCTCAGAATGCACCAGAACTAACTAATGAGCAAATTATTTTACATACACACTGTTAATCTTTTTAAAAAAATGTTCAAGGTCATATGCAAATGGTATTTAAAAACATTTCAATAAAAATAATCCATAACTTTAAACAAAAAATTAATAAATTTTCTATACCCAGTAATATCAATCTAGTATTCCATTGTCAACAATTCACATGGCATAGAAGCCACTTCTGAAAATCTAGTGGAATCTAGTTACAGGTAGGTAGCCGTGTTGGTCTGACGTGGTCAAAACAAAATTAAAAAAATCCTTCCAGTAGCACCTTAGAGACCAACTAAGTTTGTCATAGGTATGAGCTTTCGTGTGCATGCACATTGAAGAATCGTGTGTATGGTATCTGAAGAAGTGTGCATGCACACGAAAGCACAAACTTAGTTGGTCTCCAAGGTGCTACTGGAAGGATATTTTTTTTATTTAGTGGAATCTAGTTCGTTGTTTCCAGAAGAAGAAGAAATCTGCTAGCAAACCGATTAAGTTGGAAAATCACAGTTTTGCATTTACAAAATTTGGGATGGTGTATATATATATATATATATATATATATATATATATATATATATATATATACACACACACACACACACACACACACACACACACCCCTCCCCACTATTTAAAATTTAGAGTGGCCTGGAGGTATAGTGATGAAAAAGCCACAGTTCCATAATGCAACAGACACTGTAGTGCAAAGGGAATGTTGTAAATTGAGACAGAAGTATCCACATTATAACTGGTAAAGCTAAGGCAATAAATCCCACCTCTGAATGTATTTCAGGCTTGAGAGAGAGAGAGAGAAGCAATGGAAACTTGAATGAGCCCTGCTCAGTATTGTCTTGTGGAATGGGACGATACTTGATCTGCTCTTTAGTTTTATATCACTTTGTTTTTACAACCAAATCTTTTTTCAGGATTAAATCTGCTCAACTACCTAGTCATTATTGCTAATTAATGGCACCACTGCAATTTATCTACATCTGTCAGAGACAGATTGGCTGAGAATGCACACATTATTCTACTTAATGTGTCTCTGACACAGTAATTGGATAGGACTAACATTTACCTAAACCAGCCTGTGTTAGAAAACCTACAGCAATATGTTGCTCTCCATGCTTATCAAGAGCTTATAGTTATTCATTTTGAGACTTATATAGGCTTCCTTGACCCGTGCGATGTTGCTCATGCATTGCAATAGCTGCTGTGAACTTCATTTCAGTCACTTGTGTACTTACAGAGTATGATTCTGAGACTTTTTAAGACCTGGTCTATATAAACAGCAGAATGAAGTGGTTAAATGGACAGAATGGCTTCAGCTGGGTGATCAGTTTTCAGTGACCCCTTACATCAACAGCTTCACAGCAGAGGGATGTTACATCCTTTCTCCTCGGTATGCTAGTTATTTTATTTTCAGGGAAGGTTTCTTTTCCAGATGCTTGCTTTTTGCCCTTACTACGGTATGATTTATTTCCAGCTTCCTTGATTAGAAGTGGCTGGAACTAGGGAAACTTGAGGAAGTCACTCTTTGTGAATTCCTACTAAAAACTACCTAATCTGCCCCTCCCAGACGGAACATATTTTTGGTTTTGCACTTTCCTGGCTGTTGAGCCAACATAATTGCTCCCTGTTTGAAGAACCATATCACCATTTCAGACATAACCACCATGGTAATTTCTGAAGCACATATCTTTTATTTTATTTTATTTTATTCCCAGCTGGCAGTGCCAATGTTTATTCTCTTCAGTCGTATGACTACGCCCTCTTGCTGTGATGTGACATGTCTTGCTTGACCCAATATGTTCCCAAGTGTCTTTTCACTTTTAAACAAATGTTTGTTTATTTTCCATATTTTTCTGTGTATAAGACTAGGTTTTTAGGGGCATCTTATAGATGGAAAAATATGGTATTTAACAATGTACCCAAGGTAATTCATTAAACAAGGTGCTGCAAATAATTTCTTGTATAAATCGGGGGGGGCAGGGCACTTTGTTTGTTTGTTTGATTTCACATTGATGCCAAATTTGCAGAATCCCTGCAATGCTGTGCTTTAAAATATTATTATTATTGTTATTATTATTATTTGCATGCTACTAGAATCAGTTGGATGTTTTGCTCCAAATAAATTAGCCTTTGCTTCCCACCTTCCTTTTTAGAATTATCTGCTGGTCATTATTGCCTGCAGGTTTTCTCTAATGCACAGCAGAACAAGTGGCTTTAGAAAGTAGGGATAGTGATGTGAATTGTATGTTTCATGCATAGTGGCAGATTTGAGGATACCTGAAAGAAAATTATGGGAAGTGCAAAGCATCACTAGAGGAGTGGAAGTGTAAAACTGTACTGTAACTGGAAACAAACAGGATGTAGAAGTGGACAGTAAATTATTCACTGTTACCACAGCTGTGTATTTCAACCAAAAATATTTAATTTTTCCTAAAGCCTTGTATTCATAATAGGTCCTGATGCTGATTAGCATAATCATTTCTTCTAGTTAGAACTATACCAGATGTCATGTTAATAAGTATATGGAAACAAAAATGTTCTAATGGAGTCCTCTGCTTAGCAATTTAGCATCTTCTAGAGATAAAATCTTAGAACAACTCCAAAACCGAGGGCTAAATTGAGATGTATTTTACTCCATGTAAAAGTTAATAACGGGAGAGAAAATAACTGAGGATACTTGTGCTATAGCAAACATGTATTTGATCTGATTCAAGGATTTGAACACACCTAGTGGAAGGGTGTCCTTTTAAGAAAACATAATGGTAGGAGAATTATAACATAAAAATAGGATCGGAATTATTCAGTACTTAATTTGCACTAGAGTTCAGCATCAGACGCCATTTAATTTTTCAGTGATTAGGCTGCACCACAGAATAGCTAAATTTATAGCAGGGGAAAATAGGGCATTTGTGAACCCACGCAGAGTGGATTTTCACTAAGAAACCCTTAACAGCTATTCTCTCCACACTTGAACCTTAGCGTGGCTACTTAGAGAAACTGAATACATTCATGATAATCTTATCCAATATTTTGTATACATTTTTTGACATACAATAATGAGCATTGTTTACGAGAAATTCAAAGGGGGAAAATACAGAACAAAGTTCTTTAGGACAGTGCTTAAATAATGTCTGACTCTAACCTAACCACCATGCTTTTTATGGGTTAGTTTTGCCTAGTCCCTTTCCAGGCTCAATTTAGAGTACCGGTTGTAAACAATGAAGACCCAAAGAACTTAGCACTATGCTGCCTGAAAGATCACTTACTCCTACAAAATGCCTGCCTGAACATAAAGAATTTCTGCCCTCACCAAATGAAATGAGATGGGTGATAAAGGTAATGGTGGATCTCTGCTTTGGAACAACCTTGCCTCGATACGATTACCTGGTGGCAACTTTATGGTCCTAGATGATGATGATGATGATGATGATTACATCCAGGTTTTCCAAGTAAATTATATCACGCTGCTTCTAAGCAAGGCCATCTGCAGCTAATTTTTAAAATTTATTCATTGTGTTTTTAATACTTCGGTGCAAGCCACCCAGGGAAAGCCTACATTGTATTATATCCTAAAGCTACATTCTAACAAGGCCATGCTACACAGTGGCTGGATCTAGAAACATTGCAGTACAAAGTGTTGCAAACTGGTGTCACAGTGTTAGAATGCTTAAACAATGCATATAAAGTACCTTTTCTTTGCTAATATAGCTGAGTCCAGTGTGTCCCATTTCTTGCCCCCCACCACAATCGCATGGGAAGAAATGAGAGCAAAGCATCTCTGCCCTGGTATCAGTCTGTTATTGAATGATGCATATGGTGAAATACATTAACATATTCCTCAGAGGGGGGAAAAGAAAACAAATAATATTGTAAGGGGTTGGACTAGATGACCCTTGGGGACCCTTCCAACTCTACAAGTATATGATTTTATGATTTTACCTGCCATGTAACACTATGAAAATGTATGGTGCGCTTTCCTCTAGTAAACTGTTGACGTCATCACACACCCATTTTCCTCTGAATATGTAGCAGATATTTCAGGCTTAAGCTGGTCCAAACTGCCATATCATCAATCTGATTTTGAAACGGCACCATGGAGAACTATGTATTCATTAAAAAAGGTAAAGGGACCCCTGACCATTAGGTCCAGTCGTGACCGACTCTTACACAAATACAATTGATAGATTAGACTTCCCTCTTTCTGTCTGTAGGTGTAACTTAATAACAGTTCTCATTTCAATCAACAGTGGGGGGACTACAGAAACAATCAAGGATGACCTATTTATAATAATTATTGCTAACAAAACTAAATTTGATTGTGATCTTATGGCATCTAGAAAGAACCCAAAGGAGCACAGTTGCAGAGCGAGCATATCAATAGATCAAGCAGAATGTGCTCTGCTTAGCATACTGTTGAATTTTTTAAATGAATGTAAAAAAAAAAATCAACGAGTACAATTAAGCAACTACATTACTGTACTTGCAAATTCAAAGGCGTACTTTCAATTTTTATTTCCTATGCAAATAGTGTTACTATTACCAGCCCCTTTCACACAACAATTTATGTGCAATCAGCACACATGGAGAGGGTTACGAGACTATCTGCTGGATCCATCCCCTCTGTTTTGACTGGGGATATTCTGCACAATGCCTGTGGACAAGTGTCTATTCAATCTGTAGCCAATATTTTTGCAGGGTAGAGCTTGTAGGCGCAGCTTGACCATATGCATGTTCTGTGGTTCAAATCAGTTATACATGGGAAGATTGAGGATGGCACCAAGAGACACATTCTCATTCCTCCTTCATAGGTTGTACACATGTGAAAAGTGCTGCTCTTGTTCAATTACAGTTTGCATCCAGGCTAAGCTGGTTTGGTTTCAATGGGAAATAAGCTCAATTAATTTAGTGTGAGCCTTATATTCTCAACAGCAAATGGCTATTTTGCAGTCTGATCCTTTTCATGTTAGAACTAAGTCTCTCTGAGCGGTGGGACTCACATTTATATAATGATGGAAACTGTAGTCCAATGACACCTGATATAAGGGTACCATATTGGATATTCCTGGTGTCAATTCTATCAGCTGCTTCTGCTTCCTGTTACTGCTCTGGCATCAGTGCTAAAATGTGGTAAGAAATCTAGATGCCACTTTTGCAAAAAGAACTGGTGTGTATACCAAAAAGCAATAGTCCTGTTTAGTGCCAGTCTCTTGGCAACCCCAAGATCACTGGAAAAGTGGGATGTAAGGTCAATAAACACACACACACACACACACACACACACACACACACGGCTGAGGAGGCTGCAGATGTCTCTATAAATACTTTCCCCCATAGCAGTCTAAGCTGTTCTCTATGAACCAACAGATACTAAGAAATGCAGGGAGTTACTGACCATAAAATGAATAAATAGGTCCAAAGTTGTCTTTTGTTTTGTTTTTGTTTTAAATGTTTTATTATATTCTACTCCAGCCAGGCTGATGGAAGTGCTAATCCAAAACATCTGGAGGATACCAGGTTGGTGAAGGCTGTTCTACTATAGTTCTCCCTTCACCCCCACCCCCCGCATCTCAGGGCATAATAATCAATTTTCAGGGCATGGAATGCATGGAACTGGATTCTCCAAAACATAAATTCACTTTTCAGTAAGAATTTAATCAAATGGGTGGGAGGGAGGGGAGGAGAAAGAAATCCTTAACATCTGCAGCTAACTGTTTTGACTTGGCACCGATGTGAAACTGTCTGGCATCTTGGTCTCTTATGAAGCCTGTCTAAAATCATGTCATGCTAGGCTGCTAACATTCGGAAACCTGGGCGATGAAATGGCAGTTTCAGACTGCATGTGAGTGGCAGAATCAGAAAGAGACAGATGGCCTGCCCCAAGGCTCTTTACTACTCACAAAATTGTTTGCCTTGCATGTAAACAATGCAGAAGAAACTAGGTTTCATATAAATGTATGTGGGTGGCATCTTTTTTTTCCTCCCATCCCAGTACTTGAGCATGGCTGTCATTACCTTTCATGGGCATGGAGGGGAAATCTTGTCATAGGCATGGAGGGTTTGATTTGCTTTTAAAATGAACCAACTTCCACTGATTATATATTGAAAATCAACTCTGCCCAAAGTCAGCATCATTAAAATGAAAGGGTTCAAGAGAACTCATGCTCTACCAAATGGCCCATGCACCCTATTTGCCTCCATGTGCCGGGAATGAGCACTGACCATTGGCCATATTGGCTGAAGCGGATGGGAGCTGGACCCAACAATGTCTGCAGTGCCACAGGTTAATTGCCCTATTCTCAGGAGTGAGGCAAAATTGCCCCCTTGCCACCAAAGCTAGAAACATAACCAAATTTTTGTGACTCCTTAATGAGTTATGAGTTATTTTACTATCAGTTTTTAAAATAATAATTGTATTTGATCTATTTTGATACTATTTTCTTTTCTGTTCAATATTATTGAGGCTAATAATGTTTTTTTTTATTTGAAGCCTGACAGCTCTCCACAATCAATGTACAATATTATCATCATTACTAATATTATTAAGAACTAAATGTACACAAATTTCCCTTGATTGTTGCATTATCATATGACCTAAAATAAACAGTAGGAAAGATTAACATAATCGGAGTGCTGTTTATCAGAATGCAGACAGTATCCTGAAGAAAAACTGAAACCGATTATCCCAACTAATTTAAACTGACTGAAAACAAATCTTTGCCCATAGTCAGAGGTGAATATGCATGAGTTATGGAAATCCTTACATTAATATAGACACAGAGAATATGACTTGGCACACATTTTCCTCTGTTTTTGCTGTGTGCAAAGGTACTTCTGATACCAGAGGCGAAAAGCTGCTTCACAGAATGAAACATTTTCAGTGCAAATGCACATAGAATCATCTGCTATCACAAACTCTGTTTAAAATGTTGGTACTGATATAAGAAACTTATTTAAGGAGAGGGGGGTACTCTCTCTTTTTTAAAAAAAGTTATACTACTAAGTTCCACTACTATCTATGCTACAGTGGATGCTGAAATTGGGTGAATTTAGATAATCCCAAGTGAATTCTGTGAATGTCAGAAAATTCAGATATGCTGGCAAAAATTGTCACAGGCATATAAATACGGTTGTCAGTATCCACTTGCTTATGCTATATATAATGTGCATTCTGAGATTGCTGGGATTGTCAGCATTCAGCCCAAGTAGTACCTGCAGGGTGGAGCATTCCTGTTCAGGTTGCCAGCAAACAACACCTCCTTATTCTCTGCCTCTCCCCACTCGATGTCCCCCCCTGCCCTATTTACTGCCACCCCAGGAACAGTTAGCCAACACTCCATGCTCACTATGCATAGTCAGTCGCCACGGGCTGCTTTAGGAAGGCAGCTCACAGCAGTTGCCTCTAATTGATTTTGGGGACATTCCCCTTCCCTCTCAGTCCTCTGCAGAACAGCTCACTCCATTCAACAGGGTGCTCAAACTTTAGGCGTTTGGAGGGGCTGAGGTGCCAGGAGGAAAGGCAGCATATTGTCAGCTTCCCACCAGCCCTGTATGCTATTCTGGATCCAGTTGTGTATATTTGTTTTTAAATTTATTCTGCCTTTCTGACCCAAAGGGATGTCTCAGTGTGGCTTAAAATAAGCCAACAACCTGAAAATACATTAAAAAACAAACAAACAAAGTTGAGTTTGAAAACTTGGGACATGCAACTCCCTAGGCAAAATCTTTTGGGCACACACACACCCAAATTTGTTAAAGCAGGCTTCCTCACCCTCGGCCCTCCAGCTGTTTTTGGGACTACAATTTCCAGCATCCCTGACCACTGGTCCTGCTAGCTAGGGATCATGGGAGTTGTAGGCAAAAAACATCTGGAGGGCTGAGGTTGAGGAAGCCTGTGTTAAAGAATTGATAGCTTAAAAAAAAACCCAGCTGATTAACAATTCACAGAAATCCGTTAAGCAAGAAATTCATGGTGAGAGGCCTCATATCTTTAAAATTTACATATATGTATTTGTGTGCTTGCTGTTTGTGTAACTTTCAGGCCTACTGACAGTATTCCATCCATTACTTCATTGGACTATGTCTGCACACACCCACATACAAACACACCCACACACCTAAATAGTACTTGTCTATATTATTACATTCTTCTAATGAAGATGATTCTGTAGTCCTCAAAGGTGGCTTTCCAAAAGCCAATTCACATGTTAGGAAACTATCATAAGAAAACCATTCCTGACTAGGAACTAGAATGAAACCTGTGAATAAGACGTCTGCGGATCTGACTAAAGTGTAACTTGCTGCATATATGTATATGAGGAAGTCATGATAACATGGCTGATGGGATCTGTACAGAGCTTGAGTAACTGTAGCTTGAGTAGATCTGTCCATTGTAGAGAGGTAATATGATAGTCTCATCATAGAGCCAGGTCACAGCTCAGCCCATATTGGTAATGTTATCATTTGACTGAGCTTGCAATCCACTATTATTCCCTGTTTTGTTTTTCCACAATTGTCACATGTAAAACTTCATAAATCCATTCAAACACCTCCAGTTTGGTGTGTGAAGCAGCACTAACTGTTGCTAAATCAAGGATGGTAAAACAAGCTTCCAATCTCTTCCAGTCAGACCCGTTGTGAAGTGACAAATATGGGTTGTGCCCTACATACCAGTTTCGGGAACTGAACCAGGACCCTCAGTCTGAGACTACTTCTTGAGGTATTGATGTGTAACAGAATGTGGCTTGCAGGCCTTATTTTGCTTTATAGGAACAGCAAGTGAACTGTTTTCTATTTGCAGGGGTAACACATAAACTTTTGTTAGAAGCCCCGGAATTTGCTTGGCATACATGGTTTATGCTACAGCAGGCAAAGATTTCAGGCAAAACTGCAAATAGGGCACACCTTTATTTAACAGATCATTAAGCCAAGAATCACTGTATCCCACAGCAGCTGCAACAATCCCATAGTCTCTAACCAGTCAGGAGAGTAATGTGCTACACTCAGAATCACTGCCAGAAATGACACCACACCTGGCCCTCCTATGGACTGAAAAGTAGAGCCCCAGTGGTTAGTAAAGTTTGCATGCAATAGTGAAAGCAGCAGGACTCCTTCAGTTAAAGTAGGAAGAGGGAACCAAAACAGTAGGGGACAGAAGGATGTGTTTAAAGCAAACTGGAAGTACAGCACAAATACTGAGCAAAAAAACAGAGCAGTGACAAAAGAAGTTGGGCTTCTGGAAATTATCCAAAGATGGTAAATATTAAAAAGCGAGAAACAAAACACAAAGGAGGGAAGGCTAAACTATCTTAGGAATTAGCTACAAATTATGGCACCTGCAGCACGGCCTAGATGAAGCCATCAGGAAATAAACACCACTACAAAGGAACTATTTGTGAGCCGCAAAACTCTCAAGAAATGGCTCAGTAGGGTTGTGATCAGCAGATACATTAGCAGACCCCCAAGGAAAGGTAGCAAGCCTTCAAAATAAGCAGAGCATTAAAAGGAAATACTTCCAAACAGGTAGAGAACAAACTTGAAAAGCTCATTACTGTTGAACAGAAAAAGATAATGCCTTTGGAAAAGGTAGCAGATGCTTAATGAAGCTTAGAAGAGAAATCCTAGTTGGCTCTGCTGATTTGTATATGAGTAAGAACAAAACCTAGCAGTTCGAAAGCACGTCAACCCTAAAGGAACAATCACCCAGCAGACAGGTTGGGTGATTCAGGATACACATTCAATGCCTATGCCAAATCCTACTGACATCTGTAATCAATAAAGTTGTGGCCATTTGATCCCATGCTATTGCTCTTGCCATTCTTTTTTCCTTTGCACACCCCACCCCCTGATGGCCCAGGCTCACAGTGCTTGGTCCCGCAAACCTTCTACCAAACATGCAGGAATGGTACTTCAAGGACAATGAAAAGATAATAGTCCTCTAACCTCATTCAGAAGTGAATCAAGTTGTCTTTCATGTTATGAAACTGCCAATTTTTATTAGATTTTTTGTTCCCCTTTTCAACTTGATACACTTGCAGCACACTAGGGACTATTTTTGAAATAGATTTCTCATCTCAACAAAGTACCGCAGATTTCCCATTTTACTAAGAAAGTAGAGTGCTGGGAAAGATGAATGACGGAAGCTTGCAAAACAAACAGATGAATTAACCAGGATATGGATAAAACTGAGAGCCATACAATGCAGCGATAAATGGATTGTCCTTTCCCTACTGCAATAAACATGTGTGACAACCAGAATGGGCTTAAAGAGTCATAGCTTGATTAATAACAAATCTGCAAGAGGCAGAGAAAGAGCTACTTAGTGTAGGCAGTGCAAGTTAAGCCAACTAACAAACTGCCAAATGGCTGTGAAAGGGCAAATCTATCTGGCAGCCAGTTGACTGAGCTTACTCCTGCATTGCCTGATCCTGAAGAGGAGCCAAGGGGGCAGCCCCACCCCATCAGCTGGCATTCATTGAGGCATGTCCAACAGCCTGAAGGGGCGTCCAAGTTGTAATGCACCTCTAGCCAGTCAGCACTGACATGAGTTGGAACCATCCCTCACCTTACAAGTGCCCCTCAGCACACCTGCGATTCCCTGGACATATGTCTTGCCAGCCCCAAGTCAATCAGCCAAATTACAGCCTAAGATGCACATCATGGAATAGGTGAAAAAAGAGGGATCTACCAATCAAGGAACTCCTAAAAAAAACCTTACTCAGTCCTGCAAATGAGCAACTAGGCAAAGGCCACACTGACCAGTGGGAGGGGGCACAGCACCAGAGAAGACTGACTAGGGAACAAGAGGATAGTGGGGACTTACATAGCAGTGCTGACTCTTCCTCCCATCACAGTTTTTCGAATGTTGGGACAAGAATATGCTCCCTGCAAATTGATCTCCATTTTGGAGTCACATGAAGAGCGGCAAATTCCTTGCCTGCCAAACATGGTAGACATGCATGCTCAGCAAAATAAATAAATAAATAAATAAATAAATAAATAAAATACAGATACATCTTCATTGGTTTCAATCTTCTTCTTTTTTGCCTAGTACAGTAAAAGGTTCTCAAACTGTGATCTGCTGAAACTACTGGTGATTCACAAAGTCCATTTGTGTGGTCTGCAGAAAGGATAACCACCAAACATCCAAATACAGAAGGAGGGTGAATCCTGAATTTGACCTTAGACTTCATATAGCAAATATTATACCCAACTTCACAGAACTTTGCTCACAAGAAAAGGAACATCCAAGAAGCATTGCTACAGTTATTAAAATGTGAGTTATGCAGAAAAACAAAGCAAAAAAAATTCATTCCACTGAGACTTTCATAATTTGTCAAGTCATACTCTGGCTTCTCTTCAGATCGTATAAATCTTCCGCCTTTTGCTCAGAATTTGTCAAGTGATCTATAGAGGAAACGAGTTTTGAAACTACAGTTCTAGTCCTCACTTCCCATATGTGAGAACTTCTTGAATTGACAGGAATACATTCCAAAACCTATCTCTGTGACACCACAGGAGATTTGAGAAATAAAGCAAAATGAAAAACATTTACTGAGAACAAGTGCTGATATTCTAAATAACTCTACAGAAGAAGCAAACATATGAGCATGTCATTATATTCCCCACCTTCTCATAACTTTACTACTCCCTTGATTGGCACCACACTTGATAAATGATCCGATTTGAAATGAAAATTATTATTTAAAACACATTTAATTACAGTGGAAACCTTACACTAATTTTATGAATAATTGAAATTATATCACCTTTGTCTCTTTAGAACTTTGATCTTGCAGAAATTCTTCTCTTATATTGTGTCACATATGAGAGTTTATCACACATATTGTTTACTTATTTCAGTTATTTATATTCCGCCCTTATGGATTCAGATCCTTCCATCATATCTATCATAAAACCATGATCTTAAAACAAATCGCTTCCTACAGATGGACTCAGTAAAAATAAAAAAATACTGATTATTAAATTATTTTAGCCATGTTAATGAACCAAAAATGTCTGCTATTGCATGCAAACCAGTTAAGACTTTGGGGTGTTGAAACCAATTATTCAAGTTCATTATATATTTTGATATTAGGACCAGAAAGTGCTGGAATGGAAGATACAAAATACTAACTTTAATTTCCATTATTACCATGCCTCACAAGAGACAGAAATAATGAACAAAACAATGAATAAATATATTTTCTCCCTCTGTATTTTTTATTATATTGGATTTGATAGCAAACCCACACAATCTGCCTATAATGTTATTTGCAGTCAATACTGTACAAATGCCACTTACACTGCTGTAGTTTATCAAAGTGAAAACTAGCAGACAATAAATTTGAGCGTGCTCTGTTTTTATAAAAAAAGGAAAAAAATGTTTTGTTTTGTTTTTTAAAAAAGCAAACGAACCTCAGTTAATTCTATGTAATCATTTGAAAGCCTACAAAGTGAGGAAGCATACCTTTCCTGGGTCAAGTGTTGTTATAACCCACACACAATGTGCATTGTCCTCATATTGAACAGGATAATTGGGTGATGTGATGATACCACTTGGTCCACGGAGGTTGGAACCACATGTTCTAGCTAGAAGCATAAAAAGCATCAAAGTAGTGGGTAAGCTTCAGACATGGAGATTTATTTCAAGGGAAATTGACAAACAAAATTAAAAGAAGAAAACCAATTGCCACCACCTACCAAGTGCAGGTGTACAACATACCTCTTAATAACATTGACATCAGTGGCAAAATTCATACTGATTCTAGTGGCATTGAAACAGTGGATAGCAAAATGCATGCATTCCACACAGATTTTTTGTTCGTTTTCAAAACTATTAGGTGATGGTAATGATTTTGTACAATGAATATTTCAGCTTCCTCAACATAGTGGTTGCCAGATGTTTTGGGCTACAACTATCATCAACCCTAGCCAGCATGGCCAAAGGTCAATGATTATGAGAACTGCACTCCAAGAACATCTGACAACATTTGGTTGGGTGAGGCTGATGTATTTGTTGATATAAATACATCATTTGCTTGTATATATATTTGCTTGTTGCACATACTCATCTTTTCCATTCATTGCTATATTTTTGTTGCAATGGTGCTTCATTTTCAGAACCATCTAAAGACAATATGTAATACAGTACAACACCAATGTATTTATATTATCCCTGCTTGGAGACATATGCCTGGTTATAAATAAGCAGTATTTCAGAAGCTTGCATATATTTTAATTAAATGCGCAAACTGAGCAAGTCTTTGTCTACATGGTGAGACATTTATTTGAAAGCATTTCTAAACTGCTTAATATTTAAGAGTATTTAAGTGTTTTACAAAAATACAGCATAAAAACAATAAAATAGTATCCTAAAAGACAGGGAGGATTCATGTACAATAGGGATATATCATATTTAGTGGCAAAACTGATTGGGTGGTTTTTTTTTCAGAAGAAAAAGGTAAACAGGAAAAAATATATCTTAATTTCACAAGCTGCTTTTGTTTCTCACATCCAAGTCTTGTGAATGTGCTAACAATACACTGAGATTGCATCACACTCTGTTCAGGTTCAAACCCTCTAAAAAGAAATTTTAGGACACACATACTGAAAAACAATCTGGCCATATGTCAAAATTTGCACAAATTTCTTTTTTTCCAAAACCACAAGATTACTCTTCTTTTTGACTTCAACTTTTTATTTATTTATATTTATTTATAAGCATTTCTAAACTGCTTAATAGGACGTGGGTAGCGCTGTGGTCTAAACCACAGAGCCTAGGGCTTGCCGATCAGAAGGTCGGCGGTTCGAATCCCTGCGACAGGGTGAGCTCCTGTTGCTTGGTCCCAGCTCCTGCCAACCTAGCAGTTCAAAAGCATGTCAAAGTGCAAGTAGGTAAATAGGGACCGCTCCGGCGGGAAGGTAAACAGCATTTCTGTGTGCTGCTCTGGTTTGCCAGAAGCGGCTTAGTCATGCTGGCCACATGACCTGGAAGCTGTACGCCAGCTCCCTCGGCCAATAACGTGAGATGAGCACCGCAACCCCAGAGTCAGTCACAACTGGACCTAATGGTCAGGGGTCTCTTTACCTTTACCTTAAGTGTTTTACCGAAATACAAAATAAATACAATAAAGCAGTACAAGGTGTCATGTCCCATTTCACCAGTTGAGGTGAAACAGAAAATGTTACCCCGCTCTCCCAGACCACATCCGGTGCTAGGAGTACCACTGAGAACTAAATTGCTGGCTTGTGTGTTTGAGCCTGTGTGGTCATAGATAAAGTGGTACACAGTAATGATAACTGGGAGACAGAAAAGATCAAGGAGCAGTGAGGGGAATGGTCTAGAGGCGTTGAAGGACATTAGAAGAAACAAAAGGTTGGTCTTTCGAAATGGCAGTTAGTCATAATGGAAACATAGAGGAAGGGATGAGAAGGCAGATGTTATAGGCGGAAAGAAGTGCATGTAGCAGGAAGGACAGATAAAAGAAATTTTGCATGAACAAGCTATGAGTTGTGCATGAACAAGCTATGAGTTGTGTGAAAGGGACAGAGAAATGGCAGCTTAATAAAAATACTTGAGTAAAAAAAAATGGAGGTGTGGGGAGGAAGATGTATAATAAATAAAAAGGTAAAGGACCCCTGACAGTTAAGTCCAGTCACACACAACTCTGGGGTTGCGGCGCTCATCTCGCTTTACAGGCCGAGGGAGCCGGCATTTGTCCACTTCCGCAAACAGTTTATCCGGGTCATGTGGCCAACATGACTAAGCCGCTTCTGGCAAAACCAGAGCAGCGCACAGAAACGCCATTTACCTTCCTCCTGGAGCCATACCTATTGGCGTGCTTTCAAACTGCTAGGTTGGCAGGAACAGGGACCGAGCAACTGAAGCGCACCCAGTTGAGGGGATTCGAATCGCAAACCTTCTGATTGGCAAATCCAAGAGGCTCAGTGGTTTAGACCACAGCACCACCCGCGTCCCATATAATAAATAGCCACCTTCAATGGATCAGCAAATTCTGCCTTGAATGGGGAGGCTGAATTATGAACTCCTTGCCACAAGGAAATCACTGTGTCAAAGAATTTACAATTTCCAAAGAGAGATTAGATATCAAATAAAAATGATGGCACTGGTTACCAGTTCATCATGCCAAACTGTATCTCTGCCCATTACTTTGTGACTGGCTCTGCCCTTGAACCACTATTTTGTGACTGAGCGGGCCTCAATAATTTTCAGCTTTTTCAAATGTGCCCTGGGAGTAGAAAATTTGAGAATCCCCATCTAAGAGATCTTACAGGGAAAGTCCAAAAAATGAGGTCCATACATCTGTGTATTGAGGACAATGCTTTTACTTATGGCAAAACTACAGAGTATGAATGAACAAGGAGAAGCATTTAAGAAAGGCCAGCTTAAGTGTGATTCTTACAGATTTCCCAAAGTGTACCATCATGGTGAATCATATGATACCTAGCTGGTTTCTATTTAAATGTGAATGCATATATTATCATAAACTGAAAATATGAGTTGTTAAACATGTGTGGAGCCTCAGTTTTGCAAACGAGGCTGCAAGGTTATAATTAATAGCAATCTTACATCCATGTGTTTTGAATTGATAAATCTCATTTATTTTGTACAGTCATTTTGAACAAAGGATACCAGCATCATGTTGCCATACTTAACCCTCATTTATTACAGTGTGAAAGTTAGTACAGAACTACTTGATATGATTGGCATCCATTCTATATCAGTGCTGTACACTGTCAACAGACTACACCATATGCTTCTTAAAACATCCATGAATTGGACAATTCGAAACAAATGGCAAATTATCCATGGCTTCATTCATTCACATGAGTTTTATAACTGGCAGCTACTCACACTGTGAAGCATTGTAACAGATGTTTTTGTGCCGTTTGTGAAGTATACTCAATTAGAAGTAGCATCATGTCTATAATTATACAAAGTCATGGCACTTGTTCAGGTGACAGCAAGATAGTAATATTGCTTCAATTTCTGTAAGTAATGAGCTGATGCAGCTTTTGGCTAACTTCTCTAGAATGAGAGTGGCAAAATTCCAGAATCAAAAGCATAACTCAAGCCAAGAATCAATATTCTCCCCGTGCAGTTTGTTTCCTTATAAGACCAAGAAGATGAATTAGATCAAGTCAGCTAATTACTTAAAGTGTTAGTGATCCTTCAGTGAAGATCAAAGTTGTAAAATAGTACTTATCTATGATTTACATGGTAGAAACATATTTCCGCCCTAAGTATAGCCTAAAAGAAAGTCAGAATGGATTAATTTTAAATTTTGGCATATTGTATCAGCTGTAATTATGAATATTGTCTTAGAACTGAAAAACAGTAATTACTGACTGATATAGGATAGTTCTTCCCTCTGAAGAACTGCATGATGCATCTCACTATATGGATAATATACGGATGCTGGTGTGTTGGTGACCTTACACTTGGAATAATAGAATGCATTCTATATGGTGTTTTCCTTGAAAGTGTTCCAGAAGCTCCAGCTGTGCAGAATGTTGTGGCCAAGTTGTTGAGAGCACCTGGTTTTACGTATTTTACACCTATACTAAAGGCACCACACTGCTGACAGTCAGTCGCCCAGCCACATTCAAGATCTTGTTACCCACGTTCAAATCTGTGAATAACTTGGTTGTAGGTTGCCTATCCCCATATTGCCCTGTAATATCACTTAGTTCACCCAGGAAATTTTTTACTCATAGCTCCGTAGAAATTTCTGCCACTGCACTCTGGAATGCTGTTCCCCTCTGCCTTCCATAAAGCATCATTGATCAGTTCCTTCAGATGTCTTCCAAAGGCAGGTCTTTTCCTCACCCATAAGATTAGACCCCGTTCTTACTGAATTCCTGTTTTTAATCTGTTCTTAGAATACTCTTTTATGGGGGGAGGCTGTTAAACGATACTGTTTAATTGTTTTTATGCTGTATTTTTTGAAAAACACTTAAGAGACTTTTAAATATTAAGCAGTTTAGAAATGCTTTTAAATAAACAACAAACAAATAAATAAAAGTTGGACTAAACATCATGCTCAGAATTCTTTTTAAAGTGCTTGAATCCAAAAAGTCATTGACACAATCTCAGTGTATTTTTAGTACATTCTTGAGACTTGGACATGAGAAACCGTTGCAGCTCGAGAAATTTGGGCTTTATTTGTTGTTTCCTTTTTTTCTTCTTCTGAAAGATCTTTAGTAGTCATAGATGCCTATTGTACATGTATTCTCAAGCCCACTTCCCAAAATCCAGTCTACACACCCCAGAATTAGACTGCAATTCCTATTGACCTTAGCCACAAACCATGCTCACTAGGGCTGATGGGATCTGCTCCAGCAGTGCAAAAGTGTAGCCCAAACAAAGATGAACTGAAAAAAAAGGCAGCAAATGATATACAGAAGGTCTGTAGATCTGTTTAGCAAAGTGCAGTGGCGGAGGAACCCCTTCTGGCACCCGGGGCGGGACAAACCGCCTGGTGGTGCATGTGTGGCAGACCGTACGGTTGCCGTAGAAGAGGCAGCCCGTACGGACAGCTGTTTGGACGGAACACGAAAGTGGCAGCCCGTACAGACGCTGCACGAGCGGCACCCATACGGACTGTGTGCGCCCTCGGCTGCTCTACAGCTGGGGGGAGGCTGGGGCCATCTTGTCACACACACCCCAGAGTGGCACCCGGGGCAGCCCGTCCCCTCCGCCCCCCACTTCTTACGCCCCTGGCAAAGTGTATACCGAATTTGGAAAGGGGCACTAGAATCACTTCCTCTTTGGTTTAACATCTACGTGGAGCAGACATGTGCATGACCCTTGTCGCTCAAAATGTGTTTGTCTGCAAAGATTATGCATATCACGTTTGTGTCTTTGGCCCATACATAGAGCACTGTGAGTGAACAGTCCTGCAAACCTTCGCTGTTCAAGTTTACATACTTTGCCAAACATGTCCATAACCTTAAATGATGTTCAAAATAATAGAGAACCCAGATGAAGAGCAATATTAGATAAGACCGTTCATTCAATTTATGACACACTTCAACTGGCATGAGTAATTGCAGTGCCCTACCCTATTCCCTCCAATGAACACTACTCACCACGGCATGTTGGCCTATGGTCACTCCAAGCAGCCAGCGTATCTGTCACCTTTTGACAAGTGATGCTTTTTGTACCTTGGAGCACATAATTGTCTTCACAGCTGAACTGAAGACTAGAACCAACCCTGGGGAAAGGATTTAACAATATGGACAAGTTTCAGCTTTAGGTCAGTATACACTTAAGCTTCATTACACAAACTAAGCATTATTCTTGAACTCACTGGTAGGCATACAACCAATTTCACTTATCATTAGATATACTTTGTAAGGGAAGAGTTTAGCTTCTTAATAGTAGCAGCTAGGAGGAATATAGGCTGCTTATAAACTCTTCCAGAAGGCAAGAAAATGGCAACAGACACACACAAAGTAAACATATTGTCATGCTATAACATACTGATCCAATTAGCAGAGATCATGGCAGCATTGCCTATGATTCAAGACAGAAGTCCTGAGAAACACATTGGCACAGTGTTAAATTGGCACAATAGAATGAACAGAAAGTGAAGTATGATTGTAGGCTGGATTGCCACTGCCTGGCATTAGGAAAGGTGCTTGTGAGCTTGAAATAGCTTCATAGCCAGGAGAGCTTTGGCAGGCCAAACCTTGCTGTACAAAACTATGAACAAATAAGGCATTGCTTTCTGATGCTGCAAAAGTGGCTGCTTTTCACTCACAGAGGGAACGTCTTCTAAGGAATTGCTTTTTCAAGCACTTTGGCTGTAACAATTACATTCACATTTATTTGAGACTCCTTCCTGGGTTGGAAAGGTATACATTTGAAATAAAGATAAATACATAAATGTTAAATGAAATAAAGAAATGCAGTGGAAGGAAATTGGGTAAAAATCTTTTTTAAAAAAATAAAATAAATCTAAATTAAAAGGGCAACACGTCTCTGCTGCAAGGTTACATTTACCATTCTTTCACATGAAGTCATTACTCTTAAATCCTACTAGACTGCAGGTTTTGGCATCTCGCATGCAGGACTCCTATGCCTTTTGCCTAGACCAGGCATCCCCAAACTGCAGCCCTCCAGATGTTTTGGCCTACAACTCCCATGATCCCTAGCTAACAGGACCAGTGGTCAGGGAAGATGGGAATTGTAGTCCAAAACATCTGGAGGGCCGAAGTTTGGGGATGCCTGGCCTAGATCTTCATTAGATCACTATACCAGCAGGTCCCCAGTCCTTCATTTGCTTCTCTGCTTTTTCTGAACAGTGATAGAGTTGGGGACGCAACAATTATCTGTGATTTTTGTTTCCAAAAGCAAAATGTGACATATTTATAGTAGCATATGTTTTTTTTCCAAATATAGCAGCAGGTTTCTGAACTTCTTCATCTTTTCCTTTTGGATCAGTGGAAAGAGTTGCCTGTTTCACACAGTGGGGAAGACTGTCAAATGGTATGGCACCATGTGCCGCAGCAAGCAGGTCAGCAACGTTTTGAATAAAGAATGTAGATGAGCAATAGCCCCGGCTGCACAGAACCATATTCAAAGGACAAGGAAACACCATCAAATGTCAACTGGTGTTGGGAGAACTGGGAGCAGTAAAAATGCCCCCCTTTCAACCTTGTGGAATGAAGTAAACAATAACTCCAAGCTAAATTGTTCTTAGGCATATTTTGGAAGTTTGGGGAAAGGATGCTTCAAAAACTTTTTTTATTTTTCAAAATGCTTTTAAAAACAAACTTTTAAAACAATTTTAAAAGGAAGAAGAAATTGTTATATTCCATTTTCATTAGCAGTTATGGGTTGGATGCAGAGACCTCCTAGAGCACAATATACACCAGAAGGCTTAATCTAAATCGAGTATACACTTCCAGTAAAGGTAAAGGCAAAGGGACCCCTGACAATTCAGTCCAGTCGCAAACAACTCTGGGGTTGTGGCGCTCATCTCGCTTTACAGGCTGAGGGAGCCAGCATTTGTCTGCTTCCGCAGACAGTTTTTCCGGGTCATGTGGCCAGCATGACTAAGCCGCTTCTGGCAAAACCAGAGCAGCACACGGAAACGCTGTTTACCTTCCTGCCGGAGCCATACCTATTTATCTACTTGCACTTTGACATGCTTTCAAACTGCTAGGTTGGCAGGAGCTGGGACCAAACAACGGGAACTCACCCCGTCGCGGGGATTCAAACCACCAACCTTTTGATCAGCAAGCCCAAGCAGCACAGTGGTTTAACCCACAACGCCTCCCGCGTCCACTTCCAGAGTTAATGCTAAATACATTACTTCTGATAAATGAGCCACCATAGCCATTAAAATTTGTGCCCTGGGATTTTTAGACTCATCCACCCATATACTATCTGAAACCAAAGGGGTACATGGGTTGCAAGATGTGATTTTTTTTCAGCTCTCGTACCCCACTAAATAGTCAGACGTGTATCACACTTGCCAGTGAAATGCAATAAACAAATTGGGCAGGTATGCCTATGGAAAACAACAATGATGCTCCAAATCTTTTATTTCTATCACAACAAGCAATATTAACAAGTGTTGTGATAGCTCTTTATATTGCTTCTTTAAAATATTAGACAGTATGAGCACCAGGGGATGATATAACTAAGAGTAAAAAGATATGATAGACGCAAATAATAAAAATTCTTAGTTTGATAAATGTAAGAATATGCTGAAGATCAAACAGGATTTATCCTTGCCTGAAATTCATTGTTTCAAAGGCTTATGTTCTTCTGCGCCCTTAAGTACAACAATTTGTGAAGCAGTAGGCAATCCCTAATACTTCACCAAAGAGCTCAAAGTTGATTACTATGAATTATAGCCTAGAAAACTAATAAAGAATTAGAGCAACAGGTGTTCATTCAAGGCATCAGTCATCAACACATAGAAGCAGCAAAACTGCTGTTTACAGACAGACAGTACCTGAAGAGGCCCCATGTTCCTGGGAAGGGGTTGGCGACAGAAACCAAGAACAAAGACTTCTCAGTGACCTTTCATACAATGATGTGAAATGCACAGTAATTTCCCCCCCCCCCCCTGCAGCTCATTATCAACAAGTGGCAATTAGAAAATCTGCTTTAGTATCAAGCTACAAGAGATGAATAAACTTTACTTTTCATAATAATTTGTAACCCAACAAATTGGAGCTTTTGTTTGCTCGGTGACTGCATAAGGTGCTGTCCGTTTCTTGTTCACTCTCCTTTCTAGAATCAAAGAGTTGCTAATTTTGTTTCATTTTAAAATGTGGAACAGTGATTAGAGGAGCTAGTTTGGGGGGAAAATAGCAGCAACAATCTCCCAGAAAAATGTCTGCAGTGCTCACTGCTTTACCTTGTTGGATATTAAGGAATATGATGTATTATAAGAGGAGTTGGGGCTAAACACCTTCAGGATTCTCTGGGTTTAATGGCAGGTCAGTTTGCTCATGTTCAGGAACTCTCTCTTGTGCAGCCAATAGGCAAAGAAAATGTTATGCAAAAGTGAATTGTTTATAAATTCCAAGGATTTACCCAGTGAGGAACAGAGAAAACACTGAATGCACATTAACTGGCGGTGGTGCTGTGTGTATGTACGCACACATGAACCCAAAAGAAAGTGAACGAAAGGCAACTCTGAAATCTGGATTGTATGAACTGGTGGAAATAGAGCGAGGTGTTTCTGAATATATGCAGAGCGCATTCCTTTACAAGTTTAGACATCCCTCAGGCAAGGTGGATTTTGAAGAAGGAATTGTCACAAATTATGTACATTTTATGGAAAACAATACGTAGTGCTGAGATTTAGGTTGTCTATTTAAAAAACTGACACACTGAATTCAGTGTAATAGGATTGCAGCCTTGGTATTAGATTGATATCATTACCATTAAAAAAAAAATGTGAGCAACTATATGTAATGGCAAAGGGCTGAGTAGCAGTTTAGCTGTCATTGCACCATAAAATTTGAATTGCATTATTAGGTTTGAACCCACGGGGAGGCAATCTCCCAGGTAAAGTGACAGGAGCAAGGCAAAAGAGAGAAGGGGAAGGGTGAGAACGACACCAGATGAAAACCATTCTTTAATTTTAAATGTTAAAATGCTAAAATCACAATAGAGACAAAAAGGCATTGAAATGTCCAAGTCAAAGTCATTACTATATTTTAAACTACAAGACCTTTACAAAGAACTTGTCAGTACTGAATCAGCAGTGGTTAGACTGACTTTAAAATGAACTTTCTCCCTTTTCCATCAATTTCATTCACTAAATATATTTATCCAGACTTGTTACAGGTAGGTAGCTGTGTTGGTCTGAGTCGAAACAAAATAAAAAAATTCATTCAGTAGCACCTTAAAGACCAACTAAGTTTTTTATTTTGGTATGAGCTTTCGTGTGCATGCACACTTCATCAGATACACTGAAACAGAAGTAACCAGACCCTTATGTATATTCAGGGGGTGGGGGTGATGGGAATGGGTGATGGGCTGATAGGAGTGGTAAACCTGTTGTTGACTGTTAACGACTGTTAATGACTGCAATTGGTCTTGCGGGGGGGGGAGCAAGGGCTGAGGTGCTAAGGAAAGCTTGATCATGTATAATGAGATAAGAATCCTATGTCTCTGTTATTCCATGTGGCTCCATGGTTTTAAGCTTGCTAATGAGTTGCAATTCAGCAACTTCTCTTTCCAGTCTGTTTCTGAAATTTTTCTGTAATAAAACAGATCTTTGAGATCTTGTATAGAATGTCCTGGGAGACTGAAGTGTTCTCCTACTGGTTTCTCTGTCTTGTGATTCCTGACATCTGATAGGCTACTGTCTGGTTACTTCTGTTTCAGTGTATCTGATGAAGTGTGCATGCACACAAAAGCTCATGCCAAAATAAAAACTTAGTTGGTCTTTAAGGTGCTACTGAAGGAATGTTTCTCCAGACTTGGAGAGCCTTTGAATAATATGCCTGCTCATGTATTGCAATTCAGCCTAATAGTCACAGTCATTATTCTCCTGACAAGTGCAATAGCATTTTTTTTCTAGAGTCTTTACTTGAACTTATGAAAACAAATCATTGCCTTAGTCATGCACTCTAGAAAATATTTCATTTTTCAAAAAACTAAAATGTAAAACAAAGAATAGTACTCCATTATTGAGAATGGTGGAAACTAGAGCCTGCCATGCTTTCAAAACGAATTACTGCAGCATTTTTTGTTGTTGTTGTTTTAAAATATGAATGCTTTTGTTAACATAGTCCATGAAAGACTAGCATGGATTATTTTTTTTTCAGGTGCAGAGGAAGCTAAAAAGACAATCATTTCCCTTTTGGTTAAATCTTAGCAGCAAGGACTGCAAAAGGTGTTCAGCTAGATGGAGTGCTAAGGAAGAGACTCAGGTCGGATGCTTCTATGTGACTCCCATTAATAAATTGTGCAGTAGGAAGATTTAGAGCCTTCCTTAGTTTTGTATATATTTCTACCTCACTGAGAAGTCGCATTATGTTCTTGGAAAATAAATAAAAATGCTCACAGGAAGATGATTCCTCCAAACAGGTTAGTTTGAGTCATGGCATTAATGGAAATCATTCCCCTTTCAAAGGTCCAGAGATTGGGATTGATGGTGAACTATTTCCATTTTGGGAGATGAACATTTCCCATCATCCCTAGTAGGAAATGCCCATGTGTTCTATGGTGCCAGGCAGAAGGAGGCGCTAACCTTTCAATGCTCTGGCAAGGGTCCTCAGTTATCTAACAAAGCATGGGAAAAGCAGCATCCTAGATGAAGCCACTATTGGAAGCAGTCACTCTCTCCCCACCCCCACCCCTTCCTGGTCCTCAAATAAAGCATTCCCCACCTTGGAGGCAGTATATGGTGCCATGATGGGGTGAGGGGATTTGCTCTCCATCATGCATCCACCAAGAGGTGTCTATATTCCAGTGGGGGGGGTGTTTGAGGAGGATCACTTCAGTTAAGGTAGTGGCATAACTAATGTACTGCTCACCCACCCCTAGTAAGTTTTTGTGTCTGCCCATTCATCTTTAGGTTTTATGGGCAGACGAACGATAAAAGCAAACATAGCTTCTAATAATGGCTAGTAGTTTAAGGGTACAAATGTATCTTTTGGGTGCTTTGATTGAAAAAATGTCTTAGCATTATGGACCAATTCGTTTCAGTATATTTGACAAAAGAATCAAAATACTACATCTTGATTCTATGCTCTTTTCCCTTCTGCTCGTTGTAGCTGAACAGTTTCTAGCAGTTACTTGAAATTCATTCACCGGAATCCTCAAGATTCTATCAGACAAATAAGTGACATGAGCTGGAAATCTTTGCTTCAAGAAACAAAATCAAATTGATCATTTAAATATCTTTAGCTAATTGGAAAAGCAGTAGACCAGTCCATCCCATAGCCAGATGTTGCCATTATGTGATGTAAACACAGTGTAATGTAATGAGACAGCCATTCTTCTCAACTGATATAAGATTCTGACAACACTGGCAATGCTTTCAAACTTGGATGCATGAACAAATCTATTTTGTTTCAAGCATAATGAGAGCCAAGAGATATTTTTCTGCCTCTATTGTTGAATGCATTATAATGCATGTATAGGGAATGTGTGTTCAATGCAGCTTACTCCTTAGCAAGCATGAAGAGAACTGGACTGCCTGAGTATTATTATTTTTTTAAATAATAATAATAATTCCAGGCTGCTGTAATGATCAGGAGTACCAGAGCAATATATTTACTTAAACCATAAAACATGGCATTACACTTTCTTGTTCCTGTCCTCCTTGTAAAATGGGACTAGGAGTAAAGAATGGCCAGATAATCCCATATGTAGGTGTCAGGGAAGTTATAAAAATGATATGAGCAATATTACACACTTTTAAGGCTGGTATACTATGCACACCTGGCTTAGAGTAGGAATGCAATCATATACAGTGCATGTCTTTTCCAAAGTCCCATGAAGTTCAGTGAGTCATACTTCTAGGTAAATTTATAAAATAAGGGTGAAGAACCTAGGGTCCTGCAGCTTGTGTTGGACTCAAACTTCCAGCCAACCAATTTTAGCAAGGAATGTTTTTTTTAAAAAAAACAAGCAAAACACATAACCAGTATGAGACGGCAGATCAATACAAAATATAGGAGAAACGATAACCCAACATAAGCAAGCAGTAGCAGTAAGTTACAAAGGAAGAAAATCAACAACTAATGCATGAGTCATTCTTTATCAAGCAGGTGATTTCAATAACAATCAGAAGTTTTTATACTGAGGGATACTGAAATACGTACTTAACCTAGTAACAACAAAAAATATTATGGCGTTTCATGATGAATAAACCTACAAAACCCAGAAGTGACTGGAGGGAGAAGCAGTCGGAACAACTGCAGAGCAGGTAAATCTTTGCCATCTCTCCCTGCTTTGCATTAAATGTTGCTGTCCTGCTCTCCCTGCAGGGAGAGGAGAGCCACTGGATCATCCCTTGAAAAGAACCAATCCCTCACTTATTTGCAGCAACTGGCCTTGATCCTGGGCTGGGTGCAGAGCACTTTTTTGCTTTTAAAAAATGTGTCTGACTTCTGAAATACAGAGGGATCAGTGTTTGAGTTTTTATCTGATGATTAGTGGGCCAGAGTATTGTCTTGTTTATTGTTAGGGTGTTTGTTTTTTTGCAAATTTTATTTTTCATAGTGTAACAATAGCAGTCACAAACAAACCAGTCACAGTGTGTCGAATGTTTATTGTTAGTGTGCTGCCAAAGTTTTCTGTCGCTGTTATGGGGCTGTGTGTGTTTGAATATATTGTATCGCTATTGTATTTGTATATACATTTTCCCATGTAAGCGCTTATTGAACATTAATTCTGATATGTCTATGTGGAGGTTATATGACATTGCCACTTCACGGATGTTATTCTGCACTTCCTGGTGCGGTTTTCCCTGGATTTTCGTACTGGGCTTGTTGTAGCTTGAAAGGCAACATGATAACTGCATTAGAAAGAAGCCCAATTTTGTGTGAGTAATCAGGCCACCTGGAAGCGCCCCAAGTCACACTGACTTGTCTCACTCACTTCAACCAGTCCTCTGGTATTGCCTGTGGTAAGAATCACAATCTCATAAAAGACCATCCCCTGTGTTTCTTTGTAAGCCATTGTTCCAAATATGGCTCCTTCCAGGGATCCATGCTGAGATGCAATCGGCAACCTCCTCCAAAGGGGCCGCAGTTTCCTATTCCCTGGTTTAAATCCCCAGGTAGAACCATTTTGAGACCCAGTTCCCAATTCAAGGTTTTTCTCCTGCTCTGCAGTGCATCATTACATTGCTCCACATCCATTACTAAGACTGTTGAATTTTGTGCCAGTTCCCATAGCAGAGTCGGCAATTGCAGCAAGGGCCTTGGTAGGAGCATAGCTTTTCTAGGTATGTCATACTTCAAAGCAGCGTGTCTGATATGAACCACCACCACCCTATGTATTTTACTGTGACTAAACTACAGGAACAAGCACTTTTTATGAGGAATTCTAACTTCAAGTTGAGCGCACTCTTCTCACATTATTATTTTTTAAAGTCAAATGTATAAAATTCTTACCGAAAATCCAAGCCTGTTCTTTTCCCATTTTCAGGAACACCTGGATCAGGACATGTGTCTGATGCAACTGCATCCCCACCTTGACTCACTGTAGCAGACAGGGAAAAAAGAATTAACAGTTAAGTTTGGGAAGATTAATATGTGACTGTCTTTGCAATATACTTTAAATACGACTTCAGGGAGGTAAAGTCGTAAAGTTAAAATGCCTGAGTGGATACGGAGAACAAGGTTTTTTTTAAAAAAAATCCATATAGGATAAAAAAAAATGCAATAGAGTTGCTCGATTTCATAACCACTCCTACATGCAATTTTTATGGAGGCTTGTTGTTTTGGTGCACATTCCAACATAAATTAATCCTGCACACTTTTGAAAGTTATATTAATTCTAGCCTGGTTAATAGGGAGAGGTTGCTGGTAGATTATACAATTTGTGACTTATCTCCTTTGTAAGAAGAAAATACTTATTTGTTCCTTTAAAAAAATGCATAGGAATAACAAAGGAAACAAATCTTGCTTTAGATGTTTATTACTCACACTCCATTTTGCCAGCTGCTATAAAGGGGATTACAACTAGATAATATATGAGAGACACTTTATGTGGGATAAATCAGCCTCATAAAACCAACAGGCTTAACTCTAATGCATGAATGGGTAAAGACCACAGAGGAAGCTGTCCTGCCAGGTTTAGTTAAGTCACACCCCCTCACCTTGGGATGAAGTATTGCCAGTAAGAAGGCCTAAACTGGATGGTTCAATCTTAAACTGCATAGTTTAAGGAAGCCATCTTTATTTCTGTACAAGTAATTTAGGAAGTTTTGCCGAAGTCTTTTTTCATAGACACCTCCCTTTCCACCCCCTTTTATTTTTACATTTGCAAAGCAAATGTACACATCTTAAATGTGCCTAAATTGTGGGCTTACTGTATCATTCATTTTTCAAGTTCCCTCTCTTTCCTTTCTTTTTTAACCTCTTACAAAGATGTTTAAAATGTATTGGAGCATCTTTTAGACTCATTTCTCATAGCATAGACTCGGGTCTTCCACACATGTTTTTCACTTAACAGCAGGGAGCCAATGTAAACATTGGATTAAGTAGTCACCATGTCCCCAGTGGTGATGGGAGTTGGATCACAGACAGAGAAACAAAAACCCACTCCTTTCGAGAATAATTGGCAAGTAATGATGGGAACCTGACTTTTGGCATCTTCTTGATCAGTCCGAAAACTCCATGTGCTGCCAAATATATATAAGTACTTAGAGCAGGATGACTTTACTGCTTCATCAGCGCTGTGATTCCATTCTGGCACTGCATTTCAACGGATATGGTTTTACTGATAAATTCACCAGTGCAAATAATTGTGATCTCTGGCTAGCCATCCCTGTGCCTTGGTTGCCTTGGTTTCCATCAGATCAATATATATTGGAGTATATAGAATTGTATCTCTCCATTAACAGAAGGCTTCCATTGACGGGGAAAAGGGGAATGATTCCCCTATGCCCCCCAAATCTGCTCCAGAGAGTTGGAGGAGCCCTCGGAATAGCATGGCATGTGCCCTGGTGAGATGAGGAAGAGAGGGGAAGATTTGTGAAAATTAACTTTCCTCCCCTTCCAAGCCTCAAAGATCATTATCAAAGATAATTCCATCAGCGGAGGGGCAAAACTAGGTATGACTCACTATTCATTTATCTAGTCACTCAAATTTCATCCTGCCTGTTCATGCCAAGATACTTAAACAAGATTACAGTTGTTTTTGTTGTTGTTGTTTTTAAGAAAAATCAATTAATGATTAAAGCAGAGAAGAATGAGGCAAATAAATCTATGTAGTAACAACACAATAAAAATATTTTAAAACACTTGGGAAGGCAACTATCCAACTAGCATTAGAACTCGCTTTAGATGACTTCAGATCTTCCGAAACATGGGATGAGAGAGTCCAATGGACATGTGCATGGGGGACATTCAGAAATTTTGGTAAGAATTTGAGCCAATCTTGTATCCTCTCCTTCTACTCATTTTTTTGAGACCATAGATACATGGCCCTGGATATCTTGAATTGTGTTCATATTTAACACACACACCCCAAAAAAATCCCACACAATTCAAAATTGAAAAAATGTACATATAATACTCAAAAGGACAAACACAATTCTCCATCAGATTATTACTGTTCTCACTTAAAACAAATGTGATTTAAATGTGCCCAACACTATTTTGACACTGCCCTGCAAATAAGGGGCCCCTGACCATCAGGTCCAGTCGTGTCCGACTCTGGGGTTGCGGCGCTCATCTCGCTCTATAGGCCAAGGGAGCCAACGTTTGTCCGCAGACAGCTTCCGGGTCATGGGGCCAGCATGACAAAGCTGCTTCTGGTGAACCAGAGCAGCGCACAGAAACACCGTTTACCTTCCCGCCGGAGCGGTCCCTATTTATCTACTTGCACTTTGATGTGCTTTCGAACTGCTAGGTGGGCAGGAGCTGGGACTGAGCAACGGGAGCTCACCCCATTGCAGGGATTCGAACCGCCGACCTTCTGATCAGCAAGCCCTAAACTCTGTGGTTTAACCCACAGCGCCACCTGGGTCCCTTATTTTGACACTGCCCTGCAAATATGATCAACAAATCATGGTGGATCTGAAAACCTCATTGATCTCTATGAAGACCCTTGGTGATCAGGCAGGGATTTAAGAACCTACATGTACAAAATTAGAATTATTTCATTGTGCAAAATGAATTAGAAATGTCCACATGGGTTATAGTGGAAGACAGGAGTGCCTGGCGTGCTATGGTCCATGGGGTCACGAAGAGTCGGACACAACTAAACGACTAAACAACAACAACATGGGTTATAATAGATGACAGATTTGAATTGAGAATTGATGGGAGAGTGGGGGTAAAATATGGTTTTTGTTTTCAAAGCAGTGATAGGTTTAAAAATGTGATAAGGTGATGCTTGGTGTATCTCTCTCTCTCTCTCTCTCTCTCTCTCTCTCTCTCACACACACACACACACACACACATGCACACAAAGAGTGCACACACATGCACACTTGTGAAAAGAGGAAGATGACAGAAGTTGAAAATGTGTTTCTTTAAGACTTTAATATCTCAATTTTGTTAGTCACTGTAATATAATCTACGTACCTGCAAATAGAAAGCTCATGTTCTAAGTGCCAAATAGCTGGCCGCAAGTGTTACTTCCCCCATAAAACTGAAAATTGCATTCATTACAGTACATTTCAGCATACAAATCTCCACAAATCTTTGCCTTTGCTAGGCTATTAATTCAAAAAGGCACAGAATATAAGCTGTTCTCTCCTATCTTTCCCAGCTAGTGAATCAGAAATTGTGTGTGTGTATGTGTGTTTCCTCTGCATTTATGCAAAATACTTTTCTTCCCTTTAACAGTATCTGTCTTCAAGTGGCAGAAATTATGACACAATGAGAATTGATAAACGACCAAAAAGAATATTTTCATATGGATTAAAAATCAACATGTAACTTAAACATACTGTACAGATAAAGTCGGACACGAAACTATTTTTCTCAAGCCAAGTTCCAAAGATGTTTGGTTTTTTGTTACCCAGCTTTGAAGAACCATACACATTTTTAAAATCTATGGAAGAAAACAGTATGTTTTTCATTTCCAATTTTAAATCTCTCTTGTTCAGAGCGTTCATGAGACACACAGTCACATCCAGAAACTCCCTTTTGAAATGCTATATTCCCTACAGCTGCATGACATCCCATAACAAACTAAATCCAGCTTTGTATAGAAGGAACTGTCTCATTGAATATCATGAAAACAAGGTGGAGAAGTAACAAAGAAAAGTAAATCAACACTGTGGCTGATATGTAGTGCTTTAATGATGTGGGTGAATAAATAAAGTGCTTTAATGATGTGGGTGAGTGATGTGTAATGAATAAAATTTGGTCTAACACCTCCATTTTTTCTGCCAGAGTTCCTGTGCCTCAACCAACTATGTTTTTGGAAAAAGGAAATATATATATATTTAAAGAAGAAGATTAATAAATGAGCAAATTAAATTAATTAGGATATGCAGAAGATATTTAAAATAATTTTAAGGAACTGCAGAAAGAGGGGGAAGTCAAGTTTTGAAATGTCAAAATGATTGTAAAATCAGTGAAATGTATAAACCTGAAAAGTATGTATGTATGTATGTATGTATGTATAAATAAATAAATAAATAAATAAATAAATAAATAAATAGGTGTTAGCACAAACAAGGTGGATTGCCAAGGACAAGTTTGGGAGAGAAAGGTAACAGAGTATGCAAGCCAAAACCTGCTGAAAAGGAATGATTGAGGATGACACCTTAATATGATAATGGGAGTTTCTAAGTAGAAAGCAACTCCAAATATGGTGTATCCAATTGGAAGGCCAGGTAGAGTGTCCACAAGCTGTTCATGCAATGCTTTAGCCAATAATATTGCATAAAAGATATGGGCATGAAGACTGCACGAATTTACCTGATAGAATCAGAGTATAGGAGAAGGGCATGTACCATGGTCAGACCATGCTTGTGCCAATAGCCTCATGGCTGACCATCCAACATTGCCTTAATGATTAATAAGCTTTGTTGAGCCTACCTTGTGTACCTGACTCCTTTTTCCTCAGAGGCTTTCGGAAGTCTACTTCAAGGAAGGAACCCTAGGAATTTTCCTAACAACAGCCAATGTCAAAAATGCAACAAAACAAAACAAAAAAACACTCTAGATCCCCACTACCCACAACTGGACAGAGCACCTGGAGAAAGAGATGGAATTTCTAAAGACTACAGCAACTCTTCCTCCCTAACCCTCCAGTCTTCCATGATGCTGTACAGAGCACACAGGTGGGCACAGCTGGGTGAGGCCAACTCTACCCTGCTCACCTACCCAGCTCTCAGTGATACAGGCCAGATCAGCCTCCTTCTACATAATCGGAACTCAGAGCCAACCTAGCATTCAGCAACAGCAGCTGCAGACCCGACAGCTGGCTGATAGGACAACTGGAACTCCGCAGGTCAGAGGAGGGGCTGACACATGACAGTCACTAACTGCCTGTGCCGTGTGTCCCTTACCTAGCCTGCCCCCCCCCACATCCCCTAGCCCAGAACCACTGCAATTGGGGTCAACCCTGCTCCCCCCCCCAGCTCCTCTCTTCCCAGGCACAAACGTCACTTACTTTTAAAACAACATAAAAAACTCCTTCAGTAGCACCTTAAAGACCAACTAAGTTTTTATTTTGGTATGAGCTTTCGTGTGCATGCACACTTCGTCAGATACACTGTTTTAAAACAACAAAAACACCAAATTTAAAAACACGCAAGTTAAAAGCCGTTCAAAAACAATTTAAAACATTTTAAACAGGGCAATAAAAACAGCAACAGAAGGCCCCTACCAACAGCCCCCCCCCTAAACCACACCCCAGCCCAAGAATCTGGTTGGCCACCCTTTGTACTTTGAACAGCCACGTGTTCAGCTTTCGGTTGCAAGAGTGAGTCAGGGCCCTGCCTTCCCAGGCTAGATGGAAAAGGCTCAAGGTGGGGAACAGACCCACCAGAACTCAAAGCAAGACTGCCTCACATGAACGCTCCCTTGTTTCCTACAGAGCTTCATTTCACCCATGAGCGCTTGCAGCTCTTATTTGAGAATGCTACTGAATGTGAATCATTGAGGTGAAAAGCTGCTGTGATTGTATGGACACATGAAACAATATTGGTAAGGTGAAATCTTGCAAGCTAAGGCTTTTGTATCACATCTCTGCAAGTGTCTCGTGCCATCTCAGTTCCTTTCTCCCACCCAAAATTCCCACCCATCAATCAGTGCCATTTCACCATTCACAGATATATGGACTTTCTACTCTATATGTCCATGGTGTTCCCTGTAAAATGTGAGAACTGTGTTTTTCTTTGCTCAACCATGCACACTTACATGGGTGCAGATCTATTGATAAAATCCCTAAGCAATCTCAATAAACCTTAGGATCCATGCACAACATCGATTTGGCTTACATTTACCCCTACAGTAAAACAATCAAAGCTGCAATTCTAAACACATTTACTAGTGACTAACCTCATGGATTATCCTGAAGTATAGCTGATTGTATTGATAAACTGTCAACATGAAAGAAAAGAACTTTGCACAGCTGAGCAGAAATCGAGGAAGACAAGTGCTGAAAAAACTAAGTTGTCATATTACACCAGGGCACAATGCCAGTTTGTGAAATTTGCACCTAGAAGCCACATGCAGTCAAATGAATAGCAAATTAAGAACATGGCATCAACCCGAATGGGCCATTATTTTGCATTAAAGAGTGGGAGCAGCAGGAATGAAACTGCTTTTCAATTCTGTCAGATATATTCTCTCCATTTTCTATTCCTTGCAGTCAATAGGATCTTAATAACAGAATACTCCTCAAGTCACATTTGCACTAGATGTTTGTCCAAAAGTAATTGTCATCTCCAAAGCACTTGTTTCAATGTAATATAAACTCTTATTTTTGGAAGACAATAACTTGCATATAAATGTTCCTTTTAGTAGGCACAGATAATCTTACCCAGAGTCTGTTGCTTGCCATTTTAATTATATGACAATGAAGATATGTTGTTGTTGCTGTTTTATCGCTGGTTTACAATTTTCCATAGAAGAAACTGGGAGAAAGCCTTAGACTGTATTCTCAATGCTATGTTCATTCATATGGAAACTGTGAGATTCTGCAATTGCTACAATATGGGATATTCTCTCTGACCATTCAAAGCTTTAATTACAATTCCCAAGAAACAAAAGTCTGGCTTGGGTGTTTTGAGTGTGCATAAATTACAGTGGTGCCTCACTAGACGAATTTAATTCGTTCCACGGGTCTTTTCTTATAACGAAAAATTTGTTTAGCGAATCCCATAGGAATGCATTGAATTTTTTTTTTAAAAAAATTTGCCCATAGGAACGCATTAATTGAATTTCAATGCATTCCTATGGGAAACCGTGATTCGCTAGACGAATTTTTCGTAAAACGAATTTGTCTAGCGAGGCAACCTCTGCTAGAGAAATCCTTTCTTTAAGCGAAAATTTTGTCTTATGGGGCGTTTGTTAAGCGAGGCACCACTGTATCCCTTTAACTCTACAAAGTTTTCACCATTCAGTTGTTTATGGGACCTCAATAGAATGCCTTGGATATCCATGTTTCCCAACATTGACATTTATGTATAGGCTAAGTAGGCTGAAGCATTGGGCCTCTAAATCTAGGGGGGCTCCCCAACCCCCCAACCCCCCCAGGTGGGCAGTCTCCCCTCTCCCAAAATTGCAAACCAAAGACTTCATGCGAGGGCAGGGCAACCCGGGCCCAGAAACTATGAGACTCAGGGCCCAACTTGAACATTTTTTGTGGGGCCCTAGTTCACAGCCACAATCTGCAGAATCTTAGAGATATAAATCTGTGTGCTAGATCATTTTCACAAAGTCAGCAAAGCCCTTAAGAAATCAGACCTGTTATCGAGTTCTTGTGCAAGTTTGTACAGTTCTGGATTTTTTTAAAGAGAAGATTTTGATGAGCTTGAGAAACAAGCAAAAGAGAAACTTGAGAAACAAGCCAAACCTTGCCAAATGTTAACTACAAAACAAGGAGACAAAGAGTGAGGGAGCGGCAAAGAAGTGACAGAAGCGCACCTGATGCCTTAGATGCACTTTCTTCAAGAGATAAGTTTAGGATAAAATCCTTTATTCCTATCAGGGGTGGCCAACTCCGAAGAGACTGCGATCTGCCAGTGATCTACCCCTTTTTAGGAGTTCAGGTCAAAGTTGTTGAGATTTTTTTAGGAAGGAGGAAGGCCCGTTTTTAGGGGTTCAGGTCAGAGTTGTTGAGCTTTTCTGAGGCGGGAGGAAAGTCCTGTTTTGGGCGGGGTGAAGGGCTAAAATGTTGAGCATTTTTAGGGGAGCCAAAGTCGTTGAGCTTCTTTTGGGGGAGCCAGTAATCTACCAGTGATCTACCACAGACATCCAGTGATCTACCGGTAGATCACCATCTACCTGTTAGACGTGCCTGTATATTAGATGCAATTGAAGCGAATTTAAAAAGAAGTACTGTGTACAGTGATGTTGCACAACTGTTTTTCCATTCCTGCTATTCCGATAGCATCTAAGCAAGAAACTCAGCAAAGTGTTGAAGTGTTAATTGAAGCATACCCAGAAGATATTGACCTGAAACTTACTGATGAACTTTTGCACTTTCACCTGTACGTGAGACAAAGCCATAGACTTACTGCAGAGCACTCTCTGTCTCATACAGACCTTTATCAAATTATATACAAGGGGAAAATTCAGGTGGCCTTTCCTAATGTGGAAACAATTTTGCAGCTATTTCATAGCTTTATGGTCACTATCTGCTCGGGAGAGAGGAGTTCTTCAAGATTCAAAAGAATTAAAAATGAATTAAGCGCCACAATATCTCAAAAGGGGTTGTCCACACTGAGCATTCTGTACATTGAAAGTCAAACGTAGACAGATTTTGATGAAGTTTTCTGAAGTCCTTTAGAGGAGAAATTGTGAATTCCAGCATCATCCTCGGCTTAATTCAATTTTGTTTATGACACTCTTCCATTTTCTTCTAGTCGTGAGGGTGGGGAATTGGGAGGGGCCTCACAAGTGGAGTAGCCTAGGGCCTCTCTTCATCCAAATCCGGCCCTACCCTGTACACACTTACCTCTGCAGCAATTTGGAGGAAAGGCAATTGGGGAAAACCCTTTCTCTGTACAAGTGAAAAGCCTGAATAGGTTTGAACCTCCTTATCTAGTTCAACTCTATAGCAAAATGACTTTAGATTTACTGACATGGAGGAAAAGCTTGCCACATTCACTACTGTCCTTTCGGCTGGCTCCCATAAGAGGTTTTGCATACAACTGCACCCAGTTAAGTAATAGTCAACTGCACACCCACTGAGTAGGATTTGCAACACTGTACACAGAGATGTCATGACTGAATCAAATGTGGAAGGTTCAGGATATTTATCAGCACCAACAGATAGGCACTCACTATGATAATGGTCAGTGAGAGCAGCTGCCTCCTCCCTCGCCCTGTCCCAAACAATGTCTCTGGGAAAGACGCAGCACATTTTTCTATTTGAAAGAAGACCACCTCATTCCAAATAACAAGCCACTGGTGTGCACACGCACACACATTAAAGGAATTTGTCCCAAGTCCAAAATTTTGGGGCCAATTTTGAACCTCCACCCTCTCTGAAAGGGCAAAGAATTCATATTCTTCAGATCAGCACTAATTCAAGGATTCTTACTCCCAGGGTTTACAATGTGCTGAAAGCAGTTATTGGGTCTTAAAGGGCACTTTCTACTATGATACTGTATTTTGCTTGACTGGAGAGAGTAAAGTACCTCTTACATGCTCCAGTTCTGCATGAGGCTAGAAAGGATATTTCCAAGAGATAAATCCTGCATAAAATCCACTCTGTTTGATTAGATATTTCACAGCTTTCAAACTGATCAGATTTAATTCTTGTTTTCAAAGAATATACTTTCCAAACCAGCTGCAGACTTAAGTCAGGCCTTCACAAGGATTCCACGGAGAAAGGAAAGTGAAAAAGAGTTCATTCAACTGATGTCTCTTTCAAGGACAAAATAAACAACTGTTCACAGTTGTATGAGTTGTAGGTAATGCAAGATAAAGAAATGTATTTTAGCGGGTTTTTTATTATGGTTTTTTTAAAAAATTAATTTCTATAATGCTTAATATATTTAAAAATATATCTTGAGTGGTGTACTTAGAATATTACAGAAATACGCAGTTAAACATAAAAAAGTTACATTAATCCAAAGGTTAGCCCATGAGGTTCATGGTCAAGCGGAGATTTCAACCTCGGTTCTCTCCTGTTTTAGTCTGATACTCTAACCACTACAGCAAGCTAGCTCTTTAAGAAAGACAAAACCCAGCCTTAATTCAGCTGGGGGGGGGGGGGATAGCGAAATATGGCCTTATATGTATATGAAAAGTCTTTCTCATATGTTCCATTATAAAACTGTATGCTCTGTTAGTCTGATACAGAGCTTAGTTTTCGCCCTAACAATCAATTTGTCTGACCTTGAGAGTACTGTATGAAGCTGGGTTACCAAGCTTTTATAACCTGATTCACTTTTGAGCTATACAAAATCACATTTGTGTTTGCTGCAAAATAGTTGTTTACTCATTTTTACCTCACAGAATGAAGCAGAAGGGCTCTGTACCTTGGAGACCACTAAAGGAGGAAGCCAATATACACTCTCACTAATATCATTAATTTATATTGTTATTCTAGCTGCATATAGCTTTCAAGTGGTAAAAGACTGCAAAAACAACAGAAGAAAACTAACTTGAAATGCAAACTACGCCTACCTTTGCAAGGTATCAAAGACTAATAAAAAAATGGGATACCTGAGCAGTCTTTAACCACTTAGAGCACAATATTTGAGTAGATGTCTACTCAAAATTAAGTTATACTGAGTTTGATGGGTAAGCAGATAGGGAGAACTGCAGCTACAGGATGTAATGGAAACATGAGCCCTATTCAGGCGATAAGAAATTCACTGTGACTAAAAATGCTCATGAAATGACACACATACTATACATGGAACAAACCTGATTCCAGCCTTCTTCTCAAAGGCATTCAGGCATACCCTGAGTTCCTCCACATCTGACTTAAAGATTATCACATGCAAATTTAGTTGCCAAGTACAGGATACCCAACTCAAGTGGGATTCATCTACACAATTGTGATTTGAAGGCAGATAGCAGACAGAGGTGGCCGGATTCAGATAATTGCTCACTATTAAAGTCTCCCCCCCTTCTGCCAAGGAAAAAAGGTGACCAGTTCTCAGTCCTTTTCTCACTAGGATGGGCAAGGTAAGAAATGGAAAAGAAGTCTGGGGGAATTATAGGAATTGCTCATCTCAAAGTCCTTCGTTTCCCTACTAGGTGGCATTAGCTAAGAATATGATCTAAACCCCAGACTTTCCAGTTGTTAGCTCGCTCTTCTAGCTCCAGTGCTGGGTAAGGCAACACTTACCCAGTGCTCCCCAGGACTCAGTACCCTTCTGATTCCCTTTAAGAACAGATATACTTTCCTGCTCCCGGCACTTCCACTTCTAGTATGAGCTTATGGCAAATTTTTCAGCTTATGTTTCTATAGGTTTCATAAAATAGTTGGGGAATATTTTACTCTTTAATCAAGGAGTGTGTGCGTATTTTGCTGCCTGCCTAGAATTTAACTTTGCTGTCTGAAGCAGTATTTATATATATATATATGTCACTCCTATTTCAAGCTTTCTTTGTTCGTCTGTGGGAGAGCTTCTTGTGAACGTAAAAGCTAAAGGGCTAACACATATCCATAACAAGTGCAGGTCATACTTCCAGCAAAAGATCCTAAACCTTTCGGCAGTGTGTATATAAAAATACAGGAGTGCTGGATGTACACATGTGAGTCCAGGTACACACTTGTAACCTTCACACAGTTTAAAACTAAAGTCACCAACTGAAACGCAAAAGCACACTCCATACTGGAATTTGATCTCTACCCAAATATAAATTGAAATTCTTCTATTGTTTCTGTTTGGCGAAACTGCTCTATATTAGGCTTCCATAGACATTTTTAAGCATCATGGCCATAAAACCTGCACTCCACATTTTCCTCAGTATTATTCTAAAACCATCTGTCACGTAAGTCTGCATAACAAGATGGCAAGAGTCAATTTGGCTGAAACCTGCATACTTCTAGAAGGTCTCTCATCATCACAACTGGTGCCTGCTATTTAGCCAAGTAGCACCTGTTTCACCAAGTGATTAGGAGCACAGTGAGATAATCAGGCAGGGCTTCTGAAGTCTAATGAGAGAAGATGGAACAGCTTTAAAAGTCAATACTGAAATAATGAATACTTTAATTAATGCTTTCTGATCCAGTTCTCTAACAATAAGCTGCAATGTATCTGCTGTTTATTTTACTTTATTGCCTGAAAGATTAAGTCTTTCTACCATGGCATGGATATGATCTTGCTATGCTTGCTAACTTGGTGTTATGCACTTGGTGTTATGGAGGGCCACAGTTTGGGGATGCCTGCACTAGTAGAACACAGAGGAATGGTGGGAGGAACCAACAGGGAAACTCCCAAGGGAAGAAGTTTCAAAGCCCGGGGAGTGTTAGTGGGACAACAATGAGTGGTCAGAGGGAGAGGACTGGGAAGAGGAGGTGCTGGAAGCTGAAGAGGTAACGGATTAGTGAGCTGGAAGAGTCTGTGGCAGAGAGAAGTATAGAATCAAAGGCAGAAGCTGCAGCAGAGGAGAGATAAGTCAGGCTGGTGAAGAGGCATGGATGTCTCCCCCTCCTGCTGCGACAAGCTCCCATCCCCACCTCGTCTCTCAGAATCAGAAGAGGAAAGGTTGCCTTCACACAGACACAGTCTCCAATTGCTTGGAGGGAATCATGGAGAGGAAGGGACTTAAGACAGCTGTTGGCAGGTGGCAACTGATCCATGGGGCAAGACCCACCAGAGATGAGCTGCAATGCTCATTAGGCTTGACACTCTGCCAAGTCTGTGCAGATCATGTTCTTGCTAAAGAAGAGTTACCTGCTACTTGCACAATGTGATTTACTGCTGGCTTGTTCCTGACCCTTGTGGCCTTGTGCTGAAAACACCACCTACAATGTAAAAGCCTTAACACTATGGCTATGGCTATTACCACTAAAATAATATGTAATCTATATTACCCATTTGCCTATGAATCATTCATACCCACACTTGCACATGGACATATATATATACATGCAGACAATTCATTTGACTCCAATATCACATAATGGTTTTTTCAGGTTTTTGTGGGGAGGGGGACTTCGGATGAATTGGAAGGCAACCTTCAGCACCACAACGTTCTCCCTCCCCAGAAAAAAATACCTTACAAGTTCCGCCAACACAACATCAGAACACCTCTTTTTCAATCCCTGCCCCTTAAAGCCCTGTTCACCTTTGTTCATTTCTTTAAGAAAATCAAGTGATTGTTGGCAAAAGTATTTTGGAACACGATCAATGGATTCCTTGACACAACTTGTATTTTTACAGAATGAAAGTGTGATAGAGGATCAGTGTTATTTTGCTATCTTGCGGTTGGAATGCTGCAGGCAGAATTATGATAGCAGCTCTTGAAAGTGCTTTTATTACGAAAAGTCCCAGTGAAGTGATTGGGGTATCTGAGAACAGAGTGATTTATGAACGCTCCTCTTAACACAGGCCCATCTGGAACTACAGACATGCACTGGTATTTAAGATTCCAGTTTAAGCCAAAGAACAGGTTCACAAGCAGCAAGTGAAAAGGAATAAAACTCCATGCTTGATTTTTATTTTTATTTGGGTAGTATTCCTTGACATCTGGCAGCACCTTAATTTAAACACACATGCACACATACACACACACACACGCACACCTATTTAAGGGAAAGCCAAAGAGCCAACTTCATGTTTTTCACACACTGACACCTTTTATCTGCTTCCAACATTTCTTGTGATCATGGTGAATTTTTTATGCAAGGTGGTGGGAGGTGGGAGATGGAAGGTGATTAGTAGTAAACAGAAGACATATGAATAATGATACGGGGGAGATATATTTGCTACTTTCTCCTTGGACATCTTTTATGGCTCCTTTAAACATTGGCCGCTGGCCCAGACATCGATTACCTAGCTATTGCTGTACCTCATTATGGCTGTATCTTCCATGACTTTTTCATGATGTCTCTAATGTCCTTTTCCCAACAGAAATGAAGTGATTACTTTTCTACTGATAAAGCTGTTACAGTAACGGCATGAATCTATTCACCTACAGGGAATTCAAAGCTGTAGCAGCCGCGCTTAAGTTCTTATAGCTTTGCTTCTGCTCTATTGTTTGACAACCTTACAGCTTAACCATTTTTTAAAAGTTTTCTTTTTCTTTTTACTGGAGAAAATGTGATTATTACAGTAAGAAAAAAGCAACACAAAATGCTCCCCACCCCACCCCGAATTTTACATAATCCACAATAAACATCAATCCTGATCCAATTTTGGATTCATATTAGTCATACTTTTCAAATGCAGAAAAAGCAGTGGAAGGGGCAATCAAAATGAGCAAGTGGTAGGTGTACTTTCCTAAGGATGTCAGACTAAAGCCTTTGGTTTAGGTTGAGGGGGGGAAATGAGACTTAAGGGGGGCATAGAAAAGATTTATAAAATGATTCATGGTGTATAAAAAGAGGGAAAATATTCATCTCCTCTCTTTATACTAGCACCGGGGTCATCTGGTGTAATTGATTGGCAAGAATTTAAGAACAACGAAAGTACCTCTTTCACATAGCACACAATTAATGTATGGATTTTGCTGCACAGGACGTGTGAATGGCCACAAGTTTAGATGGCTTTAGAATGGAATTGGATCCATCCATGCCTGCTTGCTTCTTCAGTGCAATTCAAAGTGTTGTTTTTGACACTGCAGACCAGGTAATCTGGAGGACCACTGTCCTCCATATAACCCTGTCCCAAAATCTTCCACAGAGACACTTCAAGTACTCCTGAACTGATCCATGAGAGGGCATTCTCTGCAGAAGCCTTCACTTCTAGAACTCCCTCGCCCAGGAGATCTGTGTGGCTCTTTCACTGGCTGCCTTCAGAAGGTCAATTAGAGATGCTTCTTTTCAAAAACCAGACTTCTGAGCCCACCTTGATATTTCAGCTACCGTGAGTTTTGTCATTTCTTATGGTTGCGTTCATATTATTGTGTTTATCTAGTTTTACTGGGCTGTATCCAAACTGCAGCTCTGCTTGCACAACAGTGCGCAGCGTAACTTCCTCTCCTCCTCCCGCCCCCTCCAGCCCACCAGAAGCCATCAAAAACAGCTCTGGGGGTTTGGGAGACACCATACTGTAGAACCCACAGAGCTAAACCCAAGAATCACCTGCTGGAGCCAGCTAGCCAAGACCCAACTCAGTCATCCCAGAAGGATACCAAGCACGATGGTACTGAAGGTGGTGGCTAAAATCTCTAGGAGGATCAACAGCCACCCTTTCCCAATTTCTCTAGATACTAAGACATATTATATACTGCACACAAAGCTGTTGCTTGCTCCAGCAGGCTTTTGTTTGACAGAAAAGCAGACTGTGATTGGTGTTCAATCGTATCCCACCCACTGCTATGCCACTTCAGCAAATCCAAGCTGGCTTTGCATCTGTGTGTGTCAATAGGTTGCTACTCCCATTATCTAGGACTATTGGCCATGCAATGCTGGGGCTGATGGGAGCTGGATTCCATCAACCTCTGGAAGGCTAGTGACCCACCTACACCCTTATAGTGGTATGGAAGTTCGGGGGGAAACAAATTGGAGCAGAACAAAAAACGCTGGGAGACATGGAGGGAATGTCTGGGTGGGGTAAATTAAACATTCTCTCCTTTACCTCCACACCTTTCTAAAACTGCTTCTTGGGACAGAGGTGAAACAGTATCTGTCAGGACATTATTACATGTGTTTGTATGTCATTTGATCAATGTTTTCAGTAACATTTCTCTCTGGGTATTAACAAAAGGGATGGGTGGGCAAAACAAAGATAACTTTCCTGGAAACCCTTATTATTCTGATGGAACTTAATGCAAGCAGATATGTGTACCTGTTTAGGGACATGTGAAACTGTTTCGGCCACCCATTGAGCCACTGCAACCTCAGGGTGTCATGCCTCAACATCGTTCATTATGCATTATTGCATAGCTTCTTATTTCAGTCTAGGGCATTCTGCCCAGTGTGCTTTAATACATATGAGGACAATATCTCTTGTGAATTAAGGCAGGCCAAAAAAAGAGCGGGGTAAAAACCCTTTCATTATGACACCGTTTCTGAAATGCATTAAGGAACAGAGGGATCCACAGAGATAAAAAGCAAGACATCAGAATTAAATAATATACACTACAGTTAATGTCGACTATGAGAGTACACTTTTTATCTTAGTATTCTGCTTAGTAATTAAGTTAAATGAAATAGGGAACTAAGTGACATGCTGTGCTTGTTGAGTAAGTGAATGGGAGAAATGAGAAAGCATTTTGCACAAGTCTATCTCCTATTTTGCAGTAATAATGCATAATGATCGCCCCATAATGTTGGGTGGCTTGCCTTTCATGCCCTTACTTTTGTAGTGTTGAGCTTTTAAAATAATTTGCACAGAAGATTACAGCACAAATGGAGTTTTTCTGAATTAATATAGATCAGATATGCAACACAAAAATCAAGGGAGTCAGTTTATAGCACAATCTTTTGCATGTCTTCTCCTCACAAATGAGTCAATTCAATAGGATTGCACACGAGTTAAAGTGTTTAGGATTGTAGCCATAAGTTTTTAACAATGACATTTTATAGTAACATAAACACATAAAATAAAGATTTTGACATTGCAATTTCTAACAAATAATTTTTGAAGAAATCCATTTCCTCCAAACTGACAAGTACTAATGAATGGTTCAAGCCTAACTAGTGGCAACCCTACATTCTGGGGGCGCTGAAAGCTTGAACTTTCATGGGGGCCCCTTCGCAACCAGCAACAAGGTCTGGGAAACCACTGTTATCTTCTTCAATGGAGTTGTTCCATGAAAGGTGACCACAATTTTACAACTTCTGGGCTACTGACTCTCAAACTTTGGGATTGTTGAAATATATACAACAAGAAAATAATCGATTTGAGTCATCATAGCTGCCAAGTCCGGATCGTAAAGATCCGGGATCGGCAGCGCGCGCATGACCGGAAGTTGCGTGACGCAACTTCCGGTGGCACTTCGCCCTTCTATGGGCACCAGAAAATAGCGGCGCCAGCGACGGAAGTCGCTTCCGCGCATGACCGGAAACACGTAAAAGCGACTTCCGACACCGGCGCCACCATTTTCTGATGCCCATAGAAGGGCAAACCGCAACCGGAAGTCGCATCACGCAACTTCCGGTCATGCGCGGAAGCGACTTCCGGCGCTGGCGCCGCCATTTTCTGGTGCCCATAGAAGGGCAAAGCGGCACCAGAAAAATGGCCGCCGGGAAGAAGCAAATTAAAGGGACAATGCCGGGATTTTTCGCCAAACGGGAGACCGCCGGGAAACGGTAAGAAAAGAGGGGTTTTCCCGGCGGATACGGGATACTTGGCAGCTATGTGAGTCATGCAACTTAAATGGGGTCTACTAGACCCAACATTTTAAAGTAATGTGGACTAAAGTCACTTCTGGAGCTACTCTGGAATTAGGGGCCCTAATGCTTAAACTTCATTAGTTTCATCGTAGTTCTGTCCCTGAGCCTAATGGAAGACTAAAGCCTGCAAACCAAGGACTGAAAGTGTATATAGTCTATCAATTAAATAGGCTAAGTGCAATGAAATGGACAAGGGAAAGCAGAAGCTACTAGCAGCAAAATTACTATATGTATACTTACGGTTATCATGAAAAACGACGTTTATCACATAGCATGCAAGCAAATTGTGTCCTCCATCATGGAGGGCACGTGTTGCAGTGAGATCACCTAAACTGCCTCTCTGTTGTGGGGTGGGACCGTTTGGACAGCCACAACACACCATTGGTTGCCCCTCGGTTGCTGGGGTAGAAATTTGGCCTGTTGGGTCGTCTATTGGCTACCAAGGGGCTATTTAAGCTGCTGCACATTGCTGGGAGCTTTCTCTTTCCTGCGACATGCATCAGATCACCCGCCCTCCCACCCTATACTTAGGGCTGTTGTTTGGCCTTGCTATGCTTGTCTGTTTTGGAGCAGGGGCCTGGTAGGAATTTGGCATTTGGCTGATTGGCTGTAGCCATTTGGATTTTGCCTACTATGTAGCAAATCATCACAACTTTGTAAAGGAATCCAGGGGCTCGCCTTGCTTTTGTCCGAACCCTGTCAAGGGGCTAGGGCCATGCCAGAGCCCCTGGGAGCATCTGGGGTGAGCTGCGAGATCAAAGCCAGCTTCTCGCTCCTTCAGTATATTTTCCCTTACTGACCTCTGGTGGTGCCCAGTGGCAGTCCTGTTCCTGCCATGTGCAGGTTCAGGTAGTCTGGAACCAATGCCTAAGCAACCACTCACATGCTGTAATCAATAAAGTTGTGGCCAAAATAAATGCCAAAAACTAAATTCTGTGTCTATTGTGTCTTTATTTTGGGGGTGGTTTTGGGGGTCTTCACACACAAAATAACTATCTGGGCATTTTGGTGAATTAATGTCAGCAGGAAATAATTTATTTTTGGATGCATGGATTTTTTAAAACTTCATACCCATTTTAAAAAGACTACTTAATTTGTACTTCAACTTTTTAGAATCCTTCCAATTCCATTCTCTGCTACATTTATTTATTATCATGCATTGGTTCTACACATTAAAAAAATTTCCTTAGTTTTTTGAGAAATTGCTTATGAAAATATGTTACTATTGGTTATTAACAAAAGAGGCACCTTGTTTTGCTCCTATTTCCAAGTGATGCTTTTCTTCCCAAATGCATATAGCAGTCCCCTTCACAGCTAGATTTGTGAACAGCACATTGAAGGATATTTTAGCTCCTGCAGTGACAAAGGCCTATTTTCCAGAAACAAGTATAATTTACTAATCTGATTTATGAAGCAATCTCCACAATTTAATAAAATAGCATTACATAATATTATTACATAGGGTCGTGTATCATTGTTGAGAATGCTAAAATCTTTAACACTTGGGAAAATCTGGATTATTACGTTTTATGATGGAACAAAGTAGAACAGGGTAATTATCCCTCTTGTTTCATTAAAGCTTTATGCAACTGTGAGAGTTTAATGCTGCTGTTATTTTTCCCACTGTCAGAAACTGTTCCACTGCAAAATCTACAATTCTCAATAAAGACAGAATTAAGGTATTAACTTCACACTGGAATAGTAGTGAGTGATGTGCTCTAATGTTGCTGTGGATCACTAGCCAAGATTCTAACTGAAAAATTTTCCTCTAGCTGTTTTCAAGTAGTTATGAATCCCAATGTGCCAGGAGTTAGAGACCTATGAACCTCCAAAAGTTATTTTAAATGAACTTCTATTAGCCCCAACCAGCAAGGCCACTAATCAGAGATTATGGAATCAACATTTAGAGGACCATAGGTTCCAAAACGCTGCAATAAATTAGTTGTATAAATGTCTGAAAATGAGAGGGCTTGTTAAGAATAATTTTAGCAGCTTTATAAGAGGTTATAATTTCCAAGACCCTTTGGAAAGGTTATGTTTGTTAAAACTAGTTTTAAATTTACATTGTAGATCTGTCCAGCAAGGTACAAGCAATAAAAGTTAGGGTCAGCCAACGTAATAAAGGGCTAACTACACTACACTACACTAGGATAGGATAGGATAGGATAGGATAGGATAGGATAGAATAGAATAGAATAGAATAGAATAGAATAGAATAGAATAATTTATTGGCCAAGTATCAACCAAACTTGGAATTTTGCTTCGACTACATTGCAATGTAAAGGAAAAAACGTACCTCATACAAACACTATTCCCCTCACAATACAACAGCACAGCGAAAAGGCCCCATACCACCAATTGGCCTCCCTTCCGCCCACAACTACAGATTCAACAATTTGATGGCACAAGAAAAAAAGCTATTCCTGTGCCTAGACGTTTTTGTATATAGAGTCCTGTACTGACATCTGGATGGGAGTAAATCAAACAGGTGATGACCAGGATGTGAAGGGTCTACAGCAATTCTCTCTGCTCTCTTCCTGACTCAAACGGCATAAAGTGTCTCTATTGGCCTAGTTTGCACATAACACCAAACCTTAGTAGATGATCACTTGGTTTATTACCTCACAAAATAAGACAAAAGCACCAGAGAAAAAGATCAAACCTAGAAAGTAAATTGAACTGGTTTTGTCACACTTCACTCACAACTTTTTGGGAGGTGATTTTCCTCCTCCTCCTCCTCCTCCTTTAAAAAAAGGTAAAGGAACCCTGGATGGTTAAGTCCAGTCAAAGGAGACTATGACGTTGCAGCACTCCTCTTGCTTTTCAGGCCGAGGGAGCCGGCGTTTGTCCACAGACAGCTTTCCAAGTCATGTGGCCAACATGACTGAAACACTTCTGGGGCAACGGCACACTGTGACAGAAACCAGAGCGCATGGAAACACTGTTTACCTTCCCGCCACTGTGGTACTTCTTTATCTACTCGTACTGGCATGCTTTCGAACTGCTAGGTTGGCAGGAGCTGGGACAGAGCAACAGGAGCTCACCCCATCACGGGAATTTGAAACGCCGACCTTCTGATCAGCAAGCCCAAGAGGCTCAGTGGTTTAGACCACAGTGGGTCTGGGTTTGCACATAGCACTAAGCTCTGGTTACCATCAAGTGAAGTTTATAAAAGCCAGTGACAAAGCTGGTTAACGAGCAAGTCACAGTGAAATTACTGGGCTGGTTCACACAAAACAAGCTAGTAGTAATAGCAGCAATAGTTGTTTTTGTATCTTGCCTTTCTCCCAAGTTTGGATTCACACATAACACTAAGCAGTGGTTTATTAAATTCACATTGTTATAAAAAACAAAGTAATAAAAATTGACTAGTTAAAAACAATAGTTAAAATATAATAAAACACATTTAGAACCAGCATTAAGATATCAATTTCTCCAGTGGTCAACAGCCTCTGCACCTACATTTGACAGGTCTGTCTGAATAGGAAGATCTTAGCCTATTGGCAGAAAGAGGGAATTCAATAAACCATTGCTTAGTGTTGTGTGTGAATCAGGCCAACTTGTGGAGATACAAATGTTTGTATGGTTTCCCCTCTCTGGCAAATAGCCAATTTTGTGAAGCTAGTGCATCGAGTAGAAAGGATTAAAACCTCTTTCCCATGGTGAGCTCTCAGTGTAGCTCAGATGTTTTTTAGGAAAAGGGGAAGACTGGAAAATGTAGTGCAGCTGTCCTGCATAAAATTGAATTTGGTCTATAGAATGAGTTAGCTTGCAGACAATGCTGTTTTTTTCCTACAGATTATTCAGAGCTTTGTTGCTCAGAATCCCTTGTTTTCTGTTTAAATGCCTACCCCACCCCCAGGATTAAGTAAATGTCTATGAAATCAATAAATGAAATGTTTTATCCACATGTGGTATAAAGTATGAAAATTTAACTTTTATGTTTTTGTGACACTATGGGTAAAGTTGAATATTAATTTCCTATATGCTAATTGCTGCAATATTAGTAAAATACACTATTAAATGAACAAATGAATGTGTGTTGTATTTAGTAAGGCAACCTTCATTGAGTAAGTAGATTAGTATTTAATATTTGAAATATTTCTCAAAGTATCTGTTTGTATTTAAATCATTTAAAAATGTAATTTACTCAACTATGAATGTGTTTGCAGGATCAAGCACATTTCTTAGCAGCATATTACTATTGGTAAGTGAAGTGAATGCCTTTTCTTCATTTAATGATATTCTTTACAGCCACTTAACATATTGAGCAAATAGGTTAAATATTTAGTCTGACCCAGACATAATGTTTGTTAAGCACAAAATGTCAGCAACTGGTCCTACTGCTTATCCAACACTGTATTAATCAATCAATCAATCAATAAACTATGAAGTGGCCCTTTGCATGTCTATAGCAAAGCATGTGGGTGGCCAGGTGTCCTACTTTGATAATCAGTCATCTCTTTGAAGGTTTCCTCTGTCTGGAGGAATGTACAGTTGTTGAGTCCTGTTTTTAAGATAAAGAACCATAATTAGACAGAACAGAGCCTTGAAGCTGACCATCAAATAGACAGCTGTCTGAGCAGCCACACAGATCATCTTGTCACAGAAATAGGCTGCCGCCTAGTGTGAAGGGGTGCTCACCTGACCTCCTCCAAACAGGTGGGTTGCTGCTGCTTACTGTAAAGAACAAGTGGAGGGACAAGGCAGTAGGGAGGCTGGCATGGTGTAAACACACCAGCAGGATTGCTGGATTGGCTCACCTGGTGCACTTGCACTCCACTGTCCTCCCCACTGCCTCACTCCTCCTCTTCTGGGTAAGCAGCAGCGACTCCGCTGTCCACTATTGCCTGATCACAGTCTGCACAACTATGGTGAGATGCATTTCATTTCTAATTCAGTTATAGTAATTGTTTATATTACAGTGGTACCTTGGTTTACAACCACAATTGATTCCGGAAGTCTGTACTTAACCTGAAGCGTACTTAACCTGAAGCGAACTTTCCCATTGAAAGTAATGGAAAGTGGATTAATCCATTCCAGACGGGTCCGTGGAGTACTCAACCTGAAGCGTACTTAACCCGAAGTATGAGTGTAATTTGTTCTGGAAGTCTGTACTTAAACTGAAGCGTACTTATCCTGAAGCAAACTTTCCCATTGAAAGTAATGTAAAGTGAATTAATCCATTCCAGATGGGTCCGCAGTGTTTGTAAACCGAGGTGGTTGTAAACCGAGGTATGACTGTATACAAATAAATTAGCATCTACAAATTTTATGCAACTCTACACCCTTTTGTTTAGTTCTATATTTTGTCTTTCTTATTCTTTCTCTTCTTGTTGGTGGGGGGTTTGCAGGGAGATGACAACAACAATGTGGAAGTCCTCTTAGATGAAGGACTGGAGAAACAAAGCCAGTTGCCCATAATGGTACCAGCAGCTGACTGGTTTTTTAATGGACTAAGTTTGATTATGTTGATGAGATTCTAGCTCCTTATCCTTATCAGGCTAAGCTCTACTATAACTGAGCCACAAGGAACAGACTGGAGTAATGGGTTATGAGTCAAAGGGTATATATTATGAAGTCTTCCTAATGCTCTTCAGGTTCAAAGGCCAATGCTCTAGCATGAGCTACTTATAACTTACCGTAAATCTCAGGGAACAGAACAATTACGTCTGAGTTCCCGCTTCCACTGCTGTATGTAGGCTACTATACCAGATCAAGAAAGGTTAAGTTGTATATGTTCCTGATGGGAACCATTCCAGCAGATTTTTCAGCATTTATTAGGCCATTATTTTGTTTATATTATCTCTATATAGAGGTTTCTGAGATACATTAGCACAACCGAGAACCATACATGCCATAGGCTAAGCAGAAAGGATCAGACTTTGTTTGGAATGGCTCCCCATGACTCGTATGTGGAAGAATACACTAAATATAGGGGATAATTTTGGAAAGGGGAAGGGGGCTCAGAGATATAATCCCACCAACCGCTCCTGAATTTCACTTTAGCTTGTCAGGCCTCTCCCCACACTTTCACAAATCTACCATGCTGGAGGAAAACAGAAGCCAACAATTAATTCTAAGCTGTCCTACATTGTGGATGCAAAAGAAAGTACAGTATAGGGGTTTTTATTCCTCCTGATTTCTTGAAGGAATAATAAAATTCTGTTCACAGATTTTTAAACTGATTCTCACCCTGCAATGAAGATGTCTGTAAATGTTCGGAGCCTACTTTGATGTCTTTGGGAAGCATGGGTTTTTATACCTCATGACATGTTGCCTTGGAAGAATATAAATCAAAACATAGCAATTGCCAGACTTCCCATCTGCAATGGAGCATCAGGGCAAGCTCACAAGTCTGCAACACAGGGATCTAGAAATTTAGGAAGAAATTTTGGGCTGATGCATCGGCTGATGTTTTCTGTGCTTACACACACACACACAGAGACACATCTTGATAAGCTGGTAGGAGGGGTAGGAAAGAAACTGGCAGACAAGAGGGACAGCAGTAGGGCAGGAAATCCCCACCCCAAGATTTATATTTTCGAGCTTTGGAGAGTTCTTCGGAAATGCCTCAGCTTCTTACGAAAATTTTCCAAGTGGTTCAGAAGGGGAATTAAGAGGTCTCACATGTTTCAGAAGTAAGCAGGTTGATATTAATTCCAGTTGGGGAAAATAAACTATGTTCCTTGGGACAACTACCTGCCACTGCTCACTGCCTATCACCACTTTGCTTTTACCGGCACATTTGTAGGGGTGCAATCCTTGGGATGATGCACTCCAGAAAGGTCGGCAGATGCTTCCTTCATGCATCCCCGCCATCATAAATAAGGGCATTTTGCATTTGTCTGAGCAATATATCTGGGAACAGGATGAGAGAGTGAGGAAGCAAATGTCATTTCATTTTAATGCTACAAAGCATCACTGATTGCTATAAACTCAGCATGAAGACAGAAATATATTGTTTGTAATATCGCCCTGAGCTTTTATATCCCATTGCATTACATTAGTAATAATTCCTCCAAAATGGTTAACCAATGTAAATACTGCTTTCCCCCTAATTTTCCTGATGCATCCAACATTGAATCAGCAGGGCTAACCTGTCTTAGAATTAGCTGTTTTGGCATCAACTGCTGAATAACACAGCATGTGCCATCAATTCATCTAAATGTGTTACAGCAGATCAATACTGAATCAGTAAAGCCATTTGTTCTTTGACTCTACATGGCAAAAAACATTGCCTTAAAAATAACTCAATTTTCCCCATCTGAGACAAAACGGAACATCAACGCTATAAAAGTAAACAGGCTGCACAACGGGCCCTGCATTTGAAAAATGTTGTGTTTTTTTCAAATGAAGTTTAAGTGGGAGTGAGTTGATTTTTTTTACTACAGAAAATATGTTATCTTTAGAGAACATTTTCTGAATATTGTTTTTATGCAAATTATTATAGACAGGGAAAATATGAAGTTTCATTTGCCTCTGGGGAGAAAGAGGATATGGACAAGCAATATCCTATATATTCAAAATTGAACAAATTATTAAAAGAATGAGGCTGCCATCTTATACCCATTTACTAGACAGTAAGCTCCATTGAACTGAATGGGGCTTGCTCCTGAGTAGACATGTATATGATTGGGCTGTGAATAAAAAAATCTATGACATAAAAAAATTCCTTCAGTAGCACCTTAAAGACCAACTAAGTTTTTATTTTGGTATGAGCTTTCGTGTGCATGCACACTTCTTCAGATACAGTGAAATAGAAGTCCCCAGGCACTTATGTAGAGAAGGGGTGGGGAGGGGTGGGGATGGGGAGGGGAGATCACTCAGAAGGGTGGTGGAAGTGGGTGATTGACTGACTGATAGCTGTTGATGACCGAAAACGACTGCAAATGGTTTTGCATGAAAAAGCAAGGGTTGAGATGGCTGAAGATCGCTTATCATGTATAATGAGATAAGAATCCGATATCTCTGTTCAAACCAGGTCCCTCCATGGTTTTGAGCTTGGTCAGCAACTTATCACCAACCTTCTGAGTGATCTCCCCTCCCCATCCCCACCCCTCCCCACCCCTTCTCTACATAAGTGCCTGGGGACTTCTATTTCACTGTATCTGAAGAAGTGTGCATGCACACGAAAGCTCATACCAAAATAAAAACTTAGTTGGTCTTTAAGGTGCTACTGAAGGAATTTTTTTATTTTACTTCGACCCAGACCAACACGGCTACCTACCTGTAACCAAAATCTATGACACATTAGCAATAAATAATGTAAGATCTAATCTAAATTTCCTTTACAAATGTGCCATAGGAAAAAATCCTGCTGTTGCTCTTGGTGTGCCTAGCACACCAAAAGTACACACAATAAAACTGGCAGCCCCATCCAGATAATTTTAGCTAATGCAGTAAGCTGAAATATTATTAGCAAACAGCTGGTCTGTGGCACAACATCTCACTTTCCTTTCATATGTTTTCTCAAAATTCACCTTTTCCATGAAGGCTTTGCTTAATCTCACACACCCCAAATGTTGCAATGCAGTTCAAGCACATTTAGTGTTTAAATCATAAAAGAATGTCAAAACAGAGGGAGAAAAAAAATGCTACAAAATTTGCAGTGGAGAAGACTTACATGATCTTGAGGAGGAAACAAGGAACTAATACAAGGTTTATCTTCATTAGCTGATAGTCTGTTCTAATAATTCATTTGTTTAATAGAATATATAATAGCACCATTCCTCTTCAGAAAATAATAATAGTAAAATGTAGTCTTTGAAAAACAAATCAACAGCAGACTGCACAATAAATATTGTTAATAGCATGTCCTTTGTTCACTTTCTGTAATTAAAGACATCACCCCAACAAGACATACTCCAAAAAAGTGGCTACCTTCAGAATTTGTAGGTTCAAATACATACTCTAAGGACAACAAGGTGAAAACCTATATCATTTGCCTGCAAGTAACTCCCATTGAACTCAGTTTTCAATCAACCTAATTAGTATGACTATCTCTGCTTTCTGTAACATACTTCCGTGTAAAGAGTTACCTTAACACTGTGGGGCCTACAGTACCATACCTGGAAGATATTCAAGTATACCAATTCTGTTTATCAAACATATTCACTTTGTGCAACGCATCATATTAATACCATTTTCATTTCCCTTGACTATTATGCTGTACTCTTGGGTTCTCAGACATAGGGCCAAATATGGTCATACTGTTCACACTCTAGAGATATTGAAAATCATTACATTAAGTATACATTGAGATGACCTGCACCCGATTGCAAGGTTAATACAAAGCCCCCAGAGGGAAGGGAGTGGGAAAGGACCAGGAAAGAGAAGACCCACCTCATTGCCACTATTCAGTTGGCTCTGTACCCCCACCAACACATACACACATCCTGGTTTCTCTCTCTCACTCCATTGGAGATGAATGAATCTGTCAATTTAAGTTTCTCCCAGTTTCTCATTTTTCCACTTTGAAGTTCAGTTCTTCACATTTCCGCATCAGTTTGTGGTTCGCTTTTAACGTCCTCATGAAAATTCATCAGCATTTTAGTGTGAGAATTTCTCCCAATATGCAAATTTCTGCAAGGAATTTCATTTTTGCTAAGCAGTTTTCCCTAATATAATAATGCATTGTTATGCTACTGAAACATGGTTGACATGGATTTATTGGTGATAATTGTCCATAGCATAAACTAATTGTTTTCCTCATTTCCTTCCATTTTCTCTCTATCTTAATTTCGTAAGAATGTGTAAAAAAACATCACTGAGCCATTTTGCTAGCCCTATTGAAAATATTTTGACTTCCACTGGAATTCCTTGGATGTTTGCACCTTCCACATTCATCTCAACATTTTCGGGGTTTTTTGTTTGTTTGTTTGTCAACCTTGGTTTTAAAGCTCTGTGTCTGTGTCTTTCCGACCAAATAATCAAAGATTACCCACACAGTCTTAAGAGAATAAAATTGTTAGGGACTTACAGACTGAATTCTTGTGATTGCTGTCTTTGTTAGGTAGCATCTTGACCCCTCTTGATTTTAGTTCAATTGCCTTTTTCACTGTAAAAGAAAGAAAAAGAAAAAATGGTAAAAATACATATTGCATTCAATATTTATTTACTCAAATTTGAAGAAATGTGGATATGGGACAACAGTTTATTTTCCTATAAGCAGTGATATTTTTCTAGAAAAAGTTGTGCCGGAACTCAACATGAACACCTCACTTAATTCTTTTAGAATGGCAATGGCATCCACTTGAGAGGTGCCAGAACCAAGTTCCAGCTGGAAAAAAATCCCTGCCTATAAGTAAATGTATCATTTAGTCGTTATTTAAAATGATTTTGTAGAGAAGTCTTTATCTCCCATGACCAAAAGTAAAGATTCCCAATTGCTCCACTACTAACTTGTTAAATGAATATGCATTTTTATATATGAAAATGGATACAGATATTAAGCACTTCAACATAATGGAATAGAGTTCAAACGTGTTTGACTTTCTTTAATTTAATTCATTGGGCTTCATTTGACCCATCATGCTCAAGTTTTTCATGGTTGAGTGGCTACAGACATTCAAATTTATGTGGCATGTCCTCAACAGTCATCTCGAGAACCCTCAGCTTCATACTTAATCAGCCTCAGCACAAAACATGCACCAACTATTTAGTGCTAAAAATACCTTTCTTTCCAAGCAACAAGACTTTTGCCAATGAGCTTCAGTGATGACAAAGTTTTATAGACACACTGACTACTAGACCATCAAAGTCAATGAGCATGTGGCAGTACCTTGAGCACTTCCTATGACGTGGGGGAAACCTATTTCTTGGTATTTGGTTTGAAACTCCATAGTTGAGAGCAGCTTGAGGGAAGAAAAACACTGGGTGGAGGAAGGGTCAAGTACTCCTACCCTTCATCCCATGGGTTATTTCTCCACTCACAAACACCACCTCTCAAAGTGAGTTTTCTTGTGCCAATCAGTCTACAGTTATATGCATTCATTTGCATTCTGGTTTTTATGTAATTGACTAAAAAAAATCATTAAAACTTAGTTAACTTGTGAGGGACATGCAGTCATATCTAACACTGTGTATTATTGCTAGTTAGCATGTGAAAGGGTTAAGACCATATAGCCTGATAGGCCGACTCAGACCATAGAAACGTAATTGGTAGAAAAAGCTCTGTGTGATATAATTTCTGCCTTTTCTCCTGGGAGGGAAACAGCAAAGAAGTATTTCCTGTTCCCACTCACTCTTTGATGAACAATGTAGACAGACATCTATCCACTTGCTCCAGCATCAGGGACATGCCTGAAGGAGTTTCTGCTACAAACACAAGTATTTTACCTGTGTTTATTTTTACTGCTGTTACTGCTAAGATCAAATGCTTGACTGTGAGTAAACTATGTTTTAAACTTACATTTCAGTCTGTAGCCTGTTTCTTTGACAAACAGGCTGATCTCCCCCTTTGTTACCCTAACAACTAATTCCCATGCTGTCAATTAAACTCCATAAAATGGGATTTAAACTCTGCTCAGTTCCACATTTTTAGACACAAGTGAGAAGTGGATCCTTTTGTCCATTAACCCACACACGTGGGTCTGTAGGGAAATAAAATATAGTTAATTATATTACTTCACCTACCTAATAAAACCCATAACTTTCCCCTGTTAAAATCAGAATATCATTATGGAAAATATGGAAGAAGGATATTTGCCAATATTAAATTGGACATCAGTTTCTTAATTTTAATCGGTTAACATGGCAGGCATTTGCAGCAGGTCGCTTTTTGCCTGCATATCAAAGTACCACACTCTAATAAAGCTTTATTGAAATGATTCAAGTATGTTCCATTAGAAAGCCATGGAAATCAGACAAGTCTGGGGTTTTGTTTTTGTTTTTTAATCATGCTGGCAGTTTCTGTCAACGTGTTTGAAGTGTCTCAACTGGTATTAATGTTCTCATTATTGAATTTCATAGGAGACATAAAAGCATTATTGCCTTTTTATGTTGTTCTGTCTGTGAGAGACTGAGAGGGTGAGAAATTACAAGCCTTCAACAAATTTCCTTCCACAACAATCGTCTGGTTTGTCTATCTGCAATGTGAGATACTCTATTAATTTTTTTTAATTATGTGTGTTCATCATTATCTCCCGAGTAGTACTGGGGACTTGTGCACTTCTTGCTGTGTGACAATATACCTCAGGATTGTGCCGAAGGCAAGAGCGTCGATACAGCAACAGTTCCATTTGATCTCATGTATACAAGAACATAAACCACCACTTGTGTATACCTGGTTCTATGTCTCCAATGATTCCAAAAGAATTGCTACTTTGTGGCACACAGGCCCCAGAACCACAAAGCAATGTGAGTTTGTCCCAACAAAGTCCTGCAGTGAGGCTTCTCCCACTTGGCAATGGATGATCACCCCAGAGGAGGTCCATGTGATGTCACAGTGGTCTTTGAGGTGATCATTTCCTAGTTGGAGAGGCTGAGGGTCATGATTCCTTTGCATTCCTCTTAGCCATATGAGGCCTAAGGGAACTAAGGAAAGAGCACACATTAGAAATCAGGAGCTTTCCCCAGAGGCCTTTACAAATGGACCTCAGGAACATGTTTCTATTTCTTTGTGATATGTGGGACAAAGCCCATTTCCCAAGGGGGAAATTCCTAGAAAGTGCAAGGTAGCAGTTCTTTCAGAAGCAGCTCCTTCTTTCGTAGTCACAACTGAGGGACAGTTGCGTGTGGAGGTCCCCAAAACCACCCCTCAAGAAATAATTCACACCACAGACAGAATTTTAGTTTTGGGTTTGGGGCATGAATTTGGCCACAACTTTATTAAAATACAAAATATGTGAGTGGTTGCGTAGGCATTGGTTCTCCAACTGTCCCCTAAGGACAGAACTAAACCAGCCTTGTGAACAGGGGAAACCCTACAGGGAGAGACAGGGGGTCGGGTGCGTTGGCCCTCCCCTCAGGCTCTAGTGGCTCTCGCGCGGCCCTGGCCCCCGAGCGGGGATTACGGAGTTGCATCGAGCCCCTGACTTCCTGACCAGAATTTCCCCAACACTCAGGCATTAACTTTTGGGGCCAACACAGTCAACAAGACCCCTAATACAACCACAATAACCAATGCCTAACCGCCAACCTTACAAGTTGTGACTATTTGCTATGCAGTAGGCAAAAACCAGATGGCATCAGCCAAGTGGGGAAAATTCCTACCAGGCCCCTGAAAACAGGAGACCCCATGAGAGGCACAGCAAGGTCAACACAGAGGCCTAGGAACAGGGAGGGAGGGTGATCCTGAAAACGCAGCCAAAGAGAAATCACAAACCTTGTGCTTGCCCTTTTATACCCCAATGGCTGAACACCATTGCAACATGCATTTCCCCCCCAACTACAACCAGGGGCCAATCAGAACAGTGGCCAACTCTTAGACCCCACCCAACAAATTCAGGGTGGTTTGTTCTGGCCCCCACCTCAACATGTGCTCTCCATGATGGAGAACCCGCTATGGAGTAAGGGAGCTGCAACAGGATGGAGAAGCAAGGCATGGATACATTGACACACCACAAGAACGTTTAGCCAAAAGCCTTAAATGGTGCCTAGAAGGCAGTGAGGGCCAATGTGAGCTGTTGGGCAAGAGGCAGAATGCAAAAAAATCATTGGCACCAACTGATGCATTCCTAAGGTGGTCTGAGGGGGGGGGCAGTGAATGGTGTCTACTAAAGGGACAACCTGCCTTCTCTCCATTTGCAGAAACACCCAGCCTCCCTTTCTACCCACTTCACTCTGAATAGCAAGACAGTGATACATGGTCTACTGTGTTGTTAAATGGTTCATCTTCTGGATCTGGGCACTTTAGATGTGCGGGGGGGGGGAGGAAAAAAAAGATTTAGCCTGGTGATGCCTTTTAGGCACTTTTCAGGTGATGGGTCAGCCCCAAGGCTCTTGTTCAGGGGGTGGGATAAGGGCCTCCTTTGAGGCTAAAGGCTCGCATCTATCTACCTGGGGTTCTGCAGTCCTGGGGGTGATGAGATAAGGCTTTCTTTCTCACCTGCAAGCGTAGGTCGGCCAGTGGCTCTTGTTATCCAGTTAAGTTAGTTCCCACCCCACAGTCATCCCCATCTGCTGATTTTAATTTAAGGTCTAAATAAAAGCCACCTAGTTCAACCCCAGCGTATGTGTTTTCCTACTGTGGCGTAAAAACCGGCCACCAGCCTCGGGGGTGAATAGCTGAGCTTGGCAGCTGGAGGTCACAGGGCTAAATCTGCCACTCATATTTTAACCAGCTCTTCTTCCATTGAAACCTTGTGAGGAGATAAGTGTGTGATAACCTATCCTTTCCTCATAGTGCTCCTTGTTAACCTAGTCTCAAGCAGGGCAATTCATTAAAGCAGCTGCAGTAGCTCCATTAGTGCTAGATATCTGCCCTCTTGAGATGAACTAGAGCCGCGTTTTGAGGTTACTGATTAGGGCTGAGGTTCTCAGTGTGATGCCCATAAATACCACAACACTCTCAGACACCTCCTGGTGCCCACAAAAAAAGCATTCCCTATATCACACACAAACACAATTTGGCCTTTGGAGATCAAGATTAAAAAAAGGTCGGAGAGCCCTGGGTTAGGGCAACATTTGCTTGGCAAAGCACTATAAGTGGAAATATTATTTAATTTGACATTTTATATACTGCTGAATTACAGTAGTCTCTAAGTGGTGCACAGCAAGCTCAACAAATATAATAGAGATAAAATAAAAGTATATAATAACTTAAAACACCTGCAGAAATGCATATTCCGTATGTCCCCCCCTTTTTTTTTACTGCACTTATTTCCAGTTGTAGTAGTTGAAAGCTTTCATTCTCCTGGTTCATTTAAAACTATTACAGTTTTGGATGATTGGCTTTCTGGAACCAGCCCAAAAAATAATTGTGCACCTAAAATGTATTAAATGTGATTATATGCCAACCATTGGAAAGGGGAGGAAGGGAATGTACACTTCTACAGCAGTGCCCAAATCATGTTAAAGATCACATTACAGTGTGAGAACAAAGAGAAAAGCAGGTAAGAGTTTTCTCCACCCCATTTTAATGCATTTAGATTGATATCTGATTACTTTTATCTGACAATAAACACCTGCAGTCCAAATACTATTAATGCTAATGGAGTTGGATCGTGCCCATTGATTATACTATTTAACCTGGTATAAAATGTCTTATCTGCATTAGATAAAGAATCCATGATCCATTTTTTGAGAACTTTGCACTGAAAAATATATTCAAAGCATCTAAGACAGGCTTCCTCAAATTCTGCCCTCCAGCTGTTTTGGGACTACAACTCCCATGATCCCTAGCTAGCAGGACCAGTGGTCAGGGATGATGGGAATTGTAGTCTCAAAACATCTGGAGGGCTGAGTTTGAGCAAGCCTGATCTAAAATATCAAGAGAAACTGGTTGAACTTGAAAGTATTATTATAAGCCTCAGATCAAAAATATGCACAATAAGTTAAGATAATTATATTCAGCAAGTAAGTCTACAACTTTATGTTAAAAATAGACATCTGAAATAGAAAAAAAACTATGGAAGAGAAGTATGAACAAATTAACTAAGACATAAATAGAACAGATGTTAATTGTGCTATTAATTAATTAATTGTGCTGCTGTTTCAGTGGCTGAGTAATCTGATTACATAATTTTTTGTAACTAGCAGCTATATATTTCACTAATTATTTCATTTTATTACTAATTTATTGCAAGGATTTGACAGAGCTTCAAACCTACTGTACTTTACAGAAAAACCATCTTCGAAATCTTAAGTATTTGGATGTGCATGTGCATGTTTAACAGATTTCTTTCACTACGGAACTTCAAGGGTAAATCCAACAAATATTTAGTGTGCATTTTATGAAAGAGTTTGCCATGAGCCCCACATCACTGCTGGGAGCAGGCCTGAGTTAGCAAGCTCTGGTGGAGATTGAAGAAACAGAGAGGAGGGATCTCTCCTGAATTCAGTCACTTTGGAATGGGGAATAGGGATGCCAGCATTCCCCTCTAACATTCCTATAGTGTCAGTGGAGACTGGAGGGTTGTTGTTTTTTACCAGGGGAGGGGGAGGCTGTACTGGAGGTGGCAGCAACTGAACAGAAGCAGTCTTGCCATCTAGAACCAGGTGCCAATTTTGCAAATTGGATTGGAGCAGACCAACCTGTGCCAAGGGAGGGTGCACTTGCCCTTCCAATATTTCTATAAGGCCCTTCCAATATTTCTATAAGTTTCAGAAGTGAGTGCACCATGCCTTATCTTTTAAAGCTTGGCAGGAGGGGCGGGAACTTGTTGGAACATCTTCATCAGTTCCTTCCAGTTCTGCCCTGCTCCTGAACTCCTGAATGGTGCCTCATGAGCCAGGAGACTGCTACATGCCTGCATAATTACTTTCCTGAATATTGATCTTTTTCTTAGTTCCAAGTAAGAGCTTCCGTCTCTGTATTTTGGGTAACAGGATGTACAGACCTTCCCCAGTCAAATGGTGAAGGAAGATGATCTGATTAAGCTTACACCCAGTCCTTTTATGTGAATGAGTTGGCTTCTTAGCTGAAATGAATGAGGATTAAGTACACATGTAGGAACTCCATGAGTATATTAGAACACATTCTTTACTCTGGACTGGGCGTTTACATAAGAATTGCAATTAAGAAAAAAAAGGGGAGGGTTGCATCTAATGGTGCCCTGCAAGTGGGAAAGAGTCTTTCCATTCACAGAAGAGACTTTGGTCTGGTGGGGAAATTATCCTTTTTCACTTTCACTTTCGAGTCCCCAAGCCACCTTCCACTCTAGAGCACATTTCCATAAGGTGAATGGCAAATTAGCAAAACAACAACAACACCCCAAAACACTCCCCTCTTCTTTTGTTAGCAGTGTCCTCTGAACAGAATGGCACCACTTGATTGACTACAAAACTACTACAAAGCAGATATTTGGGTTTTCCAGATTTTTGCACAAAAATGCATTTTAACATAGTTTGTTTCTTTTTTTCCCCATGTGCAATTTTTCTCCACTGAAGATTTATTCCTACAGCTTCAATTATATTCAGTGTTTGACTTCAGGATTATCTATTTGCTGAAGCCTGAATTATTCAAAGTAGTCAAACAGAGGAGGCAGATAACTTCTGGAGCATAATGATCAAAACATGTTACGTCTCTCTGACCCATTCTCTGTTATGTGGCCACAATGCATCAAAATAAAACTTTAAACAGCGTCCGGTAGAAATCACTGGGAGGCATTATAAACTTAGCCTTTCTTAACTTATGCAACTCCTTGGCTTTACTTTTAAACTTGTGGGAATGGTTGAAAGAAAGTGGTACTACAGTATAATCATAGCAACACAAGACAAACTGAAAATACTGTATTTTTCACTCCATAAGACGCACTTTCTCCCTCCCAAAAATGAAGCGGAAAAGTCAGTGCGTCTTATGGAGCGAAGGCTCTGGCTCTGGCAACCGGCTCTCGGGCTGCTTCTGCAACAGTGGAGAGGGCTGCTTCCCTCACACTTCTTCTTCTTCTTCTCCTTCTCCTTCCTTCCTTCCTTTCTTTCTTTCTTCTCTCTCTCTCTCTCTCTCACACACACCCTTCCCTTCCCCCCCCTCTCTCTCCCTCCCTCCCTCCCTCCCTCTTCCAACTTGAATAAAATATTGGGGGGGGGGCAGGTAAGCACCACCTCACATACCATATCAGCCTTTCTCAACCTGTGGGTCCTCAGATGTTGTTGAACTATGACTCCCATCACCCCTAGCTAGCAAGGCCAGGGCTCAGGGATCATGGGAGTTGAGGGATGATGGGAGCTGTAGTCCAACAACATCTGGGGACCCACAGGTTGAGAAATGCTGCAATTGATCTCAAAACAAAGTGCATGCACACTATATGAATGACAATGCCCATCAACATGGGGGGAACAGCTTCCTCAAATATTTAATGATGGGCAAAGGCACTTAGGCCTCTAGTAGTTGGATGCTATGCCTAAGACAATTCAAGAAAGCAAAAAAATAAATAAATCTTGTTTTCCTCCTCTAAAAACTAGGTGCATCCTATTGTCAGGTGTGTCTTATGGCGCGAAAAAATACGGTGATTTCTTGAACCTTATAGTGCAGGGGACACCAACATTATTTTTTTTACCAAAAAGGAACCTCGGAGGAAAGTCAGAGGCATTTGTTTTCCAGGTTCAGCTTCAAACAAGTTATCCGACCTATATGAACTTTTCACACAGGTTATGTTGAGCAAGCCAGCATGTGCTTCAATTGGCCTTGCTGTGCAAAGTGAAAACATCAGTGGCAGATATCAAGACCTGCACTGTGACTTTCTTGAAAAGCAGCAATGGAACAACTTCCCTGATGAAATCTACTGCTGCTGCTCCTTTCCCACCTGCTTTTAGGAAGCATGTAAAGCCTATCTGTATTGTAAAATGCTTTGTTGTAGAATTTTCATTCCCTGATGGTCTTGTTTTAATACAGCCTGATTTTTCAATACAAACACACAAAGGTCCCCTGAAGCACATAGACAAATGAGCCAAACCGATTCTGCACAAATAACTGTTCAGAAGTCAGGTTAGAGACATGCAGGATGCTGCATTCAGAATAAGTTAAAATTCTGATTTGGAATTTTGAAGCTTTTGAAACAGACCCTTGGTGGTATTTCAGTGATATATCAGTGGAAGCAAAGATAATGGAAAATTCTAGGCCTAGTACACCTTTTTTTGGTTTGTTTCTTTGTTTTTACATTTCTATACCACCCTTCATCCAAGGATCGCAGGGAAGTTTACAATATAAAAACACAGAAATACATAGTTTTAAAGGCCATAGATTGTTGAATTAGTCCAAGGCCTGGAAGAAGAGGAATGCTTTTGCCTGTCATGAAGGTGCCAGGCACTCCTTCTTTTCAGGCGCTGTTGGGAGAGTATACTGCTTGGCTATGTGGTAGAGCTGTGAGATCACTGGAATAGATACAACTAAATCTCTCTGTTGATGCCTCTGGGTCAGATCCAGACAGAGGGCGTGCTTCAACTGAATCCTTCCACAAGCAGAATAACTTCAACTTTGGAAATGGGACTTTCTCCCCTCTCTTCCCCCTCCATGCACCCCACACTTTCCCCACTGCTCCATAGGGTGAAAGAAAACACATAAAAAATAGGGAGTGGGGGGAGGACAGGTGGGGTGGGGGAGTCCTGTTGCATAAGTGGAAGTTGGCCTGCTTACACAAGGATTTACTTAGCCTGTGTTGAATACAATGCTTAGTCCACTTCGAAGAGACTCACTGAAACCAATGGCATTTAGTCCTTCCCATCTCTAGGATTGACTACATTCGGATCCTGTTGAGATAATATTGTTGTACATCAGGGGTGTCAAACTCAAATTCATTGGGGGCCGCATCAGCAGTTTGGTCACCCTCAAAGGGCCGGTTGTGTCTGTAGGACTATGTGTCCACTCTTTATTATCATAAATTATTGTCACTGCATTCAATTATTACTGTTTTTTTGTAATAATGTAAGCTCATTCCCACCCCCACGCGGATCACATTCCTGCGTCATGGCGTGTGTGTGGGAGGGGATGTAAACGAGGGAAATTTGAACAAAGGTGGGGATCGACGGCTTCCGGGGGGGGGGGGCTCAACTAAACCTTCGGCAGGAAGGAGAAAGCCACTGCTGGGATTAAAAACCAGCAGATGGAAAGAGGGCTTCCCTCTCCCGCCTTGCACACACCCAAACCCCGCTAGGCAGGATGCCACACGCTGCAACCCACCCCATGCTTTGGAGAGGGGCAGGAACATGCAGTGCAGCGCCAACTCCCTGCTTTGCTTTTGCATCCTCCCTCCTCAGCGCCAGAGTCCCTTCCCCTCGCGCTGAGGGAGGGCAGCGGATTTTCCGAGGAGGAAGGCGGCAGCAGCCCCAGCGAACGTGCATCTTAACCTCAGAGCTGCTCTTCCCCCCCACCCACGCTGTTGTCGTCTTCGCCGCCGCCTCTCCCTACCGGGACTGCAGGCAGAGGAGGCTTGAAAACCTCCCCCCCAAAAAAAATCCCCCTCCCACCTACTCAAACCGCGAGGCGACTCCATCTGGAGCCCTACATCATGAGGGGCTGAGAGGAGGAGGCGGCAGAGCGGGAAGAGCAGGAACCCGTGCCGTCGTCGTCGCCTCCCTCCCGGCCGCCCCCGAGGGAGCAGCTCCGCCGGAACTGAGAAGCCAAAGGGCGGCTCAGGGGTGGGGGGCAGAGCAAAAGCCAGGCACCCTCCCGAGTGTCTATGAGGAGGAAACGGGGGAAGAGGGAAGGGAAACCCGGCTCCATCAAGAGAGCGACTGTTGCGCTTCGCCTACTTCCCCCTCAGGCTCACTCCGCGTCCCTTTCGCCCGCTTGCTCGCCCACCTCCCGGATGCAGCCGAGGAGAGGAAGGGAAGCGGCGGGCGGCGGCTCCCCAGTGCCGCCTCACTCGCTCTCGGAGACAACAGCAAAGCCCGCCAAAAAAAAACCAGCGCTGCTCCGTCCCGGCACCAACTTTGCCGGCGGCGCCTGTAGGGCTTTCCTACCTCCTCGGCGGGCTTCCTCCTCCTCCTCCTGCATCTCACTTCCCCGTATGGCCGCTGTGCCACCGCCTCCCTCAGCCTCATTCGAAATTGAAATTCCCTGGCCAAGGCCGTCAGCGCGGCTCCAGCGCCCCGGCCTCCGCCTGCAGCCCCTCCCCCGGTTTTGACCCTCGGCCAATCACAGGCTCCAGAACTACTGTCAGCGGCTATTGTCGGCGGCAGCTACGCGGGCCACATGACGAGGTCTGGCGGGCCGGATTAGGCCCCCGGGCCTTGTGTTTGACACCCGTGTTGTACATCTTTCTTTCAACCATATTGCAGAAGCCTCATTCTTGAATTCTCAGTCTCTCTACTCAACTCATGATCTCTTCTCTTCACGCCTTTCCTGTCTATGAAGGTGCAAATACAATCACTGCTTCCCAATAAAGCAGAAAAACACAATGGATTGTGTGTGTAGTGGGGGAAGATATCAAATTGAAAATGACCTCAAATGAAGCAGTTTTATCTTGACTAGCCAGTTTCAAACTAAAGCTGAAACTTGTGTCTCAGGAGCAACCAACAATAGGTATCATTTCGCTTTCAATTAGCTTGAGGGCCTCAGCAATGTGGGAAGCAATATTGAGTAAAAGCTGAATTCTCAAGATTAAATCTTTCACTTGTAAAGATAGCCTACAACAGCACAGCCACAATGGTGCTTTAATCTCTTTTAATCAATCTTTCAAACATGGGAAACAGAATTAATCCTGCACAGCCCTTTTTTTGATCAGATTGTTTGCTTAAGACCATTAGCTTTGTAATTTGTTATGATATGCTTCTTTCCCCATAAAAGTGATTATATTTAGCTCAACAAATAGATTGTACAATGAATTACCAGCCAGACAAAAAGGAGATTGCATGGTAGGAAACACTTCAAGTTCAGGTCATTTATTGCATTCCAAGAGTTGCAGTTCTGAACATAAGCTGACTCAATCTTGCTGGACTTATTAGTATCTTTTTTTGTGCAGCTGGTGGATATGTTACCACGAATATCAGCAATTTGGCAAATTTTGATATACACAAGGTTTATATGAGACAGTCAACTTTTACTTTTTTAGTGTTGTTATGACAATGAAAACTATCAACAAGTACTTGAATATTCACAAAACATGAATCAGGACATTTGTTAAATTTGAGCCATTTTCTCATGTCTCCTGATATTTGAGTCTTCATGCTAATATGTACTGCTTCTGTGAAAAACATCTGAAAATGGTCACTGTAAAGACAAGCTAATATAATGATTACTAGTAGGGATGGCTTTTAAGAGCCCTACTCTAAGGAGAGGTGTTCAAAAATCCACGCTGAAGAAATTATACCTCATTCTATTTCAGGCAATTGAGTGACTTCACTTTGTTAAACAGGGGAAGATTTAAGAGCCATCTCTGTGGTGACATCCAATTCCAACCTAATGCCTCCATATCAACAGTTATCATTTTGGTACTAGATCAAGACTAATTAATTCACACAGGAAGATTCAGTTTTGTAAGTAGATTGCTATGTTGTTTTTAGCTGCTTTATGTGATGATGCATTTTAGTATTTATTGTTGTTTATTTTATTATTTAGTTGGGGCTTTTTGTGTGTGTCCCCAGTATCCACCCTGGAATTTTTAGTTATGAAGGATGTCACGGAGCCAGAGAGCAGTCTGGATATGAGGGAAGGTTTAGAGCAAGGAGGGGAGTAGCCCCTAGTCAGTGACAGGGAAGAAAGGGAAGAATCAGGAAGGAAGGAGTTAAAGGAAGTAGGCTCTGAGGTGGAGGGGGTCTCTCAGGCAAGGAGAGAGGGTCAGCGTCGCTTTAGTAGTTCTGGGACTGAAGGGGAGGGGCTACCCTATTTCCTCTGCACAGGAACAATAGGGTTTCAAAAGGCGTGAGCAAAGAAGGAGGGTGGGGCTACCCAAACTACTTTGCTGGTGTAAGAGCAGGAAGTCGGCACTGCCAGAATCTACGAACAATAAATCGGACGGATGATGAATGACTGCAATCTGTACATATGTATATAATAAAGACCTTTGAAAATATCTCCCTGTGAGCAGAGGTATTTCTTTGCGGAAAGCTTCCAAAGACCTTCGGAAAGGGTGGGTTATCAACATTTTAAATAATAAGTTATCAAGAGACTGTGGAGGCAAATGAGAAGTCTGAATTTAAAAGTAGTTTGGAAATTACCATCATAGCTGCCAAGTTATCCCTTTTTTAAAGGGATTTTCCCTTATGCTGAATAGGCTTCCTCGCGAGAAAAGGGAAAACTTGGCAGCTATGATTACCATGCCATTTCCCATTTTTTAACAAAATGGCTAAGTATATTTGCAAGCCAATCTGACAGGTGGGTCTCCACCTGAAAATTCATAGCTGATGGATTCAGTCAAGAAGAGGTAATAATATTAAGAGAGAATAGTATCAACATAACAGCTGAGCAACAAGATGTAAAATATGTCACATCCTGTGAGAGGAAGGATAACATGGAAAAGTGGGATAGTATCTCCTATACAAGCCTAACATAAACATCAGTTGTTACGTCTGATGTTCCATTAACAACAACAACAACAACAACAACAACAACAACAACAACAACATCATCAACCCTACCTACATTTCTGACAAAGGCTCAACTTTTTCTTATTAAAAACATGGGCAGCTGTTTATGTGAGGTGGTACGCATGGGTTAGGGGTCAGTTTTAACCATGGAAGCAAGATCCTCCTTTTTTTAGGTGAAAATATCAGAGGTGTGGCCAGAAACAGCAACTTCACACAAATGTTTTCCACACAGATTTTGGTTTCTTAGTGACAATCATGCCCATTAAAAGGAATGGAAAATGAATGACTTTTGGGAATCAAAATGTTACTCTTCTTAAGTTTAACAACTGCAGTTTTCTTTAATGGAAGGCAAATCCCCATTGCTTGTAGTGTTGCTTTCTGGCAAGTAAATATGCTTAGGACTGCAGCTGATGTTAAATGAAACTGTACGTGTGAATTTGTAAGTATAACTAATTACTAACTCCAGGTGTATAAACAAGTGACTTTCCCTTGTTTTCTTTCCACTTTAATCACAAAAGTTGATTTTAAGCAATGATTTATCAGGTAGGAACAAAATCAATAAACATTCCATTTTAGAAAAATTGCTTTTTGATAAATATCCTTGTGGGCATATAGAAAAAGTGACAACACTAAAGCTCTACTTTTCTCATAAAACAGAAATCTAATAAAGATGCCCACAAAGAAACATCCAGCAGTCTGAATAGTGTGCTTTTTCTGAGAGTTGGGAAACGAGTAAGATTTTTGAATGTTGAATCATAAAGATCTAGTATACTAATATAACAAAAAAGTATATAACTGATTGCCATCAATGCAGGAAATCATTAAGGGAGCTTTCCCATAAAACTATTATTTGTATCCTGCACTTCACCACCAAGCTCAGTTCTCTAGTTGGTCCTTGTCAGGTTCGGAGCAACAGAGCCTTATGTTAGTTGGGCTAGTATTGAAAATATGTATGGATATAGCACTCCCAAGTGGGTGGGCTGAATTCAGCTAAGTAGTTAAAATGATTGGGAGCTGGAGCAATGAGTCCTGATAGTGTAATCAGGCTTTCTTCCATCTCCTGCCCCCGGCCCCCAATTGACTCTGTGCAGTTGGGAAAGCACCCAGAACAGTGCATGAGGGGAGGGGAAGAGAGAAGAGGTTGTTCCATCCAGCAGCACAAATGCTAGCATTGACCAAGGGAACTCCTTAGTGTTACTTTAAATCCCACTCATAATTTTTGTACACAAGACTTGGATGGAAAGTTGCATTGAAAAGTGCAACTTTTGATTGTTGCCTTTTTTCTGTTCTTGGATTATTTTGGAAAGTGTGAATTAGGTCAGTTTGCCTTTAAATATGAACGGGATCTTCTTTTTTTACCATTCCTACAAGTGGGTTACCCAAATCACTTGAATTAAGTCCAATTGGCCATGGTTATTTTGGATCAGCAACATACCACTCGTGTAAATGCAGGTTATATTATGAGGAAGACCGTATTTGTACTATTCTCTAGGATTTTGTGCCATGTTGCAATTGAGATTCATATGAGCACCACCTTAGGTGAATGGAAATGAATTTATCATTCTGTGTCATTCTTCCATTTTAAAATAGCCCCTCTGGAATAAATTACTTTTGTTAAATCAAAGTTTATCCTTTATTTTGTGTTTCAGTGGAGACAGATTTATTTAAGAATTTGGATTCTGTTTAAGTCACCATAATATTGAATAAATTAAAATGTATAGCATAAAGAGAAGCACCCAACTCCCCCGCAAAGTTTTTAAGTTACAAAATTTGAAAAGGTTCATCTATCAGAACGTGATATGGCATGATCATTCCTCCTGTAGTGTGAATGCTGCACAAAAGGTCATGCATCTTCTCCAATAGCCTTAATCTATGTGCTCAAGTTCATGCTATAGCAAATTGATGCACAATTGATGCACAAGCATCCAACTGCTCGCCCCTTGCAACAGAGGCTCATGTTTATTGCAATTATTCAATCCGAACGTAGCAGAGAAATTGGGTGCTCCCCACACTCTAGCAGAGCATCCTTTTCTGCTGGGAACTTGTACTGTAAGTCTAAATCTCAGCTGAGAATTGACAGTGTGTGTGTGTGTGTGCGCGCGCACACACACACACACACACACACGAATGAGTGAGACTTTTGTCAAGAAAGCCCTCACATGTACCATCAGTTTCCAACTGAGAATTCTAGGGCTGGTAGTCCTAAGTAGGAAAAGACAGCCTGCCAAGCCCTGGAGAACACCTACCTTGGAGAGCACCACTAGTTCAGTAGGTGGTATTCAACAGAGTGCTTTTGCTAAGAGAAGGACCTTTGGTTGGGCAATGGTACTCCCCATCCCTCACCCCTCCCTGTGTGCCCTATGAATCTGCCCAGTGTTTCCACCACCATTATTGTGTGGACAGGCGGAGTCCCCCCAACCCCAGGTGACCCCTGAGCTGAATAATGACTCAAGACAACGTGCTATGGGATTAAAATTGGCCACAACTTTATTAAGTTTCAGATGTAGGGAGACTTTGGCTCAGGCATCCTTCCTAGTCCCCAGCCGGGGATCTGGGAGACATCAGGGTTATCCAGAATGTGTGGGGATCGGGCTGGCTCTGGAGAACATATGTTCAAGCAGAGAGCCTGCCCCCCCCCCGTTTTGCCGCCGTTGGAGGGGAGAGCAATGACAACCTCTCGGCGTATGGCCAATGCCTCCCCTCAAGACCCCTTTAACAGGGAAACCCTGGTATCACCACCGCAAGGGTGTGTGTGGGTCACCACTTCACGCCCCCCCCCACTTTAGGAAGATAGACTAAAGGATTCTGCCCAAGGCCTGAAACCACCAAAGTTGTGATGTTTCGCTACGGGAAAGGCAAAACCTGCCAATGCAGGAAAATTACTTTCTGGCCCTTCAACAGCCGCTTCACGGGTAAGATTCACCTTCTGTTGTGTGGGCAGGATGGTCCCTCCCCTTACCTGGCCAATCCCCTGTCAATGCCTCCCCAGGCGGGATTGGGCGATTGGCTGAGGTAGGTGGAGACCTTTAGGTATCCAGCCTGGGGTGGATGAGGCCAACCCGAACTACCAGGGGTCACATTGGGATCCGGTGGGGCTACACGCGACCACACAATAGGCGCCCCCCAATTTGATGTGGGAAGCAGTCATTATAGCACTCAGCATTTGAAGTTGCTATTTAAACAATGTCAAATAATCCAAGGCAATTAAAGGCATAACAGGGAGGGAAATTTAAAATGGTTTTAAAGAAACCCACATAGTAGACATCTTAAATAATAATAATAAAACGTCTGGTCTAAAACAAAAGGGTTAACCGTGTTGGCAAGGCAGCAGTCCAGGAGGGACATATAACCGTATATGTCATGGTAACTAACTTCCAAAGAAATACAGCAGCAATCATTGGGCTATTAAACAGATTTCAACTGAGACCAATATTTTTGAGTGGCAATGACTGTGATTCCACGCTGGCTAGGACTTGGCTCTTGGCTGTTTATTCCCCAAATGTACAATGTCTAAATAAAACATTTTCACTGCCATGACTTCTTTTAGATTTTTTTTTGGGGGGGGCATGGAATAGATTTCTACTGACAGTTCCCTATGTAATTCTTACCTTGAAACTGGGCATTAAATCCTTTCCGCCTGTGATTACTGTCAGAAGTGAAATGGAGCCGTAACCAGTTTTTGCTGCTGATAACAGGAGAGGGAAGATTCATGCCTGTCAACCTAGGGAGGGAAAAAAAATATGGCATTGAAAAGTGAAGCAAAAACTCATTAGGCTCATTAGGTTACCATCAATGTTACCAACTGTATGCATGTGAAGATAATGCATATGTAATATTAATAAAGATATACAATTAAATGCAGTAGTCTGAACATATTTTTTTATGAAATGTTTTACACAGAAGCCACATATACATTTCATGCCATACAGAGGTAGATTTGATGTATGGCTTTCCAATAACTCTCGAAACAGGTTTTCATTCGAGACATGGCCTTACAATTTAAAAATTGGTTACATATAATTTTCAAACGTTTTTACTAGCAATCAGAATGATTACGCAAGTCATTCAACACCCTCACCCCCATCAATAAGCACATTGTGTTATGCAACAGTTATCTTTATGGGTCAAACATTCATATGGAGAATCAGGTCAAACTTGAAAATTAAGGGACACTGAGTGACTTCTTTTCCAAGAGGAATACACTCCTGCTCTTATTGTGGAGTGTCCAACACAATAGTCTTTGTACCTCAATTCCATATATCCCCCGAGTGTGTTATGTGTGTGCAGATAGTCCTTGCACCAGCACGCTCACTTCCTGAAGCATCATCTCCCTTCATTGTAATGAAGCACTAATCACACCTCAGTCGGTAGAGCATGAGACCCTTGATCTCAGGGTTGTGGGTTTCAGCCCCACGTTGGGCAAACGATTCCTGCATTTGCAGAGGGTTTGACTAGTTGACCCTTCTGGTGCCTTCCAACTCTACAATTTTATAATTCTATGATTCTAACAACTGCCCCTGGTACACACACAGTATAAAGATGATTGGTGAAGTGGGTATGTCCAATGATTGGGGGGGGGGAGGAGCTGAACCTATACAGCTGGAAAATAAAATTTAAATTAAAAACTTTGGGTTGGATCCAGAGCAGCTGTCTCCATATAATAAGCCGCCATCATCAAAAGAAGCTTCTGATAAAATGCATTATCCAACATACGATGTCACCATCAAATATTATATGGTCACAGCTGTGGTCTTTTGTAAAGGGTGAGATGGCTGAATCACATTCCACAATTACATAGAGAAATTAGGGGGGGGGAGTGTAAATTCTACAGCTTAGAAAATTGTTCTAAATAGGGTGGTTAAGCCCAGCCTGTTAATAAGAACATTGTTCCACCTGCTGGCACCAATTTGTCTGCTCACCTTGAGGGGCAAATAGCTCACATTCCCTGTACTTGATGTCACAGTTAAAGCAAATCATGGCAAGATCTCCAGAGCACCATCTACCCACATCTTGTGGGATCAGTTTTGAGTTGTGAACCTGAGAATGTGGACAAGACGCTTGCAGTGATCTGGCTGACTCTTGCCCATCTTGGCTTGTGTGATCTAGTCAAGGAGGGTTTGACTAGAGTGGTTCCAGGAAATGGCTAACAATTCTTTGCAAGAGGGGTGGAACTGACCAATTCAGTGGAAGCAGCAGCCTCCTGAAGAGGCTATCTCTGGACCCAAAGGTATTAGATAACTACCACTCAGTTGTGGTTTTCTGTAGGGTAGCTGGGCAGCTGCAGGTGCACCAAGATGAAGCTTAACATCTAAATCCTTTTCAATCAAGTTTCTGGCTGTTTCTGCCCAGAAATTGCCTTTGTCCTCCTGAATGTTGGCCCCGTCCTGAATGTCGTAGCCCCGTCCTGTCCTAGTCCCTTTGAGAGCAGAATCCACATACAAAGTCAAGACAGTCCAGAGGTCAGGAGGTCCAGATGGTCACAGAGCTAAGGATCCAGATGGAGAGCAGGAAGCAGCAATGCAGGGCCAGGAATTACAGGTGTTTTTTTCTTCTTCTAGCATCTGACTGCTGCTTAAGAAAGACTAAGCCAGCTGCTACTCATCAGTGCCTTCTCCTTTGTGAAGGCTGATCCATTTCAGGTGGAGTCACTCTGCCTTCACCCCCTTCAGGCTGCTTTTCATCAGGCAAAGCTGACTCCTGCCACCTTGATGGTCGTCTATAATCTCTTGGTGGCTTTTGATATTGTGGACAATGGTATACCCTTCTGGAGAGACTGTCAGTTGTGACATATGTGACAATGTCTCTAGATTTGCTACCATTGTTTGGCACAGTGGCAATTGTGTTGTGGGGTTCAACAGGGTTCCGTCTTGCCTCCTGTCCAATTTAATACCTTTAGGATGGGGGGGAGGTCATCTGGGGATTAGGAGCAGTCCCATCAGTATGCTGATGACACCCATATCTATCTCTCCATTCCATCTGAACCAGGGGAGAGAGATGTGCTGGGGCCAATGTCGAGGTGTTTGGGGGTTCAGGTGTATTAAGTGAGTTGGCAAACCTGTAGCAAATTGTCTCTGACTACAGAAAACCGGAAATAAAATATGAAACCACCACCAAAGCTAAAAGGTATGAAAGGTAACCCCCCCCCCAACACACACAAGCTTAAGACAGCTTTTCATTGCTTCCTTCAAGAGCAGACTGCCCTCCCTTTTCTGTCTTCCTATCTGACCAAGAAGACTACTCATCAGGGGTTGGGGAAAATTAGCCAACCAGCCCACCCACCACCTCACACCAGTTTCTATCCTCCTTTAAGAGATAGCCTCTGCCTTCTTTAGCTCCCTGTAACCCATATAAGCCATCAGGAAGAGCCTGGGGGTTTGCAGCCCCTTATCAGCTGCAGTGGATTAACGGTCAGGTTACTTACTCATAAGCAAGCAGCCAACCTAGCATCTTTTTGTCACACTTGTCCCTACTGAGCCTTGCTTTTGACTACAAGCTAATGCTAAAAGTGTGCCTTGGCTTACTTCCTTTCAATTAAAAGCATGTCCTTGAGGGAATAAATAAGATTAACACATCTCCCTCTTTGTCAATATGGCTCGGTCCATCAAACATTCACCCTGCAAGCCAAAACACTGATCTGACTTGACTCTCTGCTGGGGAAGCTAATTCACCTCTCTGTGTCTCTGTTTTTCTTCATCTCCTGCTGGTATAAAATGTACAAATTTCCTTCCTCCCTCCTCCTTTTTTAACCTAGGGTACTTTTTGCTTACTATGTACTTGGCACTGTGGTTAACATAATGAAATCATGACCTCCTTTGGGACTTGTAGGCATACTGAAACCAATTCACAAATACATAAACCCAGACACGATTAAATAATGTAATAAATCATCTACATGGACTGTTTGCATGAAAAGCCTAAGATAAAACAGGATTTTCAAAGGAAAACGTTTAACAGTGCTGTGCCTGGAAGATGGAACCCTATTGTCATAATGCCCTCCATATTGTGTCCACATTAGCCACAATAACTGCATCTATTATGTCTCCACCCCACCCCCATTTCTTACACATTACGCTTTGTTATTCTGTATATTACAAAATTATGTTTAGTGGGCCCAAAGGCATTTCTGGCCACACATAACAATATGTTCAAACTTTCAGAACTTTCTATATGTGCCCTGATCCCTTTTATGGCTGCTTTCCCAGGACCAGGGAATTACTCTGCAGATGTTTTCCTCTACTTTCTTTTAATGATATGCCCAATACTAAATCTATCTGTAAAGGGCAGACAGAAATAACACAGGTCAGAGGGAAATGCATAGAAATAATGCAGGAGAGTGTATATTTCATAGACTCATGGGATTTATTTATGCAATTTATATTCCACCTGCGAAAGGACTAGACAAGGTGAAAAATACAAAAAAAACAAAACAAAATTACTACACTGTACAGCATAAACCCAAGACCTTACTTCTCACAAGTCTATGTAACACATATTACATTAACATAAACTAGGCTAAATTAACTAAAGGAAAGGAAAGAAGCACAAGAAAGTAAGTTAGTCAGTTAGTTAGATTTACATCCTTCTCTTCCTTCCAAAGCAGCCCAGGGCAGCAGCAGGTTCCCTCTAAATCTCAGGAAGAACCACCAGCTTTGTGGAAGAAAAGGTTCAGGTGATGAGGGGCTGCTGCTGGCCTGGGAGTTTCACTACTCCACTTCCCAGCAATCTGCCTTATACTGAGTCAGACCATTGATCCACCTAGCTCAGTATTGTCTACACTGACTGGCATGAGCTCACCAGGCTTTGGGACATGGGACATTCCCATCCCTATCTGGAGATGCTGGGGATTTAAACTTAGACCTTCTGCACGCAAAGCCTCTGAGCTACGTCCTCCCTGAAAAAGACAGACACTGGCAGCCAGGACATCTCTTATCCCTGCAGAAGCAAGCAACAAGCGCCCTTAAACTCCTATGTTTAGTCTCATCCTTTTCCTACTTCCACTCCCTTGCTTACTCCCATCTGGGGTGATACTCCCAGCTGCTCCTCTATGTACTAGACTGGAACAGTGTCACTCTCCAGAGAGGCTCAGCTGGTGCTCTCTCTCTTTTCTTTGTGGCATCAAGTGCAGACCTTTGAGGTCTATCTGTTTGAAATGAATTTTTAATACTGTTGTTTCCACCACCCCTGCTCTGCTGTGTTAATGTTATCTGATTTTACTCTGGCTTCATTTCTGATGTAAGTTGCTCTGAAAGCCCTTGACTGAGGAGCAAGCACATACAAATACATATATACATTTAAAAAAAGATGTGGGCCACTCTGAAGAAACAAGCAGCTTGGTGCATGTGCCAACTGGGTTTCGTTCATGCATTTCCTGTATAATTGTGTCTCACTAGAACACATGTTGGATATTAAGAATTTACAGGAGTTTTAGAAACAGTGCAGAAGATAGAATGGTCATTAACTGTTGTTCCAGGACTGTTGGTAGCATTCTCTCCATGAGTCAGCAATAAATATCCCCATTTTCAAGTTACAGTACTGAGGAAATATATGATCTGTCTGTTCATAGATTGGAGGGGTTTAATACTTCTCCATTTTTTAAATTTATTTTTTTACTCCCTTCACATATAAAACTGGTACACCAGGAAGAACTTTCACCTGGGATGATTTCTCCAATAGGCTTGGTCTGTAGCTGGAAATTTAGATTCATTTTAAATACCAGTAAGGGAGTACTGGCTCTTATCCTCCCCTCCCCCCCCACCTCATAGTTTGAATTGACAGTCCATTTACAGTGGTTTAGCAATATTGATGGCTTGAGAAGGCTGTGCTGAAATTCACAGACACGTTTGATATTAACTGTTCTATGGGTTTTGTATCTAGGGGGCAGGGAGAACTGCTAGAGAGGAACACTGGGGCAGATGAGTTGCATGTCAAATATTTTGAGATGGGTTGTGGTGAGTTCTTGCAATTTTATTTTATTTTCTGATGTCCTGGCAAAGTGGTGGTAGGGTTTTAAAAACTTCTGCAGGGCCGTCTTAAGCATGTCAGGCCCCCACCCCGCCCCGTTTCTTGCCGCAGCTGGTGGGCCGGCGCAGCGTGGCTGCCGTGCGGCGCCCCCCTGGCGCCCCGCACCACCCAGGCTTCCCCTAGAGCCGGCCCTGAACTTCTGCCCCTATCACCTCCTAACATGCCGGACTTTCTCTGTTGGACTGGAATATGTGACAACTGCCTCTAGTCATTGCCATGACTTCTAAAAGCAGCAGACCACATTTATGCACAAACCCTATGCTAAGATTGAAAACCAGAGGTTTCTTCTGAAGTTAGTAATTAGTATATTTCCATCAGCCAGTGAAGGACTTAAGTAACAAATTAAACTTCAACCTGCAAATAGATACATGTATATGAGTTATTCAAACATGTATACATTAGACAGAAACTTCAAGGAGTAAAATTGTGTTCCTTATTAAATCTATGTCATTGCCTCTTTCAGAGGAAGTGAAGAGTCTGTCTTTGAAGCTCTCATTAGACTGTCAAAGGGATATATCTGTAGTTATCTTATAAAAATCTGCCAACTTAGCCAGATTTGCCACTCAAACAACTGATTTATTAAAATACCTTATAATTTGCCAACTTATTTAACTGGAATTTAACATAAAAACATGTATACCATTTGACAAAAATGAAAAAGCACTCCCTTTCCCCTTACTTACATGGACATGATTGGAAATTGTGATGCTTTTATTGAACATATAAACAAAGGAATTATATATCTGTATGGCATCAAATAGAATTTAAGTGAGCTAATAGCATTCTGGGGCCCCATTATCACATGCCTGATAGGTGTTTGTGCCTGCATAGTTCTGGCTATATCTGATGGAGTTCTGTAAACATATGGGTCAATTTTTCTTTTGGGTATTGCTGTTAATGGGAGTGTCATATATCAGTGTTAAGAGTAAATATTTTGTATGGAAAGGGTCCTGTGTTAACACCATCAGTGGCGGAGGAAGGGGGGCGCAGGGGGTATGTGCCGCTCTTGGTGTCATCACTGAGGGGGTGTGTGACAAAATGACAAAAATACGAGTTTAAATAAAAATTTGGGCTCACAAAACTTTTTTGTTCAGTCAACAAACGTAAAGAAACTTGGCTGGCACTGGGCGCCACACTGCGAGGGCCGGCACTTACTGTGGGGTCTGCAGCATGCCCGAGCCACACGTCTCTCCTGGGAGTGACGTGGTGGCTTGGGCAACTGCAGGTTCTGCGTGCCTGAAACAGCAGCGTGGGAATTGTGTCTGCCCTCTGCCTCTCCCTCAGCCACTCTACAGCTGAGGAAGAGGCAACAGAAAGGTTCCATGCAATACGCCCTGCCCCCATGGGTGGCTCGCCCCTCCCCCGGCTTCAGGATGTGCGAGCCATACCCAGTACCCAAGCGGCTAGCTGCGCCGCTGAACACCATGGCATCTCCAGGTTGGAGCCCTCTATCTGAACCCCTGGAAAGCCACTGCAAACCAGTGTGCATAATGCTGAGCTAAATAAACCAAAGGCCTGCTACAGCATGAGGCAGTGTCCTATGGAAGAATCTAGGTTGCAAGTGTGGACTAGGCCCCGAGTTTTAAGGCAGGACAGATTTAGCTAATTTGTCAAATTTCCCTTTCACTAAAATAAAAATTATCATTACAGGTAGGTAGCCGTGTTGGTCTGAGTCGAAACAAAATAAAATAAAAATTCCTTCAGTAGCACCTTAAAGACCAACTAAGTTTTTATTTTGGTATGAGCTTTCGTGTGCATGCACACTTCATCAGATACACTGAAACAGAAGCCACCAGACCCTTATGTATATTCAGAGGGTGGGGGTGATGGGAATGGGTGATGGGCTGATAGGAGTGGTAAACCTGTTGATGACTGTTAACAACTGTTAATGCCTGCAATTGGTCTTGTGGGGGGAAAGCAAGGGCTGAGGTGCTAAGGAAAGCTTGATCATGTATAATGAGATAAGAATCCAATGTCTTTGTTCATTCCAGGTGGCTCCATGGTTTTAAGCTTGCTAATGAGTTGCAATTCAGCAACTTCTCTTTCCAGTCTGTTTCTGAAATTTTTCTGTAGTAAAACAGCTGCTTTGAGATCTTGTATAGAATGTCCTGGGAGATTGAAGTGTTCTCCTACTGGTTTCTCTGTCTTGTGGTTCCTGATGTCAGATTTGTGTCCATTTATCCTATTACTGCAACACTTCCTCACCCCTTTTGCTTAATATATTACTGAAAAATTCCACATTACTAAGCAGGCATGAAGCCACTCAATATATTGAAGTCATGATGGTCAAGGCTAATATGCTGGCAACTGTCATTATCACCCAATAAGACTGAGCAGGAATGTATTCGAAGCTGAGAAGTGGACAGGACAACATCTTATATAACAATTAGTGGAAGAAGGATTTTTGTTTTTATATGAAGAATGAATGGTACTCAAATATCTAAAAGTCTGGATGTGAAGGTTACTGTTAAAAAGAAGAGCAAAAGCAAGAGTAAGGATGGGGGGGGGGTTGTTTGGTTTGCTTTTTTGCACTAGACCGACCCAAGCTGACACTCAAGATTTACTGTGGATCGGAACACAACTCCCAGCTGGATTACACACTTCTCTAAATTTTGCAATGCATAAAGGTAGCACAAAAATATGTATTTTACATTAAATATTCACATAGCATGCATTGTATTATGGATGAAAGCATTGAAGACTGTGTATTTTATATTTTTAAATGTGTATTTTACATGTGCATACAAAAATACGTACTATATTTTTCAGTGTATAACACCCCCCATGTATAAAACGAACCCTATTTTTGGGGACTACAAATCAAGGAATTGGGGGGAGACTACCCAGAGTTGTGAAACTTTTTTGGGAGGATTGCCCAGAGTTGTTGAGCATTTTGGGGGGTGATTGTCCAGAGTTGTTGAGCTTTTAACCAAGTCACCAATCATCTGCCTGCTCACCAAAAGCAGCCACAAATCGTGCACCCATTTGCCCCAGCAGCAGCCAATCGCCAGCAGCCCTTGCCTCAGACACCAATCACCCGCCCAATCACCACAAAAAATCTTCTGCTTGTGGCTGACACCAATCGCCCGTCCCCCCTCTGCACTATCTGTGTATAAGACAACCACCGATTTTTTAACATTATTTCTTAATTTAAAAACCCTTGTCATACACAGAAAAATATGGTAATTTAAATGTGGACTTTCTACGAAAAATTCAAAATAATCTGCACAAAACAGGACAAAATGGAACCATGTTGAAGTGTTCACAAGACTGAAGCAGGATGGAATTAGTTGGTCATCCTATCACTAAACAAGACTTCTGTTGCTGGCTTTTGAACTGAATGCCACAGTCCAGTTTTCATTTGATCTGGATGGGACCATAAAGTGTCTTCCATTGGGGACTCAGCCTGATCATTAAAATTTTATTTTCTGAATCAGAGAAACATAAGGTCTCTGTATTCATGGTACATGTACAGTAATACCTCCGTGAACATCCGTCTTGTCTAGCGTCCATTCCGGCGAACATCCACAGCAAACTCAGAAGTACCGGAATGGGTTACCTCCAGGTTTGCCACTCCCGCATGCACAAAAGCACTAAATCACGCTTTGCGCAAGCCGCTCTGTGTGCAGACATGGCGCTTTGCCCTGCATTCTTTTCGGCTAGCGGCTGGGGGTCCGGAACGGATCCCAGCCACAAAACAAGGTAAGACTGTATCTCTCAGACAACCCAAAAGAAGTTATGTACAAGAAAGCCTAACTCTTAACTGATTCTGGTATAGTAGCATGCTAAATATTCGCGAAATCAAACAATACTTGAAGAATAGAGTTAATATCCAAGTTACACAATATAAAGGACAATACTTGCAATATCCAAGTTAAAACTGCTTCCTCAAAAGTTAATTACTACTCTGCAGCTGACATTACATGCCTAGAGTAGGACATTACATGTCTAGAGCTTTGTTGATGTATGGCTTCCATTGGTCAATTCGGGTGGAACTTTAAGCCTGAGGACATAACAGATCAATTAAACGTTTATTGTTTAGAGGAATTATATCTATCTCCAGGCTCTTAAGCTGCATGTGGCTTGTCTTGGCTCTACTTGGAGTTCTTCCTTTGGGGAAGGATGTGTGTGTCAATTCTTACAAATCAAAGTGGGGGGGGGAGTGCCCCCAGTCAGGGAGGAAAATCGGTGAAGAGCACAGACAGTTAAATCTTCATTTGTTCTATTAGAAAGCAAGTGTAAGTGAGGGGAAATATATTCAAGCCACCACTACCCCACAAGAAACTTTTCTACTCAAAGATCTTGATGATGATAACAAAAATGTTTTAACAAAGCAAAATATATTGAGGGCATTGTTGTTGATGTTGTTGTTGTTGTTAGCCCCAACAGAGCTAATTACATTCAGTAACTCGTATCCTAGCTGACACGCATCTCAGCTGGTAGTGTTCCACCTGCTGTACATCAACAGAATCCCTGTTCTCACTCAGTGACCCACCCTCACTCTGTGTATTCAGTCAGGTGATGACTGGACAGGGCACCTGGATAGCAACTGGACAGAAGATGACATCACAAATCTCACCTTAGTGTTTATCACAGCTCACCTGCTATTGCACCAGAAAACCTTGTTGGACAGAGCTGGGACACATTAACATTATCTATCTCATTCAATACGACTCATCGCATTTCCATCATACAGATCACCAAATATTGGAATAGCAGGATGGCTAGCAACTTCATGTTTAGAAGCACTAGCTCCTTGACAGTCAGAGGGCTGTTCACAGGATACCCAGGGTATTTCTGGCTGAGAGCAGAAAAGGGAAAGAGCCAACTATTATATCCCATCTTGCATTATCTTTTCTTTTCTTTCTTTTTTGTCACATTGCTATGCAGCCCTTTGCACACACGTATATTCTTTACAAGCACAAGATTACAGACATACATCATTATGCCAGCTTAATCTCCTGTACACCAATAATATGCCCCAGTATGTTCATTGTGATAAAATTTCCTGTGCTTGGATCTACTATCCTACTTTATTCTGAATATTTCTTAGTCACTCTTCATCAAAGATTCAAGGGTATTAAACAAAAGCATGAATCAAACTAATTCACAAAACATATAACTGGACCAAAATTTCAAAAACCATCTAACATCTAGGTACCTGGGAAAATGCTACCCAAAAGCTTGTAATGTCAAAGTCAGATATATGTTCTTGGGGAGAGCATTTCAAATTAAGGGTACCACTATAAAAAGCCTCTTCTGCAAACACATTACATGCTTCTACTAATGAAGGTACTAGGAGCATCTTCTGTATTTCCTATTAGTTATTTCATTCATGAATGCAAATCTATATTCTTATATATGAAACAATATGAAACAAGATTGGAGTAAAATCTTGCAGCAAAACCATACACAATTAGCTGTTGCCATTAGGTTGTAAGCACCACCCTTAATAAATTGTGATGGTTATGTCATACTTTTTAGATATTTGTTCTATTTTTGAGATTGCCTTTAGTGCCATTAAAAAGCTTTTCCTCCTGATGAGTCTGCAAAGATCAACCATTTTTAGCAAGGTATCAAATAATGAATACAAAGCTGGAGCAAAAGATTTCAGTACTTGCAATATACAATGCAGTAGTATATTAACTGCAATGTAATTCACCTATAAGAAAACAAGGTTAGTCAATCATTGGCTTGGGAAGTTTACTTTTTTATTCAAGTTTCTGATATAAAAAAAAAGCCTAAGAAGCATGTTAAATTAGTGACACAACTCATAAATTACATAGCATTATGGGGACTTGAAAATATAAAAGTTTTAGTAACCATGTGGAGAATAAATGTCAGTTCAAAAATAGGTGCACTGCTGTCACAGTGCTTATATTTAAAATTCTCATTTGCCAGCAGAATATGCAGTGGTATTTGACATAACCTTATATGTTCCATTCAGTACATTATTGATGTCTGGTATAATCCACCAAAGTTTGACTCAACATATTTCAACTGAGCTTCTACAGACACAAAACTGTAGTGACTTACTTGCAGTTCACCAGTGTTGTAGCATTCTATATTCTCTACAAGTACTGAAGGGGAAAACATTATACACACTATAAAATGACATCAACCACCAATATCTTATTTAGGTAACCCTAGTATCTGACACTGGTTTCTGTAAAGCTACCTATGGACTAGTTGGGTGTTTAGAATGTAATTAATAATTATCTTACCAAAGTTCAGAACTGGGAGAAATTCATAATGGCAAAGTCAGGTTTGCTCCAAGCTCTGCACCCTGGAGGCCATTCTGAACCAGGATCCATCAATGCCCAAGCTGCTCTCACAGCCATTATTCAATAGCATTGGGACTCATCCAGACCCAATCCAGACACCAGCCTGGAGCTGACAGTAGCAGACATTAGGACCTCAAATTTCAACAGTGCCCAATGTGATACCAAATTTTGGCTCCCCTCCACTTCTTGCTCTCCATTGTAAATCATAGTTGTAGTGTCCCCAGTGGCGGGCCTGAGGCTCTGCACCCTGTGCGACTGAACTGGTCTTGCTCTCCTAAATCTGCCTCTGTGTAATGCAATTCTGGGCATCAGAAGAACATCCTACAGAGTTCAATGGGACTTGCTCCCAGTTACGCATACAAAAGGCTGCAACCTTTAAAAAAGTTTTCACCACATCAGTTTAGAGAAGACTGCTGAAGTTTCACCTTTTTTCATCAATTGATATATCGTCTGTCAAAAAATGCCCAGGGAAAAACCAATCTTGAATCTGAAGGGAAAATCCACACAATAGCACAAAGAACAAGGGAACAGATTACATAAAGCCATTTTCCAGGATACCATACTTCAGATACTGTAATAGATTCTGGGCCTCACTGTTTTGTAGGTTCTTAACACAGCAGTAGTCACGACAGCAACTTTGGGCACTGGGTATGCTTTAATCTTATCCTAGCATTCTATTTCTTTCAAGGGCAACCTACATTTATTCTTCAAGCTAATTCCCATGAAATAAAGCTCACAACTTTAATGGTTTTACTGTAAAGAAGGTGGGAAAAACCCCCAGCTCTATTCCCAGCAATTGGGGGGGAGAGGGATGGAACCAGAGATGCATTAATTCAGGGTGGGCAACATGTGGCCCTCCAGATTTTTTGGGTGCTAGTGCCCATTATTATGCACTATGCATTTAATAAATTAAACAAAATATGTGCTGGTGCCACCAGTAGAGGTCATTTGGCACAATCACTTTCCTGTTGATAGCAAATCCTATAATACTACTACTATGTACTGACCAACTTCAGGCCCCTCCAAGAATACTGAGTTTCTGGCATCTGGAGATGTTTCAACAATGGATCTGGAGCTTCAATAGAGATATTGGTAACTTAGGAGAACAAAGGTTGAGAAAGCAGTTGAATTAATTAATTAGTATATTAAAGCAATGGATTTATATATTTATGGAAGTCCTCAGCTCAAACCTTCCCTTTTTAATATGTCATTGATCCTTGCCTGGGGACATAAACGTCTTCTTAAACATGTGGATCAATAGCATATTCCACCCTCCACTATGTCACTTCTCAGAGACAAGAGAGATTAATTTGAGTCAGTTGTTCAATTAATCACCCTGCGTGTGGCAATAAGTGTGGCCAGCTATAATTTCCCTCCCGCATGCTGTTCTGTCCTGCCCCGCCTATGTTGACTGGTTTGCACTATGCTTGCTAAAACACTGTTGTAACCAGTGATTGTGGCGATTCGCCCTGAGACAGGACCAAGCATGTAAGGAGTTAAGTTTGTGCCAGTTAGAACCCTCAGGGGTGGGCTCAGCCAGGGTATAAAAACCCCTCCCTGGAGGCAGTTAGGCAGTTCGGGTACGAGTCAGTTGATTTTGGTAGTTGATGAGAGTCAGAGCTTAGGAGTCTATAGGGAGAGCTGGGTTTGAGAGAGATAGGTGGAGCATGTGGAGCATTGGTGGGAGTTAGGAGACAGGATAATCATTCATTGTGAAACTTGTTGTGTTTATTAATTAATTGTTTAGTTCGGTAATAGGCCGGTAACAATCTAGAGGTATTAGGAAGGTATACGTCATTTATTATAAGTATATTGAACACCATTTTCATTCAGCAACCACAAGCTGTTGTACGCATAAATAAAGCAACATTGTTTATTTCACAACATCCTTGTCTGTGGTAACTAAACTAGCAGGTATCCAGTTAGCAGTCTGGGAAGCTGCAGCTGAGGTACGATTTGTCATTGAAACGTCCGGGGGTGCTGCACAGGTCTGCAGGGACCGTGACAGTGATATACATATTTATTTATTTTTGGAAAAAGAGGTGCAAGAACTCACCATGAACACCTCCCTCATTCTCTTAGAATGGCAATGGCAGCCACCTGAGAGCTGCCGGAACTGAATTCCAGTAAGTTCCAGCTGAAAAAAAGCCCTGGTTGTAACAGAAGGGTGAGGGGAAGAATGTATGTTTGTTATATTTTCATTGTTATAGCTTTTCACTGAGTGGGACATGTACCAATTTGAAAATGTAATGATTAAAATATATCAATCACAGACTGAACAAACAGTAAAGTGGTCAATCATAGCAGACTCCAACATTAATCCCAAGCAAATGCCTGAGCAAACAAGTGTGTTTTCGGATGCCACTGAAAATTCATGAAACTCAGCACCAACCCATATCTCAGAGGGGAGAGATGTGATTAATACCACTAATCTATTGAAATGACCCTGTGGGTAGGAGAATGACCACTTCAACACAGTGCCTCCTACTACTGAGGCCCAGAGCCAATCCAGTGGGGTGCCATGGTTGAGGGCATAATAATAATAATAATAATAATAATAATAATAATAATAATAATAATAATTTATTATTTATACCCCACCCATCTGGCTGGGTTTCCCCAGCCACTCTGGGCGGCTTCCAACAGAAATCTTAAAATACACTAATTTCTTAAAGATTAAAAGCTTCCCTAAACAGGGCTGCCTTCAGATGTCCTCTAAAAGTCTGGTAGTTGTTTTTTGACCTTTTTGACATCTGGTGGGAGTGCGTTCCACAGGGCGGGTGCCACTACCGAGAAGGCCCTCTGCCTGGTTCCCTGTAACTTGGCTTCTTGCAGCGAGGGAACCGCCAGAAGGCCCTCGGCACTGGACCTCAGTGTCCAGGCAGAGCAATGGAGGTGGAGACCAAAGAGGGTCATCGGGGCATCTCTCTTGATAAAGGCCATCCATCAAGGCAGCCAAGACTAATTTGTCCCAAAATTGGTCCAAATTGGAATGGGTCCAGATAATACATTTCCTCTAAAAAAACCTGGAGTTGAATAGCTGCCACCTCCTTCAGCACCTTCCCTAGGAAGGGGATAAAATAGGGTCTGTCCATGTTAAAATAGGAACAGTTCAGACAACCTGTTTGCAGCTTACTGTACAACAACACACATAGCTAGAGAGTAACACACACAAACCCCAAATAGTATACTTGTAGATTGGGCCCAAGTCCTAGTTCAATTCCTGTCACTTTCTTCAATCTTCCTGAACAAGATGGGTTGTGGCATTGGGGGGGGGGGGGCGGGAATCACTCTAAATGAGGTAGAGGTACGGTATCTTCCATGAGGAGAAGAATTTTGGAGAAATCAGGGGGGTGCTGGAGGAGGAAGTTGCCTTCCATCCAAGGACACCAAGAAATGGCTGCAGATGGCATTGATTTACCAGGCATTTTCTGTGAGATAAGCAACTCTGGCTGCTCCTGCCTTTCTGTGTTTTTAGCCAATGAATGAAGTTGGAACCCTGATTGATAAGTGAGTTATTTGGACAGTAGGCAATAGGAATCCCTAAAGAGGTGCTGTTTTCCCTGCCCCCCATAGTACACCTTTTCTGCTTCTTCTCTTTTTTAGCCCTTGAAATATCCAAAGTTTCCCCTCACATTTTTTCCTAGCAACCAGAATGCATGTCTCTAGTGGTGGGTTCGTCTGAGATTGGGTACTCCCTATAAGTTATTTGTGCAAATACTACTACCCAATAAGTGTGGGTAGATGTTAAAGAAATCTATCACTATGGAAAATGCAAAGTGTGAAACATCTGCACACAAAAAAGTTTTAACCATGTCTCCTGCTGTGCAGGAACTAAAGAAGAGGTTGTCAAGAAAAATTCACTGAATAGTTAACTTAATAGTGCAATGATACACATACTACTCAGAAGTAAGGCTTTATGTTTAAACCGGCTTACTGCCAGGTAAGTTAATAAAAGATTGCAGCCTAAGCTTTGGTTCAGGGTAGTCATTGGGACAAAGCAGAATTGTTGTTCCTTTTAACAGCTGTGTGGCAGGTGGAAATTCAATTTCCAGTATGAAAATTCAATTATTGGGGGGAGGGGGGACATCAGCTGTCTGTCAGATGTTTTATTACTTTATGTGGCCAGTGATTTATGCTTGGACCCTCCACTCCACCTGCAAATAAAAGCGGAGATTTTCATATGACACAAGGCATATGCAACTTTTTTGCAAATCCGTGTCATGTTTTACAAGTGGGTTTGAGGGCCCGATGAACAAGCAGTGTACTGGGCCCAGAATTTCCTTTTGCCACCCCAGCTTCTGTCAGACCTTTTTAAAAGCACTTTGCAGGACCTAAGCAAACTTCTCTTACTTGTCTATACAACACCATCTGTTCTTTTTGCTAAATGCTGCTTCTTTTTCTGCTTTGGAAATTCTAATGTACTGCTAATTCCTAATCCAGATTTTTGTCGTTTCCCAAGGAAGAGCGGTAAAGAACTCTTCTTTCCTGATGTTTTCATTACCACCATCTTTTGAGATAATCAGGTTTCCACAAATGTGCTGTCCACTTTTGAATTATTCAGATTGCTATCACTCATCTCTATTTCTTTTGTTTGGTGTGAAGCCAAATATTCATATGTTTTGTTTGAGGCAAAGCCAACTTTTATGTATACATAATTTTCCCAATATTTTCTTTTTAACATGAGACTATTGCAATGTCTTCCATATAAGCATGTACTACTTATACAGTAATATGGTGTGAAATGAACATTGAAGATGTGTACCCCCACATCTGTGCTGCCAGGATGAGTTTTTTTTTATCTTCCTCTTTGTCTGAAAAATGCATTTATTATATTAAGGAAGAAGAAGAAGAAACAGCACAGCTGTAGGTTTTTCTGCACTGTTGCCCCTTGGAATAGAAGGCTTTGTGGGGAAAAGACGAGAAGAGAAAAATACTGATTAGGAGGATGAAAATAGATAATTAAACTACATGCATGAGTTTCACAAAATCTTTATGTCTGACATAAAATTTAACACCTGCTCAAAACATCTGTTATTTTGATGTTATACTATTAAGAGGCCAACAGTGCTTCTTTTTATGCTAGCTTTTTCAGTAATTGAGAAACCCAAAGGTATTCATAATTACTTGTCAGGGGGAAAAATAAGAAGAAAGCTTAGATGGTTTAGATATGTATTTTCAAATATTGTGGGTTGGATCCAGACTTGTGCCTGGTGGAGTTGTTCTCTGGCTAGAGAAGCAGGGAGACAGTTTCAACTGATTCCCCCTTCCTCTTGCAACCATCTGAAAACTTGCTCTGGTGGATGGGGAAAGCCCTTTGAAACAGAATGAGAGACAGTGCAGTGGAGAGGGGGAAGGAAGAGTCTATGAAAATCACCCATGACTTTCATCCAATGAGGAGCTTCTGCTATAACACAGTCCCATCTATGAATAGAAGGATCTGTTTATGGAAAGGGCACTCTGGTTCCAAACCTATATCAATATGCTTTCAGGCCTGCCTACCATCTTCTTCATCAGATATTAACATACCCTTTGGCAAAGTTTAAAATGTTGAAAATGTATATCATATATGATAGAATACAAAATATATTTTGTATTCTATCATAACATTTATCCAAATAAATACAGGCTAAATATAAATAAAACACTTGTAGAAATTCTGCATTACAGTATAACATCACAATTCAGAATGTACCTGGAAATACTTTTAAAGGTTACAACCTTTGGCCAAGCTGATTTCCTAGAATCAACCGTCAGGGGCAACTACAGTACTTATTAGAAAAGCTACTGAACTGGATCAAAAAGGAAATTACAAGAAAAATATCACAGATTTTGAAGTAAATTAAAAGAATTTAGCCAAGACAAATGAAATTACTTCAAGGAAGAGCCACCTACTACTAAATTGGCACATTTTGATTAAACTTAAATTCAAAGCAACTACTTTGTACAAAAAGGTGTTTTAAAAGTAAAGGAAAATTAGTGTTTTGATAAGCTGGTGACATTTGGGAGATTAGCATAGTATATATCCGTATTTATTATACAAATGTCTACATCGATACACCACTGAATAGCAATGCTGGAAGAGACTGTTTTAACGTACTATGTCTATTAGATCATGTCTATTGCTAATGACAGTGGAAGTTTTTGCCTTCAATAGATTAAACATTAAAATGTGATGCCACTATTAATCTTTGGGGGAAGGCAGGATAATATTGAATGGTTCTGTGGTGCTGGTAACAAAACAAAACAAAAAAGCCTTTCACAAAATACTGTTATCAAGTTCACAAATCCTAAAGTGCCTTTAATAGGTCACTTCAACTGAAGTCAACCTGGACCATTTCCCAGGTGCTAGAGATAATGATGAATCACCTTACCTATTACCAACCAACCATTTCGGATGACAACAAAAGGAACACAGAATGGTTCTGTATGTACAGGTGCTTCTCACATAAAACAGATTTAATCTCTTCCAGTGACATTCTTATGGACAGATCAATCTAGAAGAAAGTAATTCAATCAACTTGCCCTAGTGTTTTGCCACAGAACAATTTCCTCAATAATTGCTGTGGTTATTGGATATCTGAAGATTTGCAGAGTGTGCAAGAAGCATCAAGTATCCTGCAGAATTTAGATGAAGATTAAAACTTCGACTTATTTTTAATATACCAGAATAACAATATATTTTAAAAAATCCTGGTCACTTGTGTTAAAAGGAAACAAAAACCCAATTTGAGATCTATACTGGCTCCTAGATGATGTTAATAAACATTTGTGTAATTAGTTTGCACAATCTGGTTTAAAACACATTTCAGCCTTTTTGCTGTTCTCACGATATGGGGGGGAAGGCTTTTACAATCCTATTTTATGAAAATCTTAATTTAAAAAACATGGTTTTTATTATGACAATAAGATTTTTACATTTTTATAGTCCTTTCCCTATTATGAATTTCTTTGCAATACATTCATTATAAGGCAAGGCATATGATGAAATGAATGAAAAATTAGCTTTGGGGCTTCTAAAATTAGACACACTGCAGCATACACTTACTGCTACATATAATTCCAGCCTAAAGCTCATGGGGCTCCAGTGAAAGTATGATACTATTTTCAATACTGAGGGAAAGAATTAGTATTCAGATTCAGTATTCAGAAAAATTCAGAAAAAAATCATGTAGTGAATGCATAGCACATATCTCTCAGATCCCACCAAGATCTGGTGAATTAAGTGGGCTTATTTAAATGACTGAGGAGGGATAATTCTGACACTACACTTAAATGGAAGTCTCTGGAAACACGTTTCCTTAATGGAAGCTCCATGCAATAAATAGTTGTAAAATGTGAGAATGTGCATTGCCCCAGTTGCATGGCAAGTCTCCTCCACACCACAGCTACAAATTGGCAGCATTAATCCCTGCTGAAAGGACTACCCAATCAATGTGTTTCATGTATTAGAGCACATTAAACCACTGAAATAAGTGTTGCAGTTAGGGAATTTTAGACGCTGGTTTTATTAAGGAATTTCTACAAAATGGCCAGACTAGTGTGATTTTAGTGCCACTTGTCTTGGGGGAAGGGGAGCAACAAAAAAAGTGTGTGTGTGTGTGTAAAAAAAACACTGCCGGTGGAAAACACTACAACAAGAGAACAACAACAAACAAATATTACAATGAAGTAAGGTATTTTATTCTTTAGCAGCATGCTTAATCAAAATATTCCTTTATAAAAAGCCTCAACACATTTGAGATCCAGTGGACCTTGTTCAAGGAAAATGTAAAATAATTTTAAAAATCGGTTTTTAAAAAACTTCGGATCTTCCCTCTCTCACTGATTGTGCTGAGTGAACATGAAGATAGCGGGTATTTACACCCTGAGGAATGAGTATAGATGCAAGGCAGCGGAAGTTTAGAATCAGAGTTTGCCTTCCCAGGCTGATGAGCCCCACTGCCCCTCACTTCCCTCTGCCGAAAATACAGAAACCGCCTTCTTGAATGTTGGACCCAGTATTGGTCTCATCTGCTCAATCTCCCAGAACCTGTCTTTGGATGCAGGGGAGATCATAGCTGCCAAGTTTTTCCTTTTCTCGCGAGGAAGCCTATTCAGCATAAGGGAAAATCCCTTTAAAAAATGGATAACTTGGCAGCTATGGGGGAGATCCCTAACTCACTGAAGGGTTGAGACCCATTGCCTACCCTCACCTGGTTTAGCTGGCCAATCAAAGCCATTTTCCAGGGGGTTAGATGTTTTGTTAGAATGAGAGATCAAAGCAAAGATTTAAGAAGTGTATGTCCTTAAAGGAGATTTGTGTTTCATAGCTTTGCATGTGATTTTATTTTATTTTAAATATGCTCCTTAACAGAAGCGTGCTTCCAGTTTCTGGAACTAATGTGCTGAATTAATTCTCTCTTCTGCACCCAGGTTCCCTGAAATTTGTGGGTTTTCTTTTATCGGAATCTGTGTAACATTGGTATCTGCACCACTGGCCTCCCTGTAATCATCCTGTTTCTATTTCACACTGAGATATTTAATGTGTTTAGGTTTTTAAGTGAAAATTGCTTCAAAATAACTTTGCAAATTTCATCATCTTCTCTGCCACCAACACCACCAAATGGCCTTAGAATGATAAAAAAATAATATTAATTCATGTCCTTATTAACTTGTGAAGAACCAACATAGCTGACAGAAAGCATCATTTCCATTGGAACTCCCACAACCCAATTTTAATAAACCCTGCTGAGGAGCCCTATAAGATGGTTGAAGTTGACAGAAAAGTTTGTTTTTCAGATATTAACATCAGCATAAGGCTAGGAAAGATTGGAAAGAATCAATAGATTTTTAGGATGTGATTAACTGATATACTTATAGGCCTCTTTCCCAAATAAAAGTGCCTAAAGTGGTGTGCACACAATCTAAAATATCAACAACTTTAACGTTACAAGAGGAGAAAGCTATAGCAATGGTGCTGGCTTGAAATCCCGTTTTACAGATGACAGAATAGTTCTCATATTTTTCTGTGCACATTATACTTTAAATGTATATGAAAACTGTACAATTTACACTGTACAATTAACTGGTTTCCAGCAGTAGGATTACCTTAGGAATTGAGTGTGATCACTCTCACAGTGAAGCATAAGCCACAGCTGCACACTTACGGAGCAATCCTGTTCTCTATTAGTAAGCTCAACTGGAAGTGGCCTGGCCATAAGCCTTTGCTAAAGATGAACCTACATACAGCGGCGGAGGAAGCCAATCGTGCGCCTGGAGCGCCATGTGCACCCTGCGCCCCGAGGCGGGGCCAGCTGCTTGCAGGGGTTGGGCCAGCTGGGGCAGGATGCTCCGCAGGGCCTCCAAGGAATCTGCCTGTCTCCTCCCACTCAGCCGCCCTACAGCTGAGGGGGGGAGGGAGGCAGTGGGAGGACTGTTTAGAGCCTGCGGGCACCCAATCCATCGCATCACTCCCAGGAGAGATGGATGGCTTGGGCACGCTGCAGGCCCCTGCAGTGAGTGCCGCCTGGCATTCTGTCACCCCCCCCTCAGTGGTGACACCGAGATGCCCGCCCCCACTGCAATATATATATATATATATATATATATATTGGGGGAATGAACGAATTCCTATGCCCCACAAATACACTTTCCAAAATGCACCAAACCTTCAAAAACCACACTTCTCCAAAGATTGTTGTGTAGCTCTCCAGCCAAATTATGTGCATAAAAATGCATGTAGTTGTGTAAAGAGTACATTAGGAGAAAAATTATATCCCAATGCCAATCAATTTTTGTTGGGGTTTAAAAATATATAATTAATAATAACAACAACAACAACAACAACAACAACAACAACAACAACAACAAAAATCACAAATTGATGTAGAAATGTGAAGAGCTGAACTAAAGAATATTAACTTCAGCCTTGTCACATCTTATTGGTGCACATTCAGCAGGCATCTGAACAGATCTATAGTGGGGATGAGCAGAGGTTGGCCAATCTGCTCCCAGTTGGGAGATCTCAAGGGTGGCTTGAAGGTTTCAACCCTGCTCAGCAGTTTGCACCAGGCCCATGCAGGGGAAAGCAAGGTACACTTGCCCTGGTCCTTGGAAGGCTAAGTTGGTTCCCGCTCAAGGCCTCAGAGAAGCTCTGCACAGGCCTGGTTGGCACAGCCACTGGACCTCAGGTTACCTGATGGACCTGTATTTTTTGTTCATGCTGCAGTGAGCCTGGCAGTCAGGCAACCTCATCAAGGGGCCACCAGAACCTGGAGTGGGAGGGAAACATTGACCAGAAGTTGGGCTGCTCACTAAAACGATCCTTTTCTATACCACACCAAAATGTGAAGTTTTATGCCATTATAGTTTACACATTGTCTATCCCTCTTGCACCACACAATGCTGTGCCTACAAAGCCATTTTACCTATGTATGCCTATCTTCAAAATCTGTGCCAATTCCCCATGTAGTGTTTGCATATAGTGGAAGAGATAAATATTTAATCATGAACTGGAAATTACAGTAGTCCCTAGAATATTGTATATGAAAACAAAATAGAGCAAAACTAATATGAAACAATAAATGGTACAATGTTAAAGCAGCAAATGTCTTGGGTCCCACAATTAATTTAAATGTACACCTGTTAAAGAAACCTTGCAAATGTGGTACTGAATTCTCTCCCCCCCCTAGTTTACATCATTTTAGAGTTATTGTTGCACACAACATCCTTTTTTTGATGTCCCTTGGCAAGAAGGGAAAATGTCAACATTTAAAGGAAGGAATCACCCAACATGACGGAGGTGCTTGAACAAGTTTCTTAAATAGCGTTCATTGATTTAATTCAGAAAACGAGAAATAGAGCTGCATTGGTAAACCACCCCAGGCTTTTCTTGTCTACCTTAAGAGTGGTAAATGTAGCAAAAGAGAGAGAAGAATATAAAGCTGATTCTCCCCCCCCCCCCTTGCAGATGTACTGTTTCATTCACTCATCAAAAAAACATGTTATCATTTTGGTTAACTGACATTCACAACTAAAAGCTAAGCATTTTGGTTAGTTAAATGACAGAATCAGGGTTTTTTTCTGTCTCTTTGATTTCTCTTACTTTTTAAGCTTATATTTTTCTGAACAGAAGTCATTACTCAAGGATATTTTCTGCCAAATGCAGCACAATAGTGTCTTGTGAGAGTGTTAGCATATGTGTATAGTACAGTACTTACAAAAACAGGAAAGTCCTTGCCTCTTGACATAGTTCCTGAACTCTCTACACAGAGAGACAAGACATATGCAGTGTCTGTTTCTCCCATTGCTCCAATACAGGAAGACCCCTTGCACCAATACTATGCCAGAACTCATGTGGTGTAATTGTGCCAGTGATTTCGCTAGCCTGGGAAATAGGTGCCCTGACTGTACTGCACTGCACTGTTCATTTACCTTTTACCGTACCTGCATTGGTATGACGTCCAGAGTTCAGCAACGCCTTCTTTAGGCCTGTGGCAAAATGCAGGACGGTGCATTTTCTAGACATTTTCATCCCAGCAAAATGTGCTATTCCTTTTCAGCAATTCTTAAGATTATGAATGGGATGGAGGTGAGAACACATGAAAGCAACCTCAACTCATTCCGGCAGGCAGAACCCCTCACGATGAACCAAACCACATTCAAACTGCTCTCCCTTTTCGGGCAACATTCTGATAACACATCCATGGGCTCTTCTCAAGCCCGTGAAGCTTTGGCACCAAGTTCTGTAACAAAATTACCCTTCTTTGTCCTATTAGCAGTGAACACATGATGCAGTAGGGATAGGTTGAGCAGTCTGGATCTACCCTGTGTCCGTTTCATTGAGGCTCTTTTTACATACCAAAACTGCATCACAAAAATCCAGAGGCATGCATAATCCAACCGGGGTTGTTGTGTTCCAATCTGCAAGCAAGTCTGAGAGCACTAGGTCAAATTGTTCTACTGCAAAAGGCTGAATAAAGCCCTCTGCCATCTCTATCACACAACTAATCAGATTTGTCTTTATGATGGCACCACTGTTCACTAGAATAAGGAAGTCCAGTTTTCCTAAAGGTGGTGGTAAGGTCTTTAGGAAGTATCCCTGAACAACAGGCCCCTTTTGCATCCCTGAACAACAAACAAGCCACAATTGCTCCAAATGCTGTGATTCCAAGGAGGGTGTCTCAAGTCTAATCTTGGTTTCAAGCAGTCACTCTGTATATCTTACTCGACTTCAGATTTAAGTATTTATCTTTTTAAAAAGGAGTCATAAAATGAACTTTTTTGCTAGTTTTTAGCGTTAGATTTGAATAAGAAGGTGATAACCACAAATAAAATTCAGTTTGGCTAAAGCGCTGTGAACTTCTCTAAACCTTCCTCCCCAGGTCCCTTGAACACCAGGATGTTTCTTATCTTCTGAGACTCTTGGTGAGCCCAGCACTCAGACCGAGATTAGCCCTCTTCCCATCATGCAATCCCTTCTGTAGCAAGGCTTTACAATATTAGTAACCACTGGACAATATTGCACATTAAGTTCTCTATGCTATGTCCCTACCCAAACCAGCTTCTCTGCTAATATCAGGACCAGCCCAATACATTTTGGCACCTGAGGCAAACCACAAAATGGTGTATCCCTGCCAGAGCAGAGAGGATAGAGGCGGCAGGCCCGGCTCGTCGTAGACCCCCGGTGGCGCAGTGCACCATGGCGCGGGGCTGGTAAGCTGGGCGCCGGCCTGGGAAGGAGGGCTCCGTGCGGCAAAGCCGCGCAAAAACCAATTGCACCCTGCGAGGGTGGGGCGGGGCGGGGTGGCGGAGCGATCTCCGCCCCTCAGCACCAGGGGACGCAATCTGCTCAAGACGGCCCTGAGAGGCGGCACGTGGGGATTGCCGAGGAGGGAGCAGATCCGGCCTCCAACAAGTGTGCCACAGCTGTCGCTGTCGCTGTCACTGCAGCAGCAGGCGATGCAATCATTGGTGGAAAGAACTGATGCCCCTGTAGAACCTGCCACTTGAGGTGGTCGCCTCACCTTGCCTCATGGGTGGGCCGACCATGGCTAAGATACTTGAAAGGAAAGAGTGGCATAAACTATGTCACCTTTCATGACTCTTTTCCACTTGGCCTCCTTTCCTTCTTTGCTAGGGTTGCCATATTTCAAAAACGACACTGCCAACATGGGTTTCCATACATCTGGATTTTCCCTATTCTTTGCCATCTTTCTCAGGTTCCTTCTTATTTAAGCCTCCCCTTCTAGGAACCTCTATTTCACCTGCAAAGCTGCTTATCGTTGCTCCTTATCCTCTAACCTCCCCCTGCCAGGGACCTCTCTCAACAACTACTATTTTTTAATCTTGTTGGTGATTGTGTTGTGTGTGTCTTTTCTTGGTGCGTGGCCTTGCCAAACTCTTTCTGGCACATATAACTATCTCTCTATCCTGTGAAGAGGAACACAGACCCCTGAGGGTGCTTGCTTGGCATGCCACTGCCCCAGTAGCTCCTTGCAAGCATCATACACTGACATATTTTCTGAATATGATATTGCTGTAAGCTAAAAGGGATTCCTTAATCAAAGCTCTTTCTCCTGAGGCCGGCCATAACTTCTGCAGGAAAGGCAATTTGAGAACACAAATAATTTCAGAGCACTTTTAAATGCCATGGGAGTAGGATTCTATATCAACTGTGACAAGAATGTCACATGGATGTGGAGAATTATGGCCTCCTCTTCTTCTGTACAACAGAAAATAAAGCCACTTGGATACTCTCCCAGGGCAGATTTATTTGTATCTAAGCCTACATCACACATACAAGTTTCAACATCTTTAAGGAGGTTTTCATATAAGGTTAGCAGGTGCCTCCCTTGCAGGACTGTTGTAAATATAACAGAGATAAGAACTGTGAAACGCTTTACAGAACAGCAACTGATCCTATTAATCAGTTTCACCTCCAGCTAAAGTATTTGGCAAGAGAAACAGAAACAACTCCCGTGAAGGGGAGGAGAAGCACTGGACCCACTTTTTGAAATATAAGAGCTATTTGCAGGGCTGCCATACATCTTGAAGATTACCAGGATTTCAAACTTTTGGGTTTTGCTTTAAAAATCTCAAGAACTTTCAGGGTGTTCTGTTTTTGTTTTTAATTTTTGAAATATGGCAACCCTAGCCACCTGTGGTTCTACAGAGCTGGCTCAATGCCTCCTGTGTGGCCTAGCATCCTTTCTGTCTATGGTTCTGCCAGCTACAATAAGTACTGTTCCAAAGACCACTAGAAGAAAATCCTGCTTCTGTCGAAAAGGCACAGTATCCCATTCTAACAGTCTATATATGCTTATCTGCAGTAGCAGACTGGTCTGCAAATGTTCTGTACAACTAATAGCATACCCACTAACATTTCACTGATGAAAACAGGGACGACCCATTCCATGATATTTTCCCTACTTATACCCTACACATTTTACTGGGTTGTCTCAGCCACTATGGGCAGCTTCCAACACATAAAAAAACATAATAAATCAGCAAACTTTTTTTAAAAAAACCCCTTCCCTATACAGGATTGCCTTCAGATGGCTCAAGGGTCGGATAACTCCATACCCTCCAACATTTCTCCAACGAAAATAGGGACATTCTAAAGAAAAGTGAGACATTCTGGCATCAAATCAGAAACTGGGGCGGCTTCTCTAAATCAGGGATGTCTCTGGAAAATAGGGACACTTGGTGGGTCTGTAATAAAGTAACATAGATGCCTTGAATGGAAGTCTAATCTAATCTGTCTAATCTTCTTTGTAGGCCTTACTGCTTTTGCTCTCAAGAACCTTTGTCTCATGACACCCTTTTCTGAACCTTCTCCAACTCTACATTTCCATTTTGAGGTGAGAACTATAAACAGTATTCCAAATGTGGTCGCACCACAGATTTGTATAACAACATTACACTATTGACAGTTTTATTTTCAGTTCCCTTCCAAATGATCCCTAGCATGGAATTTCCCCTTTTCATGCTGGGTTGAAATCTTCATTGAGCTACCTTTCTTACCATTTCCTACAGAACCCCAGACTGATTATTGTACAGTGGAACCTCAAGTTGCGGACGTAATCTGTCCCGGAAGCACGTCTGCAACTCGAAGCATTCACACCCAGAAGTGCCACGTCTGCACACATGCACCGCACGATTTAGTGCTTCTGCACATACATGCGTGAGCGGCGAAACCCAGAAGTAACCGTTCCGGTACTTCCCTGTTGCCACGGGATGCAACTTGAAAAGACGTAACCTGAAGCGGACACAACATGAGGTATGACTGTATTTTTAAAGCTCTTCCTGATTATAGTAGAATTTTTGTGTGCAATGTCTGTTGAATAAATACATGATTACATGTGAATTATTACAACTCATGTCACTGAAGATTTGCAAGAGTAGTACAATATCATAGGAACTTGGGAGATGTCCAGGTTAATCAATTAATGAACTTGTAGGCTTCTCAGCAGTCCATAACTAAGGAATCCACACACTAATTTATATGAAAGAGATATGAAAGTGGGAAAGTGGCATTGCATGAAAATGACAACACAAAAGCCTCTGCTTGTTATCTCAGTAAGCTTCACAAAATGCTACACCTGATCATTATTGCCTATTTCAATTAGTCAGGAGTCTATCAATAGTAGCCATACAATTAACTTTCCTTACTTTGAGGTTGAAAAGATTTTTTTGCAGCATTTATTCAATCAGTTCCCAAATTAACTGCTGAGGAGAAGCTTAATGACATGCCAGTTCTTTTGTGCCCATGATAATGTGTTTTGTCCTCTCTGATAACGTCAGATATCTATCATTATAAAGAGAAGAGGCAGTGCAATTTCTTGGTAGGAAATTCTGAATTACCTCTTGTGTTACTTAACAGGGTATGTTCCCTAGTTGTAAAGAAAACAAGTTTCTGTTCAGTCAATTTAAAACTGAAGATGAATATGCAATGATTTTGGTTTTGCAGCAGACTGAGCAATGGATGAAGATCTGTATCTACATATATTTGGGGGGGGGGGCTAAAATCCTAAAGAGGAAATGGGGGTGGCAGGAAGAGAAGGAAATGGGGCCCCCACACATTTGTCTCTGTTCATACCCACCATTAGCAAAGTGTCCCCAAAAGATTATCTCCCAAGGAAATCTGGCTCACTAACAGAAAAAAAGGGAATGTTGTGGGGACTTACAAACCAGCAACTACCTGGTTTGAGGAAATGTTAAAACCAGTTACAATTAAAATTCACAAGCTACTAACAGAACAATCCAACCTCCTTTGGGTTGGGCTGGGAAAAGGAGACTGGATTGCATGAAGGTGCCCTTTCATCCAATCCTGCTAGCATCTGTTCCCTTCCTCCTGGTAACACTATGAAGTGGTAACAGTCTACCGGGTATATAACTGTCTGTAGATGCAGGCAGGCGGAAATACTGGTGATGATATCCCTCCTAATCACAGCCAAAATGAGGCTTTCTGAGGGCTATGCCAGCCTGGGATATGTTGGATCCTGATCCTGCCCTGTAGCTGTCACAAGATAGTATTGGGGCTGGTATAGCAACCATACCTGCGCCTCAACCTTCATCCCCAGTTGCTGTGCACAGGAGAGCTATAGATGCAGTGGTGGCCCCAATTCTCCATAAAACCATTATGGGGTGGGAAGAGTTAAGAATGCTCCCTAAAGCTGCAAAACTATACCAACTTGCCTATGATTCAACCCCACTGAATTCAATGGAAGTCATTTGTGACTAGAAATGTACCAGGATGCAAGCTTACTCCTTTGTCCCTGAAAAAAGTGCATCTTCAAATCATAGTAAAATACTAATCCTTCAGAAATTAAGCAATCGATTCCACTGCTTTATTTAAACCCTTCCATTCTAAGAAATGCAGTGAAATATGTGTGATTAATGTATTATAGTTCCCCTGTGTTTGCCCCAGGCTCCAAGCAGAATCTCATTTTTAGATTTCTGTATCTTACTCTTTTTGTTTAAATTCTGTCTGGGATATCTAGATACTGTCAAGATATTACAGCAGAAACGAAGCAAAGGTTTATGGAGAAATTCTCAAACACATTGTAAAAGAAAACTTTAAGAGCAATCTAATTTTGTACAAATAACTTTCGCTTCTATGCTCACACACTTTCCACAAGACTGAAGCCTTTGGAAGAGTCAGGTGACACATAATAGCTGCTAGGTTTGTGAGTAAGAGTTCTACCTTAAAAAAATTAGTAATTTATACCTAGGTAAGAAGGCCTTTGATGCAAAACCAGGATAAGAGAACTAAGGCTGTGACTGTGAAAAACCAACAAAATTTTCATCGGAAATCAACTGTACTGTGTGCAGCCTAGATTACATATTTCTACCATCGCAACAGTACCTTTTAAAAAAATTAATTGTAGTAATCAAAACAAACACATAACATTCAACTAAGACATAAAAACAGTGATAACACAGCACAACAGCAAACCCCTGACAGGGGAGGAAGTGATGGGAGGACAGAAATATAAAAAAGAGAGAAAAAGGAAGCATTGCTTTTTCATATGCAAGCATGCTCCAACATTCACTTTATCCTTTCTTTGAACTTTTGAGATTCGCTAGCACAGGTTACACAAGGTCAGAAAAAAAAGCACTGTTCCTTTGATCTGCAGCAGTTCCTCAGTGAGAACAATCTCAAGGGGCTGAATTCAAGCCTTTGAAACACAGCATGCCGCACAAAAATTAAAGGCAATTTTACTTCATTTTGATTAAGCTAAATTGCTCTTAAAAGTAAATGGATAGGAGCAAAAGGAAATAATTTACTGACTTGAAATTTCATTGATTTCTCAAATCCTGTTGTTGGATACAAGTGCTATGCCACAAATTAGAACCAAATTTGCTGCGTGCGAAAAGCTGTTGCCTGGGATAACACAACCCAGCGTGGTAGCAATATCTTCTGGGAGTTACAGTCTTCCTTGACGACAGTGCACTGATAGCCAGTCCATCCCTACTGGAAGAAGGTGGTGAACTGTGCTGCCCCCTGCAATTTCCCCTCCAGGTCACAGACCTGCTTAAAGCATAAATGATGGAAGTAGCCGAGCTAAAAAGTCTTTACAACCCTATGGGTTGCGAATGTGCAATCTTTACCTCTACAGTTAAATTCTCCAGCAGGCACAAAGACTGGAAAATGGCACATAAATGCAACCTGATCAAGACTGATTATCACTAACTGGCTATGTGCTTAAAACCAGGAATATTATTTTCACCAACAGTTTCATTTGCTGCTTTTGTATTCTTCACATCTTTGAGGTTTCCATCTCGTCAACTACACTACAGACATCAATTGTCTGCTGCCACTGAGGATATTAGCTTTGTTTCTTTCATACTAGCATATTATTGGAAACCCCCCCCCCCAATTTTCTCTTGCCATTTTATCAGCAAAAGAACCTTCTTTCTGATTCCTCTCTATCTTAAAATTGCTCATTTATCCTCCTGAGTAAATGTCAAGATTCTACCAGTCTTGAAATATAATGTGCAGTCTATTCTGGTCCATGTTTAATCATGTGTAAACATGCATGACTGCAACCTTTGGGTATTGTATGTTCATGATTTTTTTTTTTAAAAAAGAGATTATATTTCAATGGGGGCTGGGCTCTTCCCCACTACTGCCATTACTACAGTGCAGCCTTACAGCCCCTCGCTAAGCTGGCCCAATAACAACAAAAGGGGAGAAAACCTATTCTATTAGTTTCTATGGAAGAAAGTAGGAAGAGGGTTCAATGGTGGAGGACAGAAGAAGGTATTTTCTTCCTACTCTGCTCAAAATTAAACCAGGAGAAGAGTACTGGAGCTGGTCAGAGCCCCTGAAGTCGATGTTCTAAGCCTAGCTTGGGATAATTTCACTGACATCCCTATTAATTGCAATTGAGTCAAATACTTGTTGTTTAGTCGTTTAGTCGTGTCCGACTCTTCGTGACCCCATGGACCATAGCACGCCAGGCACTCCGGTCTTCCACTGCCTCCCGCAGTTTGGTCAAACTCATGTTTGTAGCTTTGAGAACTCTGTCCAACCATCTCGTCCTCTGTCGTCCCCTTCTCCTAGTGCCCTCAATCTTTCCCAACATCAGGGTCTTTTCATAGAGACTTGGGTTAATAACATAGAGACTTGGGTTAATAACATCTGGAACATTGCTCTATCAGAACTCCTCACATACCATCGGTGACTAATCAAGAACATCTCCAAAAAAAGATACCTTTAATACAATCTGGTCTCCCCTTTTCTCTTTTATTGAAGAAGAATGGGATATTTTAATGCCATCATCATCACAGAGGTGTCTGTGGAATGGATATATAGATTGAAAAGCTCTAGCCCACCAGATTGGTAGTTCGGTTCCTATTGAGGATATTTGGCGAGCCAACATGACAGTGATGTGGGATTGAGGATTGATCATTCTGTGATATTATGGCAGTAGACAAAGCTGCATTGTAACTTTTGAATAAATGTTATTTAAAAAGATAGAAAGAAGGCTTGTCAGGCAAAGTCTCATTCTTCCCACATCTGCACATTTGGTCTGCACTTTTCAGGGTCTGAAAAGTGACATTTATTTATTGCCTTTCTTCCAAATATTTCCCCCTCCCCTAGTTTATCCTCACAACAACCTTTTGAGGTAGGTTAGGTTGGAGTATATTGACTGGTCTAATATCAGTGAGCTTCATAGCAGAGCAGGGAATTGAATCATTGTCAGAACAAAATATACCTGTACATTTCCTGAGTAAACGTAACCTCAATTGCATAATACTAAGAGAATATTATTTTGTTAGCACTGCTATTGCTGCTGATGTGACAGTTCTTTTATCAATTATGCCTTCCCACCTGAAACCAAACTGAAAAATCACTTTATAAACACAGGAGGAAATCACTTCTTGGTTAATTAATCCTGTAAGACATAGCTAGAAAAATCTATGGAAAGGATGTCATCTCCCAAGCTAATGTAATATTAGGTTTCTATGCATAATTTCATGAGGCTATTTGTCATTTCTCATCAAACAGGTTTCTTTGAAAGAAGAAGCATCAGTAATGTGATTCACAAACTAATGGTACACCAAAATCTCATTGTAGGAAGAGAAATATTGATGTTGTAGGAAGAGAAAAATATATAATTTTTGTTGCCTATAATAAAAGTAAGTTATACAAGGTAAGATTATACACAAGAATAGACAACTTATGGAAGACCACACAAAAAGGAATAAAGGGGGAAACAAGTGACCAGTTAGTGTAAAATTTGGGATGCAAATAATGTGTGTGTGTGTGTGTGTGTGTGTGTGTGTGTTTCAGTTTGAAAAATCCTTATACACAGCTTTGGATTCAGTTCCCTAGATAATGCAACAGATTTCAAAAGAGAGCGAGCCCCCCCCCCAAATGATAAGTCAAATGCAGAACATCGAACCAGTGTGGGATATCCATCTAGACACAACAGTAAGCTTTGAGAAGAAACAATCATAAGTGATAGCAAGCTCTGAGCACTAAAGGGAATAAAGTTAAGCAACAGCTCAACAGTTAGAACTCTGAATAGTAAGTTATTCATGCTAATGTTGATTAATGAACTAACTTGAAATCAACCATTTGGAAAATATTGTTCTTCTGAAAGTATGCAATACCACTTTTGGCAGGACAGAAGAAATCTGCAGAAATAATTCAGGCGGCTTCTCACAACCCAGACTTTTGATATAACCCATGATAGTCTGGTTGGCAAACAGGTTAAATGTGGGCTACATAATGGCACAGATGGATTCACTGTTAGCTTCAAAACTGTACTCAAAGAGTGCTCAACAATGTCTTCTCATCAAAGTGGGTTCACAAGGGTTGTCCTCTGGGGCCAACACTATTTTTCTAGAAAAAGAGGCATCAGAACTCACCAGGAACACCTCTCCTTTTCTCTTATAATGGCAATGACACCCACCTGAGAGGTGCCGGAATTGAGTTCCTGTGAGTTCCAGCTGGAAAAAAGCCCTACCTGGGGCCCGATACTCTTCATCACCTTTATTATTGATTTAGATGAAGGAGAGGAGAGAATACTTAACAAATATGCACATGAAACAAGACTGGAATGGTTTGGTAACACCTCAGAAAGCAGGAAAACAAATATTAACAAAAGCTATTTGAGCTTCAGTTAACTTGACTCCATTTCTTTAGATTTTCATCAGTCAAAATATTTTCCATATGCTTTGTTTGCATTCCAAAAAGGACAGCACTGAGTAGTAATGAGTACTGATTCTTTGTTGGCTCAATTTAAATTGTGTTTTCAAAAATGTCACAATTGTTCAGAGTTTCTTTTCTTTTTGATGAGTAAAAGCAGGAGAAATGAAGGATTTGCCATGTTTTCTTTGTGTGAGTTGTGAGTAGTAGTGCAACAGAGGATTCTATCAAGCATTCATGTGAAACTAGATAAACCAACACACATGCTAATTTACTGACAGAAATGTCTAATTTACCTGCCAAATAAGTACTTTAAATGAAATATATAGACTTTTTTGAGTTAGGTGACTAATTTACTCTGACAAAGTTCTAGAATTCATCTCAAAGCAAACTCTACTGAATCTGCAGACTTCGCTCCTTAATCACATTTAGCAAGCAGGCACAATGAGAACTCTATGAAGCCTGAAAAATATTCTATGGAGAGGAAATGGTATGTAGTAAAATGGGGGGGGGGGTGAAGGAGCTGGGAGGGGTACAGAGAACTTGATGCAAATGTTCTTCATTTCTGTAGCTCATGCCAACCATCTGCTGAACATCTGTTAAAGTTCTTAATAAAATATAAATAACAATTAAGTGCCCCCTGACTTCTCCAACAGGGTAAATCAAATGCATTATTCACTGCTTGTCTTTTAAACATATACATAAATAAGAATAAGCAGTGGGGGGAACTGGTGTGGTGTGTGCTTATTTTCTTTCTTTCTTAGGTATGTGTCCTTGAGTACAAAATGTTGTGTGAGATGCAAACGTAGGACTATTCATATTCTTAAGAGAAATTCTGGGGGGAATATGCAATCAATCAAGAGCATCTGTAGCAATAACACACTGCCTCTAAATGTGGACCAGCCATAATACATTTCACTGAATGGACTGACAAGCTAGAAGTTATCATATTTGAACATAGACTGTACAGATCAAAATGTGTTATCGAGAAATTGTTACCAGGCTGAAGTTGAAGAAGAGTGTGTTTAATTTCGGAGTGGGGTATGCTGAATGCTTTGGGGGAGAAAAAATTGACTGTTTGCTTTATGAAAATTGTGACAGCCCTTCCTTGACTGTAGAGAGTGATATAGCTTAACTAATGGCCAGAAAGACAGAGCAAGGTAAAGGTGAAGGACCCCTGGATGGTTAAGTCCAGTCAAACTTGACTATGGGATGTGACACTCATCTCGCTTTCAGGCCGAGGAAGCCAGCGTTTGTCCACAGACAGTTTTTTTGGGTCATGTGGCCAACATGACTAAACCGCTTCTGGTGCAATGGGACACCATGCGCACGGAAATGCCATTTACCTTCCCGCCGCAGAGGTACCTATTTATCTACTTGTGCTGGTATGCTTTCAAACTGCTAGGTTGGCAGGAGGTAGGACAGAGAAATGGGGGCTCACCCCGTCGTGTGGACTCAAACTGCTGGTCTTCCAATTGGCAAGCCCAAGAGGGTCAGTGGTTTAGACCACAGCATCACCTACTCCTCTTACAGAGCAAGACCTGGTGCTGGTTCCCATTTCCCATTCCCAGAAAAGCACTCTACAGCATAGAATCATAGAATCATAAAATAGTAGAGTTGGAAGGTACCACAAATGTCATCTAGTCCAACCCCGTGCAATGCAGGAATATTTTGCTCAGTGTGGGGCTCGAACCCACAACCCTGAGATTATGAGTCTCATGCTCTACTGACTGAGCTGTCCAAGATAAACCCTGCCTCTGGGTCGTAATCCACCACCCCACCCCATCCCCAGCAAATGTTCCTTCTTCTTCAAGACCCAATCAATGTTGGCAGTGATTGTAGATTAAAAGGGGGAAAAAATTCAAGTAGACAACAGTGTTGCAGTGGGCAGAAGTAGCTTAAAGATTTCCTCCCAGTGTAATAATAATAATAATAATAAATTTTTATTTATACCCCGCCCTCCCCAGTCAAAAACCGGGCTCAGGGCGGCTGAGGGTGTAGCAGGGTGTAGCACTGTGATGGAAATCACCAATGAGTAAGAAGAACCATTTGGACAAACGCTCATGCGAGGGGAATATTTTTTATTCAGACATGTCTTGAAGGGGTACTTTCTCTCTCTCATTATTTCCTTGCTGCCTATAATAAGGTCTCAAATGTGGAATCTGAGAAAGTCTATTTGCCTGTGAAGTTCTCCCATATACATTCTGTCAGATTTGATGTCCCTCATGTGAGTAGCACAATCTGTGTGTGTTGATCCATCAAAGTAATAAGGTATTTTCAGAGCCAAATTTTGCTCATACATACATGCTCTCAAAAGACTCTTTATTTATATCTGATATCAGGGACATTTGCATTAGGAAACTCAAAAAAGTGCTGAGTTATTAAAGCAATGTAGGTTATTTGCCACTTGATTTGTAGATCTGAGGTACATAACTTGAAGCTTAGAAATGAGCTCATTAAACAATTGTTTCAATAGCACATAAACAACACAGTTTGGCTTAATAAATGATCTTGGTTTGCAATGCTTTTTTGACACGTATATTTCCCTGCGGTGTTGTTCTTATCTTTCTGGGATCCCCCACATTAGATCAAGGGACAATATACAGGTGCAATTTCATCAATAAAATGAACTATTCTGATGGAACTAATCTCTTTTTTTTATAAAGCTGACTTCAGACAAAGTATGTGTTTGAAAAGGCTCATAAAGTACAGTGCATGAAATTTGATGTGAAAAATTCAGATTCTGTGCTATCAACCTGGTTTGTGTTCTACCAGAAGTAAATGTTAGCATAAAAATAATAGTATAATAGGAATGTGCAAAAACGCCTTGTAGTCATGGCCTAGAGCTTTTCAGATCATTAATATATAATATATTTGTGTAGCACTGGTACTTATTGCCACTTAACTGTGGAGGTAGAACATAGCCATTGTGGCTAGTAGCCATTATCTCCCCCCCCCCAAGAATTTGTCTAATCATCTTTTAAAGCCATCTGATTTAATGGCTATAATTACCTGCTGTGGGAGAGAATGCTTACATAGCTTAACTATGTACTGTCTGTCTAAAATCTTTCAACATTCAGCTTCTTTGGTTGACCTTGAATTCTAGATTTTTGTTTTTCTACCCACTTTCTCCACAGTGTATACATAATTTTATATACCTTTATCATGTCCCCTCTTACTGCTTTTCTCTAAAGTGACAGTCCCAAATGCCATAACCCACCTTTATAGTGTTGCTTCATCCCCTTGATCATTTTAGTGGCCATGTTCTGAATCTTTTCCAGCTCTACAATATCCATTTTGTGCTGCTACATGCATTTGTTACATACATGAATAAAAAGTGATAATATATATATATATGAAAAATCACAAAGCACTTTTAAATCAAGGTGCACTTAGTAGTCTTTATCTATTGGAGGAGAGACAGACTTATTCATTTTGTCAGCCAAATGAGAGACTGATAAAAAAACAGAAAATAGATAGGCTGTAAAGTAAAACCCATTGAGACAGTAGCTAAGCCATACTGACAACTAGTAATGAATTATTTGATGACAGGAAAGACAGCAAACTACAGTCGGTCAAAAAAGAGTATTAAAGCAAGGGAGGTTGAGGAAAAGGTTGCAGAAGATACAGATTAAGAGACAGAAGATTACTCGCTGGGAACTTGGCAAAGCTGCTACAACTTACTATTTTTCAATCACTAGATTTGGGCAGTAGTCAATATTCATTTTTTAATAAAATAAGCTAGTTGCCACTTTGACCATTCCTATCTCCATCCTCATATCTAAGTCCCTTTCCCCTCTTACTATTCGTGGTGGTAGAGTTTCTTTTTCAGATTTTTTAAAGCATGCTACTATATACTAAAAATGCTACATGCTACGTATTTATTCAGCAAGTATTCAGCAAGTATTCCAACATAATGTACAAGAAGAGCTTTTTAATATTTTGCCTCCCCCCCAAAAAAATCTGACTCTTGTTAAAGATCCAGAATGGATCCACAGCATTTTCATTTGTGTGGCTTATATACAAGCACTGTCCCATTTTCTGTGTGGAGAAGATGAGGTTGGTACCCTGTTTTCCCGAAAATAAGATGTAGCCATAAAATGAGCCAGAGCAGGATTTTTAACCATTCAAGGAATATAAGCCGTACCCCAAAAATAAGACATAGTGATAGGCGCAGCAGCAATGCTGGCCGCGGCAGGAGGAGGAGGCGGGGGGGAAAGACATCCCCTGAAAATAAGCCATGGTGTTTGTTTGTTTTTTGAGGAAAAATAAATATAAGCCGGTGTCTTATTTTCAGAAGGCGTGGCTTGGGATACATCTGCTTTCTACCACTTCCCAATGCCCAGTGAGAGGTATCAGTTTGTGAGCTCAGTTCAGAGGAGAGCTACAAAAGATAGATATGCGGTTAATTTCCAGCCATGGCAGCATATGAGTGAGGTACCCATGTGACTTAGGTGAGGCTAAAATAGCATATGTACATAAGCGACACTTCCTGTCAATAGAGTGTGGAGGGCTGCGAGGTGTGTAGGGTCCCCAATCCGCATGCAGTGCAACAAGCCCGGGAAATCATGTTGGCATCCCTTTGGGGAAATTCAGTATGTGCTTAACTATCAATCCTAGGCAGCTTAACTTTAGTGGGGATTGTGCCTTTTGCTTTTCTCTTCCTCACCCACTGGCTGATTTGAACTCTATCCAGAGCCTGTTCCTTCTGAAATGCTATCGGAAAATAAAGCACATTGTCTTCCACACAACTTTTAGCTCATTTTGTTCTTTTAAACGGGTGCCAATGCCCAGTAATTATGGTACAGTATAAGCTTGTAAAACTCTTCACAGCAGAAAACACCTATCAGCCAGCACAATATATAGATAGATAGATGATAGATAGATAGATATAGATGATAGATAGACAGACAGACAGATAGATTCACACACACACACACACACACACACACACAGAGAGAGAGAGAGAGAGAGAGAGAGAGAGAGAGAGAGAGAGAGAGAGAGAGAGGTCACCTCAGTCTGTGTCATACCGGTAGGTTACACCGGATTCCTGAGGTCTTGGCACTTAACCGGGGTGGTTGTGGATAAACATACCCATACAGTCTAATTCAGAATTGAACAACTCACTCTGAAGGTCAGTTTTATATTTGGATTTACCAAAATATACTGGCTCTGTTCTGGATTCCTCAACTGATTTTATTTTATTTTTTTTGGTGAAAATCTGAGAAAAGGAGAAATTTCATATCACCACCACAATATCGATCTCCACAATATCTCTTCTAGTGATTTCACATAAATGGCCAACAGAATGGGGACAAGATGTCAGGTAAAGGTAAAGGGACCCCTGACCATTAGGTCCAGTCGTGACCGACTCTTGGGTTGCGCGCTCATCTCGCATTATTGGCCAAGGGAGCCGGCGTATAGCTTCCAGGTCATGTGGCCAGCATGACAAAGCTGCTTCTGGTGAACCAGAGCAGCACATGGAAATGCCGTTTACCTTCCCGCTGTAGCGGTTCCTATTTATCTACTTGCATTTTGATGTGCTTTCGAACTGCTAGGTTGGCAGGAGCTGGGACCAAGCAACGGGAGCTCACCCCGTCACAGGGATTCGAACCGCCGACCTTCTGATCAGCAAGCTCTAGGCTCAGTGGTTTAACCACAGCGCCACCTGGGTCCCCCCCGTTGTGGAGGGTAGGGGTGCTTAAAAAAATAAACCCTCTAGTCAGACTGGGAATATCCCTTCACTCACCCAGTTTAGGATATCCCACCATTCTTCAGCAGAGGTTTGTTTCTTTCGGCAAAGTAAGCAGCTCACATATATGTTGAACAAAGCTTTAATACATAAAGAAAATTGTAACACAATAACATACTGTCTGAGAGAAACTAAAACCACCTCATGAGGTGAAAATGACAGCTGGCCTCTCTAACTGAACACCTGATGGGAGGGACCGATTCCAGAGCACAATGCAAAAGCCCCGCCCACCGGATGCCAGACATACTCCTCATCCAATTAGGCCCCAGTGTTTTTCTTACAGTCATCAGACTAAACAGAAGTCAGTGCACACTCCCTTCTATTACTGATCTGGCAGGTAGAAATACTGTAGGACCATTTCCAATTCTTGTCTCAGCGAGACGACCCAGAAGAATGTCCTCTTGACTGTTGGAGTGGAAAGGCTCTGAAAAGTCAAAGGGAAGGAACAGGCAGCAATTCCCGCTGCCTTTCTTTTGGCGCAGTTCATCTACACAGGCGGCCAAGGCAGTTTTTGGTCCCAACACAACCATGAAGACAGAGTGAAGTGAGTCATAATAATGTGACTCCAATGTGATCCATAAATATAGAAATATGCAGGTGATTAGCTTAAAAATATCCTACACCTCACTAAACTACAGTTCCACTGATTCCGTGAAGATACTCATGGCACCGATATGTCTGTATACTGTAGTACTACAGAGAAAGCTTTCCTTGTTGCATCATGGGAAATCTATCCCATCTCGTCCCTGGCTTTTAATGCTCCTAGCATTTCTTTCTCTCTTATTCTGGCAATCCTGTCCAAAGTAATACAAGAGGTATCCTACTCTTGCTAACCCCATAAGACACACCATATTTTGCCATGCTAAACAAGTCCATTCTGGGCCCTTTCAAGTGGAAACAAATGCTATGCCAATTAGATGTAAGAAATGTGAAGGCTGAGTGCCTGGCTCTCTACTGACATTTTGAGGTTGCTATGGTGATTACTCATCTGTAATTCAAAGAAGAGAAACAGGATTCAGCATTTCTTCATGTATGAGAAATAAATGTATTTTAAAACTGAGCTGAGAAAACTTGTTTCATGGTGCTGAAGTGTGTGTGTTTCTGTGTGTGTGTATTCTGGACATGCGTATAAATTATCTAATATTTTAACAGAAGTAAAGATAAATGCAAATAATTGAGTCTGAGAATTCTTTCTCTGTGAGGATGATGGGCCTGGCATTGCAACTGACTATATCATATGGTGTTTATCCTAATTGCTTTAGAATAGTCTGGCAGCAAGGTGGAGATTCTACCAATGGCGAACTATTCAGATACCACCATATAGGATTGCAACTATGGTATGTGGAGTACCATTTTAAGAGGTCTTTACACAGCATTTGTAACATCTATAATCACAAAAGCTCACCCCAAGGGCAACCCTGTCATTAGGCAAAATAGGACAACTGCCTTAGGTAGAGGAATTCCTTCATTCATTATATAATCCCCGGTTGGATGAAATCACCCGTGTGACTCTCAGGTAGAATGTACAGTAAAAAAAAAGGGGGGGGGGAAGCATGGCATGAAAGCAGAAGGAAACTGAGGAACAACATATATACTATATTGTGTGTGTGTGTGTGTGTGTGTGTGTGTGTGTGTGTGTGTGTGTGTGTATATATATATATATATATATATATATATATATATATATATATAATCAACATTAATATTTTGTGCAACCAAAAGCAGTTTAACCTTCCAGAAATACACTAACAAATGGCACAACCCTTGAAATGCATTATCTTAAACAATTAGGTATATCTGGCATCACACAGGGACTCAGTTTTAGGAAGCGGCCACTGTTTTAAATAAAGGTTTATTTTCGAGACTTTTGATTGCTAAGAACTGGAAATTACAAACATTACCAACGATTAATGATTGGCAGATGAAGATGATGGAGTTTATGGAACTGGCTGAGATGACTGGAAGAATCCGCAACCAGGGAGAAGAAGCGACGGAAGAAGAATGGAAAGACTTTGAATTATATCTTTAAAAATATGCTAAAGTAATATATTAGAATAGAAATTAAGTTGTAAATGAACTGTGGAAAATTATAATATGTGAGATGACAGCTAAAAAATAAGATAGACAAGGTGATTAAAATGATATAGAATTTGCTAATTATAAATTTATTAAAGGACCACAAGGAGGGAAACCCGAGGGGGTCCCTATAGACAATGTGAAGGGATTAAGGAATAAGCAATTTGATTTTGTGTTTTTACTTTCTTTCTTTTTGTAGTGTTACTATTGTTGTGTTTTCTCTGTATTTCTGTTTTTGTGCTCTTTTTTTCTGTATTCTGAAAAACCTTAATAAAAATATTATAAAAAATAAAAATAAATAAATAAAGGTTTATTTTATAGTGAAATAGGAACTAGTAATTTCTCTCAACAAGGACTAATAAAATATATGAGCATTATATTCATATATTCACAATAGAAAGTGGAAATATTTGATGTAGGTGCTTTCAGACATCAAGTACTGGCAACCACTATGAGCTACCCTGCACTATGTCTTTTAACTATTAATACGTATGGAGGGACACTACCATAGATTTTCATGTATATCCCCTTCCTGCCTGCCTTGTAGCAACTCCTAGTGGCTTCCATACCTGTATATGTTTTTAAAATATGCTTTCCAGTCTTGCATTGAAAAAAAACTGAGTGGCTCTAACCCACTGTCAGCCTACTTGCCAAGTTTAGCTATCCTATGAAAAAAGGCATTTTATGAAAGAAATACATTTCTCCCCCTCCTGTTTTTACCAGGTGTTGTAGCTAATTGCCAGAAATAATGAGCTGCTGGCTAGAATAGCAAAATATCTCCAATTAACTGATACATGCACAAGGGCATGATAAGGAGGGAAGGTAGTTCCAGGAACTTCCTATTTGCAATTCTATACAAAAAGGTGACACAACCCTTCTCTTCCAAATATGACTGGCTACTTGCTGTTGCCAGGGGATGAGAAATGGCTCAAGTGACAAGGCTTTTTTCTGCAATGAAGACATAACTATAGGACGTCATTTTGTATTCATTCCTCCTTTGAAGAAACTAAGAATCAATAATAACCCGGGTCTATTGTTTTGCTTCCCCAGCAGTAGCCATTTCTGGAAAATTCACTGGTTGTTTTTAATAAGTGTATATATTTATATTAATTTTATTAAAGTTTTTATAAAGTGGCTCTGCATTCATAAAGACCCCATAAGGATCTGTAAAAAGAAAGAAAGTAAAACAATAAAAACAAAGGACAACACAATTTAAAAGACAAATATTTGTTCGCTGTCTTAATAACTTAGGAAGCCAGCAGAAAGCCCCCCAATGGGGTGTTTGAGGCTGGGGTACCAGCAAATTTGGACATGCTGGATCCAAAGACTTGTGGGGTGCTTTGCTGGAGATAGTGTACTGTAAACAGCTTCACACTAGAACAGTATTGTGGACTGTCCTAAAAATGGAAGCCAGAGAAAGATGCCTTAAATAGGGGCGAACAACCATGAGTCGAACAGGCAGAACATTCAGTGCCGAAAGTGTTGGGATACAACTCAGCTCGTACTAAAGGCTGGTAGCTTTGCACATACTATTGTGGTTATGATTTGGTAGATAGAAGAGAGGGTGCAGCAGAAGGAGAGAAACAACAACTCCTTTACACCACCTACAAGGAATAGGGAACTTCTCTGAGTTAACCTGCCTTAGGATCCAAATCAATATAAACATCAATGTTCCTCTCATTTCTTGGTGAAAAAAGGGGTGGAATGTGTCCCAACTGGGCTTTTGATGTAGCTGTGAAACCACTGCTATGTGCCTTCTCACCCCCTCATTAGAGTAGCTCTGCCTAGATGCAGTACACTACTTAGGAGTAAGGCCTACCAGACACGGTGGGTGGAATTCAATGTCATGCTATGACAAACATTCCATCGGTGCAAATATTCCAGCTTGCTGGATGGAATGGCCTCCTCTCTCCCCCCCCCTCCCATCCTGGTGTTTTTTTTCCACCCTCAAATTCTGCTGCAATGTAACTTGCTAATTTTGCAGAGTTGTGATATCTTTAGAAAGGGGCGGCGGTAAGTGACACCTGCGAGGATTGCATCTGGAGAGGGAAGTGAGATGGTTTGGGACGTGGAAAAAAAGAGCAGGGATTGTATCCATTGAAGTCAACCCCCCCACACACACACTAGGACTTCCACTTGTGCAACGAAACTCCCTCTCCTCCCTCTATGCACCCCATGATCTCTCCCCCCCCCAAAAAAAATCTGCTGTGTTGGGTTTGGGGAAACCCCGGAACAGAGTTAGGGGATACATAGAGGGAGAAAGTTCCATTGCAGAAGTGGAAGTCCTTGTGCAAACAGGACAACTTCATCAGATACAACTCCAGATGCCTAGGTAGAGAAAGATAAAAAATGTTTATGTGTAAGCATGAATTCAAAGGGTGAATAGAGTTAGTGGCTGGGATGCAGGGCACTGCAATACTTTTGCACTCGTCGTATGGAACATGGCAGTAAAGTCAGCGTATTTTAGGTATTACAGACTTTAGCACTAAAAACCAGACAAGAAAGCACTTAGTTGGTAATGACATGAAATATGATAGGAATTGTCCAAGCCTTTCCTGAGTGACCCACTGTATGGTATATTACCCAAAGACCAGCTTGTAAAAAGCACGCCCTATGTTAACTGAACTATATTTATAGTGCAGCTTTCATTCCAGGGCAAGACAACTTGTTCTGTCAGTGTGCATATCCTTCCACTGTCATGCTAGGACGCTATAGGGCTTTGTCATATGGAGCCCTCATCTTCCTAGACATTGCCTCAAGTATTTATATTTGAAAAGACATTGTAGTACTACTGATGATAATATGTATGTCTGTATTATAATATTTAAAGGACACTTTATTTTCGTTACCTTCAAATACCCTGAAGTTGAAAAGTCTCTACTCCATATGTATGTCTTCACACAAATCCCACATACCTTCTTGTAATACAACCTGTCTTGTGATCCTCGTGAATGACAGTGGCCCTAAGCACTACGCAATCTTCCCCGTGCATGTTTCAGCTTTGATTTTTAAGCACAAGATGTAAGAGTAATGTAACTGATGGAATCAAAGAGACAGGTGGTACCTGCTCACACATCACTCCCAGACGTAAGAGACCTTCTAACATAACAAAGGCCATCTTCCGCAATGTTTTGCACACTTGCCATATGGAATCATCCTATCTGGGTGCATCTGTCTCCTTGCAAAACTTCTCATTTTTTAATGGGATACATGCAAGAGGAATGACAACTGAGTAAATTACTGGTTGGTGTCTTTTTAGGACTGAAATTAAGCAACAGGGTGGCAAGAAAAGGGAAGCGTTAAGGGTTTCAAATAAGTAAACAAATGAACCACATACTTTCATTTATTATAAACAGTGATCTAGTTTAGGGAAATCTGATCTTGCTGATTTGATTTCTCGCATTGCCTGTTTTCATCTATCGTGCCATCAACTGGATTACACATGCAAGCTTTGGTGAAGATTTGAACCAAGATGCTTGCAGACTTAGATCCAAGGCCCCACATCTCTTTTGCTCTCATACTCCATCCTTGCTTCATGCAAACCCAGGATTGTGAGGTGGCACTATAAATCCCCCAATCGGAACTGTGTGATGACAGCCTTACATTTTTACGTACATAAGAAGATCTGAAGCTGCCTTTGAGCTTGAAAAAGGTAATAATCTATCTAGTACAGAACTGTGCCCTCCAAATAAAAGGTATTTCCTAGGCCTGTTCCTTTGAACTAGATGATGATGATGATATTTATACCTCACCCATCTGGCTGGGCTTCCCCAGCCACCCTGGGTAGCTTCCAACACATATAAAAATGTAATAAAACATCAAAAAAAAATCTGTTCAACTGGACTTTAAACCTAGAAACATTATCTACAAACACAGATAGTTGTATTTCACTCCCTACCAAGAACGGGCACTGGGCTGGATCCAACCTCAGTTAGTTCCACTGAGTTGCCACTGAAACCAACAGGACCTAAGTACAACTAAGTACAGTACAGTGGTGTTCATTTGCCAACAGAATGGACATCCTCTCATGTAAAAGACTTCCTCTTTGTCTGCTCCCCTTCTGCAACCCACTGTGTGCCTCCAAATCTTGCTCTGGAGTATTAGGGCACACTCCTCAGGTGATCTGGAGGTGTTGGAAAGCTGCAAGGAGGAGGAACCCTGCTTAAGCATCAGATACTGGGTGTCACTCTTTGTTTGGATCCAGCCCATGAAACTTGGGAAGTTGTATGAATTGTTGCCATATTGGTTAATGTATTGTCACTTTGTAACTAAAAAAAATGTATTAAACAAAGACATCTGAATGAGGCTGAACAGCACAAGTCTGATAAACTAGCAGAGGGAGAGCATACTGACAATACAAATCACACAATTACTAATTTTAGTACACAAATGGTTTTTTTTAAGAAATAAAAAGAAAAAAAGGTTGCTGAGCCCTTCCCATTATTGCACAGTGCAAAGGATAATATATTCCAATCACAAATGAATACAAGTATTAACAGAGTAAAATGCAAAGATAGTTCATATTTTGTGTCATAAAAAAAAATAAACCAAATGTTTCATGGGTCTTCAGTTTGGCAAGCTTCCCAGGCAGAAATTGTTCATTCTGTCTTCAGACTAATTTCGCATTCACTGTAGAAAGCCCTCCGTTACCTCCCTCCACTACAGCACTTTGATAAAGAACACAGCGTGTTTCAAAAGAAGTTACACAGCACCTACACAACAATTAGTGAAATGTTTGTGCATGTCACACCTAAATCACCATGCTCTGTGAGCAACATTCTAATCCCAGTGAATATGAAATTTAATGGGTGATTTTCTTTGGCCGAATTACTGAGAACTACAAATATAGGAGTGGAAATGCTGAGTCACTAAAAGTGAGCAGCTTTAATATTCACATTCGTTGGCCAAATTAAACGGCTGGAGTTTGCATACAGAAGAGAAACTACTTATACCGGTACTACTCTGATGATTGACTTACATTTTAATGTATGTCATTCACTGTGCAAAGTCATTAGCAGGGCTAAAAGGCAGCTTTTAGGGGACTATTTTGAGCAGAAAGGTGGTTTAACAGGTAAATGTTAGAAAGCCTCTTCGCTCTGTGTTTAATTTCTGTTTTGAACTGCAACATCAGCAGCTGCCCTCTGAAGCAAAGTCCTCCTCCCAAAGGACAATAGAATCGAACAGATGGTTGGATCCACTTGTATGCCTCCACCGACAGAAAGTTCTTTGGTCTAGCAGAGCTTTTCATGAAACAATATATGAGGGCAAGGAGTGATTTTTGTTAATTTCCATGAAATCCTATTGTGCCACGTGTGATAGTGTCCCAGAGGGGTCCATCCATACTCTTAAGCAATTGAGGAAAGGGCTGCAGAGGGAAGACTTTCTCCTTTCCAATAATGGAAGCCTCCACAGGATCAAATATATTTCCGTCAGCATCTTCCTATTTACTAGCGGCAACCCACAGTTTTCTTGCACCAATCTCTGACAAATCACTGCCCTCATTTATTTATTTTTTTGCCTTTTGAGAATGCTTTGCTTAAAAGTTGTTAGTTAGAGTAGTTAAAACTTCCAGCATCAGCAGCACTCTCCCCTGCATCTCTAGAAATTAAGATATATCTGTTTCCCACCGACAGACATCTCTAGGGCATATTAGGTTAAACCACAGAGCCTAGGGCTTGCTGATCAGAAGGTCAGTGATTCAAATCCCCGTGATGGGGTGAGCTCCCGTTGCTCGGTCCCAGCTCCTGCCAACCTAGCAGTTGCATTGTGTTATGATAGGTTTCATTTTCAAATGTTGGTGGCCATATATAGTGGTACCTCAGTTTAAGAACAGCCCTGTTTACAAACTATTCGGTTTACGAACTCCGCAAAACCGGAAGTCGTGTCCCAGAATGGAAGCCAAACAGTGGAAGGGCAATGACGGAGGGAGGCCTCATTAGGGAAAGCGCGCCTCGGTTTAAGAACGGTTTCGGTTTAAGAACGGACTTCTGGAACGGATTAAGTTCGTAAACCGAGGTACCACTGTATAGTAAAATAAAATGGGGACATATAACTTGGACATCAGGATATTATTTTATGAGTGAGCACCAAAAAAAAAAAAAAAAAAGCAAAGCAAAGCAAAACAAAACATTGTGAGATATCTCACTGGATCCAGGAGACCAAAGAATAGTAAGTAACATCATACCCTGGAGGTGCCTAGAGACAAACCATGTGGAATGATTATGTTAATGCAACAAGGATTACACTGAAGAATGAAAGGAAACACTAATGTGCATCAGAGTATAGCACAACAATTTTGTGATCGTTAAAATCTGTCAGTCTAACCGAACAGAAAAGATGCATAAATATTAAACGGATGAAGGATTCACTTGGTTTCAGAGCTTGTAACTGCTGAAATGATTGCGTATGAAAATGGGCATGAAATCTCACTGGACGTCGCTTTTTTGGGGGGGGTTGTTGTTGCTGTCCTTGGCAATGTTTACAGAAATTAGCCCAAATTCAGTAACTGGGGCACACGGGGAATCCTTCCCTGGCACAAGGCCCAAGTGGAAACAAGTCCCGGGACCCCAGAAGGAAGCTAACGGAGAAATGTAAGCTCCTTAGGATAATTCCTGGTCATTCAAGCTGCAATTCTAAATCTCACCAAATTTGCCTGGCCAACTCAAAGACAACAAAAAGGACAGGACAACTAATTGCCTGTAAGAGCTGACCTCCTTCAGAATCCCCTCCCCCCCCTATTATTAACTTGTCTCCAAAGGAGGGACAGGAATTCTCTGGCTTCCCGTGGTTGCCTGGTCAGGGACTGGTGCTACTGCTTTCCCTTACTTCTTTCAACACAGCTGGGAAACTTGACCTTGCTCAGAATGAGGGAAACTCAATCCCTTGAATTCTGCAAAAGCGCTTGTCTATTTCAGCATGCAGTAGTTTCTGAATAGGTACAGATGCCCCCCCCAGTGCCCCCCTGTTGTTGCCAGTACAACAGTTCTTTCTGTCGGCTAAATATCCTGAAACAATCTCAGTAGTTTTGGGTATATCATCCCTCAACAGATGCAAGTAGATACTTTTAAGCTTCCAAGGAGTCACCAGTGGATCTCTCCAAAAAATGTTGAAGGGAGGACAATCCAAAATTATACTGTATCTTGTATCTGGTGTGTTCATACCACAACAGCAAATATTTAGCAGAGATATTTAGCTGAGTTTTTTAAAGTCAAATTTATTTTGCTTAATGGTGGCTACAGAGTCTTTTATACATTTTATGTGTTTAATATGTCTCGATTTCCAATGTTTTATGGATGGTCCCCCCCTTTTATGATTTTATTATCTAAATTATGCCATTAAAGGCTGAATGAATGAGTTCTCTCTGTTTAGATGTGTATGTGTGTACATGTGATAAATGTAAATTGTAAATTGTTTTTGTGTGCAGATGTGTGTGAGAGGAGTCACTAGGGCGAAGAAGCTGCCTGATTCTTCCTTGGGGTTGAGACAACACAGTGTCCTGCTCAGTCACTACATCCCGTGAATGTTTTGTGTTCCCTCTAGCACTGTCTGCTAGGAGATAGGTATTGGTTAAACTTTTGCTCCTTGGGTTGAGGAGGACCTCCAGGAACTACACAGCTATGTCACACAAATTAGCACATGGCAGGAAAATGTTCACGGAGGAAAATGTTCATCATCCTCTATAGTTCAGAAAGTCAGCTCAAATTCTACTTGCAGCTTACAGTGGAAGAGCAATGACTGGTTAGCATATTTAGCCTTCTGTCTGGAAACATGGTATATTTCAGGAAAAAATGACTTGAGGTATTTGAAAGCTGCCTCATTTTTTTTTTTAAAAAAAAGGTTCCCTAACCTGTATGCTAGGCTGGATTCATGAGCAAGCTTCAAGTGTAGGTCAGCATTCAAATATGCAATCTCTCAGCTGTATTCTGAAATGAGCCATGCCAGGAAGATGCATAGCTGCCACGTTTCCCTTTTCTCGCGAGGAAGCCTATTCAGCATAAGGTAATTTCCCTTAAAAAAAGGGAGAACTTGGCAGCTATGAAGATGGTACTGCTTGCATTTTCCTGAAGTTTTGAATCAACTCTAAAAAGGATCAGTAAAGATACTACACCAGGCATCCCCAAACTTCAGCCATCCAGATGTTTTGGACTACAATTCCCATCATCCCTGACCACTGGTCCTCGTAGATAGGGATCATGGGAGTTGTAGGCCAAAACATCTGGAGGGCCGCAGTTTGGGGATGCCTGTACTACACCCTTGATCTTTTATAACCTGCAGGATCCCAAGACCCCACATGTTCTGCCACACAGACACTACTACCCCCCACAAAAGGGGATGGGGGCTGAGTTTGGAGAGAAGAGCAGCAGCTGTCTGCAAGATGAAGCCCTTTCTGCATGTATTGTCTAGGCTCCCACCTGTGACTCAGAACTTGAACTCTTGGCTTGGGTGTTGTGATTAAAAGCTTTATTCCAAAATTCAGTACAGCACCCCACTATAGGCCAGATTACAGGATACAGGTTCATAAGGCAATGCAGGTGCAAGCCATTGTAAGACATTGCCCCACTTTTGAAGATTTCAGTGGGTACAGTAATTTGTACAATTTTTTTTTTCAAATCTCACAACTGGACAAGCAATCAGGCTCTTCTAAGGTTGGTCAGAGTGTCCAGGGGCTGCTCACAATGCATCTGCAGAGCAGGAGGTGGAAGAGGCGACGAGGCCACCTTGCTGTCATATCTATCTTTAGGTGCCTCCTTTGAAAATATGGTATATGGTTCCTTGCTACTGAGGAGAGGAACTAAGACCTCCTCTGATGGCAGTGACATTTTGCTTTGGGTATCCAATGATACAGAGGCAGGCTGTATATGGCTACCCACTCAGCCCTTTTCCCAGATCCAAGTCCCCACCACCCATGCTGCTAGGGCCAGACACCTCCTCGGATTCCTGATCACCACACCCCAACCCACTAGGACCTTCCCCAGATCAAGCTCCTCTAATTCCCTGATCTCCTCTTCTATAACTGACCACCCCTACATAACGTCTCCACTGGCCTCATGATAATGTACACATGATTCTCTGAATCAAAGGATTTATTTATTTATTTTCTAATTAACACCTGTTGATATACTGAGAATGTAAGACAAACTAAAAATAGAAGAATATACTTGTAGAAATACTCAGTCACCCCTAACCAAAGACAGCACTATTTTGGTTTCCAGCACATTGCTTTCAGGAGTGGGGTGTAATTTACTTTAATTAATGTTTTCATACTGTGACGGCAGTTATCTACTAATATGGGTGAACTACAGCAACATTCCTTGAAATAAAAGTGATCATATAGCTTGAGAACTGAAATTACAGAAATCAAGAAAATACAAGTTTTCAGGTGTGTTTTTTAGAAACCTTTGCACCCAGCGTGAACATTATCAATTAAGAAATGGCCCTGTTCTGTGATTTCAATGTAATTAGCATCAAAATACAAAATATATGCTTCATTGGGAATTGCAAAAATCAAGGGAGACGTGTTAATTTAAATTTTCTTTATCTGTCAAAAGGGTAGAAAGCATAGCACAGAAGGCAACAATGTGAAGAATGTATCACTTGGCTTTTCTAGATCCCTAAAAGCCAAAAACACATTGTGATTATGCAGGAGTTTTCACTTATGCAAAGATTACCCCAAGGGCGGAAGTAGCATTAAGAGGAAACAACATAATTTCAATTTTCTTCATATTCTAGCTGGGTTATGTGCAAATAAGAGAGAAGACAAATGATAATGTTGCATGCTTTTTCTGTCCACTGATTCTGCAAATAATTCTTTACTCCAGCAATAGTCTCGCAACAGTCTTCAGCTCATGACAAATCAGCCCTCAATAAAAATCTAAGTCCATTTTAAAATAAACCCGTTTTAAATTAGCATCAGAAGATGGCCAGTGATGGTGCCAATCAAATCTCAAGAGGGAGGGAGTTCTACAGCCAGGGCAACACCAAGAAAAAAAAGCCCGTAGTTCCCACCAATCAACAGCCCTTCGGTTTCTTTCTCCTTCTCCTGTGTCCAAACTCAACCCCAACAAGCCTAGAAACTATCAGCCTGGCCAGCCCTCATAAGCATGCATGTTAAACAGGCTAGGGACACTGTTGCTCAGGGCAGTGTTGGTTACTGATTACTGTATTATTATTGTTAAATCACAATCTGGGACTTCCTTTTTGTAACTTGGCGAACTTCAAAATCTAGTTGACCTTTTCTGACTGCAGCTCATACAGCTAAAGCATTTTAACCATCTCTCTCAGTTGCTTAGGGACAAATCCAATCTGAGCAATCTCAGTAGCAGACAGCCTTTTGGATAATCAGAGAAAATGACTTCGGGGGGGGGGATACTTTCCTTTAAAAAAAAATCCTCTGGGATAGGCACAATTACTAGACAAATTCTAGTTCTGATTTCATCAAGACATCTGCTTGAGGGTAAAGCAACACATTCGACACACATGTAAAACAACTATTGATAACAAAAACAGTAGCAACACATCCAGCCCTACCATTGGGCAGCAAAAGGCAGCCACCACAAACTAACCTGTTGCCTTCAGGTGCTGTGGAAAGCACTGTTCCCTTGACAGTACTGAAGTAAGATTCAATTGTCATTCCAGCCAGCTTCTATAGTAGAGGGAGGCTAACTTTGTTGCCTTGGGCAGCAAAAAGACCTGAGCCAGCTCAGAGTTTAAGGTAGAGCAAAATAATGCTTTCTGGATAAAGGTGACAACACATTTTACTATGCCATGTAAGGCTTTCTCAATGAATAAAAACTTAAATTGAAATATTCCATACCTGTCCTCTCCCTTCCAGGAGGTGCCACTAAACAACATTTTACAGGAGGATATACCGTAAATACTCCCTTGGGTTGGAGTCTAACTAAATTTTCCAAGAATGGAAGTTGTTTGATCAAGTGGAAATTTGCCTCCCTATTTCCACTGGGGGATCAAAGTACTTCCTTATCTGACTTCTAAGTTTGCACTATCAATTTTCTGGTTTTGCAGATTTATGCAAACGAATTGGTGGAATATTAAACTAGACTCCCTGACACCAGAAAAATTTCAAGATCTCAAACTCCCCCTTTTAATTGTTCTAATTGTTTCTGATGGATCACCCTTTGCTGAGAAAACTGATGAGGGCCACTCCCCCGAAAGTAATACCTTCTGATGCCAGATCCTCCAACCTAACATTTCATCACGAAGCAGGTTGACTCACACAAGGCAACTAGATTACAGTTGCATACATGTTGTTGTTTAGTCATTTAGTCGTGTCTGACTCTTCGTGACCCCATGGACCATAGCATGCCAGGCACTCCTGTCTTCCACTCCCCCTGCAGTTTGGTCAAACTCATGTTCGTAGCTTCTCCAAAGACTTAACCAAAGAGTTATGGAAACGGAAGTGTACCCCACACAGAAAGAACGACAGTTTCCAGCATGCTTAACAAACTCCCAGGATTCTATTGGGGAACTTGCATGCCTTAAATGTGTCTAAAGTGTGTGGTGTGTATGCAACCTGTAGCTGGACTGGGACCAAACTGAGGCTGATGGCAGCTGTAGTCCGAGAACACCCAGAAAGCACAGGTTGGAGATGGCTGATTTACCTACTTACTGCTGCAAAATACCACCAGGATAACTCCAGCTATCATGCTTGAAGCAGTTCTAACATCAATGACTCCAAAACTAGCCTGTCCCATTAAATGTTTTAAAATGTTTCCCTCTTGACATTTTTCAGAACATTTAGGATACTGTTGTTTTTATAAATAATTTAGTCCAAAAAAGGAATTGATGATTAAGGGTACAGGTAAAATTTGCATCTCTGTTATATGTAACAAAAAGCCTATTATCCATCTCATTGTGCCAGTAAAGTAGCTATACAAATGGCCAGATAGACAGAAAGGCAAGGTGGCAAAGCAACATCTGATGGAGGGAAGAGTAAAGTAACAATTTGACCATTAGCTAGGTGAGTTTTCTTTCTTGGGTTGACAGGTACAAATTCTGTATCAAAAATGTGCTTCTGGAGTGTTTTTAGCTTAAACATCATTTGTCTCTATTGGTGGGTGGGAACTTTGGGAGCATGTTTTTCTGATGTAGAAGAATTTCCAATTGTTGTCCCTGGCAAAGACAGTCATCAAAATGTTGTGGCTATTCATTCACATCAACAATCTGCTCTTGACACCAAACTGAAGTTCACATTCTTTCTCTGCTTTTATTCCAGATAAAAAGAAAATTGTCAAGCAAGCAGAATTTTATTGGTTCAAATCTCCTAGAGCCCTATCAATTAAAATGCTCACTGATTGGCTTTGTGACAATTAAAAGTGCACAATCAAAATGGCAATGATGCTTTAATCAGAATAACTTTTCAAGACTGCAGTTTACTAGGGTTTTCTGCAACATTCTTGCGGAAGCTTAAAATTCACGTTTCCTGACCATGTATTTCTCTCTCTCTTACTGCCAAAAAGTAAATGGGGGTGAAGCAGAGAGAAGTAGATCAATGTTTGTAATAGACCTTGAAATGAACTTGGCATTTTAGTTTACTACTACTTATGTTAGCAGCAGCAAGGCAGCAAAGCAGCAATTCCCAGGAACAGAACCTTAGCTGAGGAGGAGCCAACAGAGCATGTGGCAAACAATATTTTTGTATCTGTGGTCCATGTGTCAAGGTGCTGCTGCGGCTACTCTTGAGTAACAATGTCCGAGTCTGCTCTGTCTTTCAGAGTTTTATTGTGCATAGTATTTACAGTGCAGAGATAGCAAAAAACATGACCTCTCAGTCACTCACAGAATCCGGAAGTGTACGCCTCCTGCTACGCGACCAGCATAAGAGCTTGGGAACCCCAAAATGCCGCGCCCCCCGACCTTACGCTTTGGCGCACGCCTTAAATCAGGTGACGGAAGTGGCTGCCTGCTCCCCTCCACCTGTTGGTCAGGGCAGTGTAAGGGCTCTCCCACATCGCTGAGCCTTAGCTGCTCCATCCCGCTAACTAACAGGTGCTGTTGTGGAGGATGGGCAGAGGCTCCCTGTACTGAGGTCCCCTGACACCATGCTACAAAATGGATGCCAATTTTTCTCACCCAATCAAAAGAGGAAAGTGAACCACATCCAGATCCTTACCTTGTCCTTAACTCCATTCTGCCAGTGCTACAATGCTTGTAGGACCAGATATTGAAACACTGAAGAAAAACTTATATTAATTCAACTTCCTTGATACCTTTGAGGGATATAGCGATGGTATCTAATGCCATAAAAAAAGCATGAAGGGGGGGGGATTTCTCATCTGAGCCAGTAACGTTTGCTAGGAATCCTTCCTCCCTGCAAAGTTCATTTCTGCGGAAGGGACAGTGCTGAACAAGAAGCAATATTCCTGGAATTAGTACTGTGCACTCTCAATAGATAGACATACAGTGGTACCTCGGTTTATGAACACAATTGGTTCCGGAAATCTGTTCATAAACTGAAGCGTTCATAAACTGAAGCGAACTTTCCCATTGAAAGCAATGGAAAGTGGATTAATCCGTTCCAGACGGGTCCGCGGAGTACTCAACCTGAAGCATGGGTGTAATTGGTTCCGGAAGTCTGTTCATAAACTGAAGTGAACCTTTCCATTGAAAATAATGGAAAGTGAATTAATCCGTTCCAGATGGGTCCGCGGAGTTCGTAAACCGAAAATTCGTAAACCGAGGTGTTCATAAAATGAGGTTCCACTGTATAGAGATACGGATATAAATATACACAGATGCACACACCATAATTATGTAAGGCTGAACACCATATTTAAAAGATTTTAATCTATGTTGAAAAATACAAATTGGAATTATTTGCATCATAGCAGGTTATACAAGCTGGGAGTATCATTGCAACATGGCAGAAAATGGTGGTGGTGGTGGTAGATACCGGTACACAAAAGCTGGACTTTTACTGTCAAAGAGCCATGTTTTAACTGACAGGCAATTATTACTTCCGACACGTGCTCCGCAATTCCAGTGCTCAGCAGGCGAGTTCTTCTGCAGCGAATCCCCAAATTGCCTGAAGGCAAAACAACAAAAGTAGCTGGCAGAATACTGCTGCAGGCCAGCTGATTAGGCGTAAGACTCAGTTCTGCAGCTGAGTGGGTCAGCATTCAGATGGTCATGATAGGAAGGGCCTGCCAACTGACCCAGGCATCTTGTGGCCATTAATAATAACTGTTGGCTTCTCAGCTTGTTGTGACAGGCAGAGGATCTGGGCTACAAATGAGATCAAAAGTGTTTGGCAGCAGTGAGGTATGCCTCATGTTCTGCTGTAGCACTTTGCAAGTTACAAAGCTTGGGGGGGGGGGGAATCAATAGCAACAGCAATTTATTAGACAAAGCAATACAGTCACCTGCATTAGCATATGAAGGGGGTGGGGGAAAGAAAAGAAAACCCTTGTAAGTTAAATGTTAATATAACTGGTATGCAAGACATGGTTTGTTTATTGATTCCTAGATCTCCTTTCCTATTCTTGACATTCCTTAGTTTGAACACAAATAGCAAGTTACATCGAATTCATGCTCATTTGAGGGAGCTCTTCACATCGCACACAAGTGTGTACTGCAAGGGTGGAGCAGAATCTCTACAATCACTCAGCATAAAGACTGCCTTGTCAAGCCTCCACAATTTGAACTGTATGCATCTAATTGTTCCATAATGTAAAAAGAAAGAATTTGATTAAGTGAAACTACTGCCTTCATTGTTTCAGAAGAAAACACTGGTTCTAGGTAAATGATTTACTTATCCACATTGCAAAGTACAAAGGCACGAAACAGTGGCATGTAGCCTAGGGCTTGCCAATCAGAAGGTCAGCGGTTCAAATCCCTGCGATGGGGTGAGCTCCCGTTGCTCGGTCCCAGCTCCTGCCAACCTAGCAGTTTGAAAGCACGTCAAAGTGCGAGCAGATAAATAGGTCTGGCGGGAAGGTAAATGGTGTTTCCGTGCACTGCTCTGGTTAGCCAGAAGCGGCTTAGTCATGCTGGCCACATGACCCGGAAGCTGTCTACAGACAAACACTGGCTCCCTTGGCCTATAGAGCGAGATGAACGCCGCAACCCCAGAGTCATCTGAGACTGGACCTAACAGTCAGGGGTACCTTTACTTTTACTAACATTGACAAGGCTCAATCTGAGCCAGGATTCATTGGGGTTGGTGCTGAAGAAGAAGAGTTTGGATTTGATATCCCGCTTTATCACTACCCAAAGGAGTCTCAAAGCGGCTAACATTCTCCTTTCCCTTCCTCCCCCACAACAAACACTCTGTGAGGTGAGTGGGGCTGAGAGACTTCAAAGAAGTGTGACTAGCCCAAGGTCACCCAGCAGCTGCATGTGGAGGAGCGGAGACGCGAACCCGGTTCCCCAGATTAGGAGTCTACCGCTCTTCACCACTACACCACACTGGCTCTCATACCTGAATCATACCTTGCCTTAATGTTTAAGCACTCTCCGCTGAAAGGGATCATCCACTGTTCAGAGAACCATGCATACTTCAGTAGTGTTTAAGTTATCTTGAAATCAACAGCATAAGACCCATTGATTAGAAGACGGTATAGGTAAAGCTAACTCTCAGAACAGTATGTTTGAGACGCTGAAAGCTGATGCGAAAGCCCTGCCTATGTGATGGTTTTTGTTTTGTTTTTCTCACACAGCCGTCACTTGATGTTGCAGCAACTGAACACTGAACATGCATGGCACAACTGAACTTTCACCTTGGGACCTGTTTAAATTTGAAAGCCAGAAGCCAGCCTTATGCGGAGACAACAGAGTGTGTATAATCTGTTCTCTTCGCAAGCAGCCCTAACACTTACAGAAACAGGAAGAAAGCTATCAATACTGTAATGCACATCTCCCTACCATGTCTTTCTTTTTTCTTGGCAAAAATAAAAAGAGTAATTTCCTGGCAGGCTTGGACAGAGGATGAACCTCATCCTGCTGCTTTCTAAGGAGCTGCCCAGCTTGTTTGTTTTTTTCCATAACATAAACACAGCTCTTTCTTTTTTAAAAAACAACAACAACAACCCTGCAATAAATAATACATAAATTATCATGTTAATGGAAAATATCACACATTTATCACCTATGCTTGACTACTCTCACAATAGTGTATTTTGGGAAAAATGTAGTAAACGTCAGCATGCTTAGTATGTGCTTATAAATATGTCTGCATTAGGATAAAGAGTTGGGGAGAAGAAGCACTTTTTATTTAGATAGTTGACTCAGATTGTCTCCTTATATTTCTACATGCCTGAGAAACATTTTAGTCGGCCCTTAAATCTCTCTGCTATGAATGGAAGTGCTGCCAAAACAAATGCCAGTGCATCTCAAACACTTACTTATTTGCTTAATGAATTTGTAAACCACTTTTCAAGGAAAAAAGAATCTCCCCAGACACAATAACACACCACAAAAATCTCAAAACAACATTTCATCTATAATAGCCAAGAGGACCAACCCCCAAAACAGCACAATATAAAAGGATCAAAACCAGAAAATAAAAATTAAACCTTGTGTTGCTGGTACAAAAGAGAGAGTGGCAGAAGAGGGAGGAAAGGTGTCTTCCACTCAAGCTTCGTATGGCCTCAATAAATTCTGCCCGGTATATTTATTTATATATTGAGGTTAAGAAAACAAACCCTCATCCACGCCCCCCCGGAGAAGGGGGCAGGAAAAGTGAACTAGCAACTACAAATAATAAGCTACCCAGCTATCTGTGGACAGTTGTGATGGAGGCTTTTGTTTATTTCAACAATTTATATACTGCTTAACACAGCAGTTTCAAAGCAGTGCTCAATAATCTAAATATAAAATGAAGCTATACGGGGAGGAATTCCAACATTGCACTAAAATTATCATTCCGTAAGGGATATGGAATAGCTTTGGCATAGCTGACAGAACAACCCCCCCCTCCTCCCCACATGCACAGTTCCAGGGTTTCTCTCAACCAATGCAGAGCGAATTTCTGGGGATCTTTGGAGACCAGGGGGTTGTAGGGCAGAGTGAAGAAAGACCTGCTGCACTGGCAGAAGTTGTTGTGCCAGGACTTTAACTGATGAGACTCATTAGCTGGATCCCTCCCACTGTGCTAAATTGTCAGGTGTGTGTGGGGGGTGTTATCCATAAAAAAACTTAAGAAGAGCCAGCTGTACCAGGCTAAAGTCATACGAAGGCCAGCACCCTGTTTTCACAGCAGCCAGCCTATGGAAAGCCTCAAAGCACAGCACTGTCGCATGTGGGATTCCCATCAACCGGCATTCAGAGGCTTACTGCGTTCAACAGTGGATATAGATTATGGTGGGGTGCAACCAATACAGGCTAGCTTCTATGAACCACAATGCCTTCATTTCCTTTCCGTAATACCTTTCCATAATGAATTATGTCAGCGCAGGTTCCCTGTAAACAGATATTATTACTTCATTCCCTGCCAGCGGGGTGTCAATGCTCTCTGGGAGCATACAGCTCCAACAATGGGACCTCTATTCAAAAACCCAGTTAGAGTGTGTCATACAAATTGGTACTCCAGGTCTAATACCATTCGAGATTAAGCATTTCTCACTATTGTCAAGTCACAATCTTTTCAGGTTACCATGGTTATCTAGGTGTCAAAGAAAAGCATAAATGGAAGAAAATGTTTGAAGGGCATTTTAGAAATAAAGTGTTCATGTTAAAACAGCGCGCTAAGCTATTTTTAAATAATACATTTATTGCATTGTTTAGAAATAGGCACAGCATATTTCAAGGTTTATTTATTTTTTTAATTGTAAAGGAAAAAGAGAGGATTGAAGCACCCAGCCAATATTCTCTAATTCCCTCCACATTGAGTAGGGGAACACATGAACCAACCCTGCAAAACAGCTTTCTCAATATTGAACTGGGAAAAGAAGCTAACAATTCAAAGTACAGTCATGCCTCAGTTTAAGTACGCCTCGGTTTGAGTATTTTCAATTTAAGTACTCCGTGGACCTGTCTGGAACGGATTAATCCACTTTCCATTACTTTCAATGGGAAAGTTCACTTCAGGTTAAGTACGCTTCAGGTTAAGTACAGACTTCCGGAACCAATTGTGTTTGTAAACCGAGGTTTACATGAGTTTGACCAAACTGCGGGAGGCAGTGCAAGACAGGAGTGCCTGGCGTGCTATGGTCCATGGGGTCACGAAGAGTCGGACACGACTAAACGACTAAACAACAACAACAACAAACCGAGGTACCATTGTATAGCAGGATCACATTAAGTAATAGGCAGATCCTTTTAGAATTAAAACTATATAAAGAGAGTCAATGCAATTATCAGTAAATCTGCATTTGACAAATGTATGTGGTAATCAGAGAGCTATGAACTAAAAAACCAAGCTCTAGAACCTCAAGTTGTATATACCATTAAAAACTGGCTCAGGTTTTCCATAGCTCAGCAAATTACAAGGCAATTTCTTCGCTTTGTGGTCAAAGAAATACAATATGTAAAACCAATTGATTTCCATTTATTTTCATCTATTAGTCTTCTCTCTTCGTCAGGCAAATTTGAGCAATCTATATCCACATCCAATTTCCTTCACATTACACCCACCCACTGCGAACACCACTTGTAGCTCTCTGGTAAACAAATAACCTCTAAAAGGCAGAACTCATTTGAAAGCAAGCTGGTGACTAATTTCACAGCTATCTGGAAATATCTATACCTGTCTATAGAAGGGAAGGGTAATCGTTGCTGTGTTGCAGTTCTCTCTCTCATGTTTGTTTGTTTGTTTATTCATTTATTCATTTAAATTTATACACTGCTTGATTGTTAAAAAAACAACAACCTCAAAGTAGTTTATAAAAGATGAAACAGTAAATGGACAGAGCATGGTATAACATCTGCTAGAGTTTGAAAGGTGCAGCTGTCCATCCACTGAGAATGGATGCAGTCTCCAGGAAAAAGCAGAGGTATCAGTGACTGAGAATGCAATCCCATTGGGTTTCAAAGGTACTTGTGATATGACACAAGAGTCTGATGTATAAAGGAAATCCTACAGAGCAATTCCAAACTCTTTGGATCCTAGTCATAACCTCTGACACTCTGGTGACAGTGCCAAATGGGATCTTTGGTTGCAACACTCCAGACAGATTTTTTTCAACGGGGTGTCAAACTTAGGGATAGAAGAACGTGTGGAGTCTCCACAAGAGCATTGCAGTGGTACCTTGGGTTACAAACACCTCAGGTTACAAACACTTCGGGTTACAGACTCCGCTAAGCCTGAAGTAGTACCGCGGGTTAAGAACTTTACCTCAGGATGAGAACAGAAATCACGCAGCGGTGGAGCGGCGGCAGCAGGAGGCCCCATTAGCTAAAGTGGTACCTCAGGTTAAGAATGGTTTCAGGTTAAGAACGAACCTCTGGAACGAATTAAGTTCGTAACCAGAGGTACCAATGTACTTCATTGGCAGACCCAGCTTAAAGCCGGGGTATAATCCAAGCTTAATACAGCCAAACTGGGCTAGGTTCAGGATATAAGGAGAAGGAGAAGTAGCAGGGAAATGGGAAGTTGCATGAGGAAAAATCAAATAAACCTGGATTAAGATCACGGGGGAAGACCACAGAGGAAGCTGGCTGTTTTCTAAAGAATGTATTGGGCCTGAGCTGGAAGCATATGCATTACAGTCAGGAGAAATAGATGGACTGCTTAGAGAGGGGGGAGCCATGCTGGGACTTGGGACCTCTCCTCCTTCACAACCTGGATATATTCACCATAAGGAGCATCAGCCGTCAAACCAGGAAATACCCCATTTCAAGTCTGGCAGATTCAGAATCATTTGTATGAAATGCGAAAACACCTCCTGATAAATGATTTTCAGAGAGAAGACCCTTGCCTCTAGGAAAATGTGACCTTTGCTTAATGTGAAAATCAGCTTTACATCACCATCCATGCCTGACTTATAGTTCTCTCACTAATACATAGTAACAGACTTCATGGAAATTGAACAGTCAGGGAATTATACCCATCATAGACAGATAGGGGAGTATAAATTATTTTACAGAGGATGAAGAGTGACAAAATGGCATCTCCTCTTGCAGGCTTCCTCACCGAGTCATTATGTCACATATCCCCAGAACCAAATTCTGCAGGAGGAAGGTCATCCTTCCTCCTTGAGACCCACCCAGCCCTGGTGTTTTAGGATAGATGCCACGTAATGAAGGATTATGCTTAAATTCCTACATTAAAATAAAATGCAAAGTGTGTAGAAAGGGCAAACCTGTCACCTATGATGTTCTGAGCTGAACAGGTCCCCTTTCTTTGGCAGGTATCTGATGGTCAGGTCACTTCAGGAAAAGGCAGGGATTGGGATGCAAGAATGTGCATGGAGCCTTCTGTGCATCCTCCAGAGGTTTTTATGTCTTTCTTCCTGTTGCAGCACCCAAGGGAAAACAATGGCATGTAGCGTGTGCTTTAGAGTTGTGTATTAGCCACTCTGGATCCCAACCATAATCATACCATATTATGATTGACCTGTATTTCACCATGTTGCAACTACACCACATTACTTAAAGAATCCGAAGAGCGGACCCAAAACAACCATTAATGAACATCAATGAGTAGAGGCCTGAATGTGCCTTCATGGCACCCAGGGGCAGCACAGGCGCACTGGGGGAGTGGGGAGGAGGATGCAGCAGCAGCAGCACAGGCAAGGGCCCTTCCAATCAGTTCGACCCAATTGATTTGAAGGGTGCATGCCTGTTGCGCCCTCCTCATGCTGCCCTGCCAGAGCAGGCCGGAAGGGGAAGGTAAGGAAGACACAACAGGGCAGGCTGAGTGCCTTTATGATCGGCATCTGTGCTTTTAGTCCTTATAGAGATTATGTTCTACCTCCACTGTCAGAGGCAGTATGCTTCCAGTTGCGGGAAATCACAGGAGGGAAGACTGCTTTTGTGCTTGGATTTTACTTACAGGATTCCCAATGGCATCTGCTTGGCCACTGTGAGAGCAGGATGCTGGATTAGCAAACAATGCAGCAAGGACTCACATTAGATTGCAGTAAAAAGAATGTGAGCTGAAAAGTGATGATAGTACATGACATGGCACTTATTGGAGATCAAAATCTGAGAAGTAAATAAAAACACAGTAGTGAGCATAAAACTCAACCCCTAAAGTGTGGAATGATACGTGATAAAGAAATAGAATTGTTTTTCTGGGAGGAAAAATCCCATTAGTGTGTTTTTATCCCCAAGACTGAAAGCAATATTTCATTCCAAAGTTTCTGGAAGTTTATAGATTAATTTAAAAATCAATTAAGAATATGGAAAGCACATTAATAATGTTTAGAATAATGGTCTTATTCTCAATTGTAAGGTTTACTTTATTTGTGTGTAGTCTGCAGTTCAGTATTCATAAATATTTACATGTGTGGAAATCAAAATCCCTATTATACTGCAAATTAGATCAATTGGGTTTTATAAAGTCACTTTAATTGATAGTATTTTTAAGATGTGCTTGTCTTCTAGCATTGGGGTTTTTTATTATAGGGAATTATCATAATATGCTTACCCAAGAGTAAAAAAAAATGCTTACACTTAGCACTTTATAATTATAATTATTAAATTACAAATGTGAAATAGTTTTATAAGAAGCATCAGCATGTTTGTCTGGAATTACTTTTAAATATAATGCTCCATAATACTTATTAATACACCATTCAACTCACAGAACAATTACAAAGGGGGGGGGAGTAAGGGGAAAAAGAAATGAAACATATGCGTTTTCCAGTTCATGCCTTCATGTAAATTGCTTAAGCAGCAGAGATGAATGTCTTACTAGGAGCTAGGAGGTACAAGATATTAAATTTTAGTGGGGATAAGGTGTAGGGAGATCCAGAAATTGTGTGAGGTCAAGGAAACAAAGCCTTCTAGATTCACTTTTCCCCTTCACGTCAAATAAAATTATTTCGGTAGCAGGAACCTACTAATCCCAACCCAGTCCAGCTAATACAGGGGTCACCAATGTGATGCCCCTGGGTACGTGGTGCCCTTGAAGTCTTCCTTTGGCATCCACAAATACCTCTGAGTGCCCCCACCCCACTGTCCCCTAGGGGCAGATACCTTTCATTCCTTGGAAAGTATTTAGGGCTGAAGGAGGGAGTTGTGAGAATGACACCCTTCCCCACTTCTTTTCGCTGCAAGTGCTTTTCAAGGACCAGCTCAGTTCCACTGGATCCAACTTCTACACATTCATTCACTCTCTGTATCTCAGGTGGGTGGGTGGGAGTCTTGAAAGACAAAACCAGAGGGGTGACATCCATGTCACTCACTCAAAAATCTAGATGTGCATATGGGTCTAAAATGGTTAGACCGCCCCCTAACTTGTCCATAAGCATAATATATCATAACTGATGGGGAAGGCAATATTACTCCCTTCCAAACATTTGGAGGCGGTTTCTACATTCCATGATTTTGCATTCAGCGGTGATTATAGAGGCAGGTTTCACACTCAACCTGTGCAAGTTCCGCCAGCTTGTATTGTTATTCCTGCTTATATCCACATCCTCATCTCTTGTTTGCAGTCATACCTCGGTTTAAGTACGCCTCGGTTTGAGTATTTTCAGTTTAAGTACTCTGCGGACCCGTCTGGAACGTATTAATCCACTTTCCATTACTTTCAATGGGAAAGTTAATTTTAGGTTAAGTATGCTTCAGGTTAAGTACAGGCTTCCGGAACCAATTGTGTACTTAAACCGAGGTACCACTGTATTGTGATCAAACAGCTGTGAAATAAAACATGCACGAAGTAAACAATACCCAATGTGCTTTTTTTCCCTGGACACCTATTTCCCTGCTCATTGTTCCTGTTCTCCGCAAAGTTTATTTCCTACAAAATCAGCCCCAAATAACATGTCCAGAAAGGGAAGGGAAGCCATGAAACTGTCTTAGGGACAACAGTGTTGGCAAACAAAGCAGATTTTAAAGCTATAAAATGGGAATGGGGAGCAAAGTATCTTCTACCCAAGGGAAATTATATATGGAACTGGATTATACATTGCAAAGACACTGCATGTGGAAATACACTGCCTAAATGCTGCTATTATATTATTATTATTATTATTATTATTATTATTATTATTATTATTATTTTATTTAGGGATGAAAGAGAAATTTGTTCAGTCTGCACTTTAAAATGAACCGACCTATTTTGCCCCTTTGGACTGATATGCAGCTCAGGATATAGCTATTAAGAGGAGTATTCACTTCTCTGAATTTTGTAATGCCAGTGCTGTACAAACATACCCAACCACACACACATGCATTTTTACAGCTGCATGTGCATACAAAAATTTGTATTCTATGGAGAAATGCATTAAAAACACGCAAAATGCATATTTCAGGAGAAGACTGTATACAAACGTGTAGAATTTAAATGCACGATTTTTATCCAGTTTTTATTTTATTTTTAAAAAATCCACAAAAATGGGATGGAATGGAGCAAGCATTACCCTTGTTTGATGTCATAAATGACATTAGGTACAATCACATGTGTGTAGCCTGAGGGAAATGGCCTTTTGGGGCCAAATTAGGATCCCTGCTGGACCTCAGATCAGAGGGATATTTATTTGCATTGGCGACCTTCGGTTGCAATCTGTGTTCATATTAAAAACACAACCAAGCAGATAAAACTGACAAACAAGAGTTAAAATTATGCAATTTAAAACTCAAGGCAAAGCAAATAAAATTGCAAGGGTCTAATGATGTTTGTGGGACAGAGGTTATCCATCGCATGCTTAGAGAGTGTAGATTCTCAGCTTTTCATTGTGGCATAGATTTGACTTGTTAAAGAGGAGGCACAATAACATTCTTGAATATTTGCAATCATCCTCAGTTATACCTGAGCGAGTGCTTTAGGCATTAGTGAGTTTTACACACACTGTTATGAACAGCACTTCAAAAAATTTTTTGTTGTTGCAATGCCCATAAAAATAATTGTCAGCCTCGTGCAGTTCCTTGTGAATTATGGAGAAATTCACATCTCCAACGGTATGCCCATTTTAAAAAACCATTTTTATTAATGCATTTTTGTTTGCAATCCAGCATTTTGAAATGTTATATATATATGCTTGTTGGCAGATTATGTCCCCCACACAACTTTCTGATGCCACAGATTTTGGGAAATTCAACGCATAGGCTCATTAAGCATCATGAATCACCTTCAAAGTCTCCCCATGCATAATTTGTCCTCTGCCAAAAAAAGGTTTCTACAAGGTTTCAACACTGACTTCACTCTTTACAGGATTACTCATCATAAATAACGTATATTGGATTAAATTGATGGATTCTAGTTTGATATTAAATTGCTTTCTTTGTTTGTGCATGATAGTCTCCAGACTTGTGCCAAGCTGCTCCTGAATGGCTTGACATACCGCTGTTCTAAACGGTTTCTAAAGAAAACAAGAACTTTAACATAGCCAAAATCAGAACAAAGTCTATTTTCTTCCTTGTATGGCACCTGCAACCCATTTCTGCCCAAATTTTGTCCCCCTTGACTGCTGCCTTATGCCACTGCAATTTCTTAATAGATACACTTCAGTTTTATTCTGTGGACAACCATAAATGGCAACGGAGCCAAAATGGAATTGGTGCAACATCAGTGGGATACTCATCAAGATTTATTCCGTGGCCCAGAAATTCCAGACAGACATCTGTTGCAAAGCCATTCAGGAAGGAAAAAGCAGGGGAAAAGCTCTCACTTTTTTTGCGGGGGAATGGGGGAATTGACAAGTCCATAAGTTCACATGTAGGAAGGTTTACGAGATCAAGAGAACACACATGCAAACCAGGTTTCGTCGCTGAAAACAATGGGGCTGCTTTCCACACACAACAGATTTATTTAATTCTATAAAAATGTATAATAACCTACTCTTCAGAGGGGCACAGAAATAATATTGTAAGAAAAAAATGTTGCTTAAAAAGGCAATCCCATATACCCTGTCTTCTCAAAGGACCCCATGCTTTCATCAGTAGTGAAGGAAAGAAGTGGTGATGGTTCTGTACTGTTTTTTCCAATGATACGTTACTGAGGTAACATAAAACAACCCCATTCTTTTAGAGTCTCACTTTGAACAACCATACAATTGTTTCTCAACTTCTTTAATTAATTCTTTAATATATACATATATGGGAAAGACTGCTCTTGAAATTGCAATGTGCAAAGTGATCCCACAGACATAGTGTAGCAGAACAAATCCGTAGTTGTACCAAGAATAACCTCACAGAAGGCAGAAAAACATCGCCATGAGTAGTAGAAGCCAAAGGAAGGATTTTTACTTTTTGAGTTATGAATTATACAGAAAACCTAGATCAACTTCTGATTACAGGCAAACTTCAGAGCAAAAGGAAACACTATGCATTTTTAATATCTCTAGTAAGTGCAGTTGATGCATCCAAAGTCAGGAAACTTGAATTGATGGTGCATATGGCTACAAAATCCCTGACAAATGTACTCGCCTTAGACAAGATCTTCCAATATGCTTCTGCCCCTTGAGATAGTGTAACAAGAAATAGAAAGCACAGATGGATTATCTTCCAGTGAATAGCTTTTTAAGATCGGTGGGTTGTGCTCTATGACCACCTTCAATATCTGGATGCTGAGTAATATGGAAATCCCCATGTTTAGAGTCTATAGGTGAATTTAGCTGTTTCATAACATTCACATTATTCACAGGGTTTCACCAAAACTGAAAGGATAAGTCAGACTCCTTGAATACAATTTGAATAAATCAAATTTTGAAACTCAATCACACAGGCTACACAATAAAAAAACAGCATTAAAAAACAACAACTGGCAGTTGTAGTGGTGGTTGTGTAATGGGGCAATGGGTCATTAACACACCGAAGGATCAAAGGAAAAAAGGGCTTCTCCCTGTGTTATAAAAGCCAGGAGTTTACAACAGTAATGTTGGGGTCAGACGCTGAACAAGTCGAGGTTATGTGACAAGCAGAGTGCAGAAGGCAGAGAAAAATGACTAGTGGCTGTTGAATCGAATCCTGTGCTTATGGAGAAGGCAAGACCCTCTTGAATTTTAACACTGAAGACCCCCCCCCCCACACACACACTAGGTTCTGGTTTTATATATGTGATAAACCATATATCATAAAGACACCACGGTCTCTTCCGTGCCTCGTTTCCAAAAGGAAATGCAGATCCTGGGTAAGCGCCTGAAACTCCCACACTGCTGTGGAGATTGAGTGTGGTGTGCAACACTTTTTTTTTTTTTTTACTGTATAGCAATTATAAATTGCTGAAAGCTGCCTTGAGTGATGCAGCTATGTCAGGTAGACTTCACAGTTGAAGTGGCCTGACCAAAACATTCACCTCAGTGGCCGCTGTCCCCTGCCTAACTTCAGAAAGCGGGCTGTCTTGAAAAGGTCTCTATTGATGGGCCACTTAAACAGACCACATGCACAGACACAGAACTCCTTGCCTTCTAAAAGATTCTAGACTATTTCTGGACATGCATGAGATCTACATCCCTGCCTTCCTACTCCTTTGGGTGATATCCGTTAATGTATACCTTTTATATCATATGCAACTTTTGCTAAGGCACAATTTATGCATTTAATGGAATCAGGAGGTAAAGGTGTTCCTAGATTCTTAACTTTGCAGGTGGGTGGGTTTGTATTTTTTAATGTCCCTGCACACAGAAAAGGCTATTTTTTGTCACACTAATTTTCAATATGAAGGATCCCATTCCCCACCCTGCTCCATGGGGGAGAAACTTCACTTTTGTTGTACGTATAAATATTTCTCTCTGCAAGGGGTGGGTGGGTGTGCAAATACATTTGTGTGCTGTATATAAGGCTTGAGGGTGTCTGGCACAAATTTCCTAGCCAAATGCTCACTGAACAGCGTCAGTCATTGCTGTCTTATGAGAAAAAATTATATCAGCTTTAAAACAGCTTTTCCAAAATGTCTTTCCAAGAAACATAACTAGAGACTTTACAGTCTGGACGCCAGATAAAGTAAGCGTCTAAGATTCCAATTTAAATGTAAATCATCAGATGGTTTTAACCCTAATCCTCCCTTAGGTGTTGATGAGAGGTGAACAAGGCTTCCACCGTCCTCCAGTGTTTTTCACAGCTTTCTTAATTTCCTTCTTTGGAAACTCAGGAGGATCACTCATACATTTATTTCTCATTAGCTGTCATATTACGTATATCCACCTCAGATCGCCTGCATGTTTCTGGGTCAATGTCTGCTTTTCTTGAAAATTCAGGCTCTTTCCTATCTGAAGTATGTTGGATTCTTATGTCCTTCGGATATTTCAAACCACATACCAAAGTGGAACCAACTCTTACCAGATTTTTTTGTTAATTTGTTTTTTTTGTGGTAAGGCTATCCCTTCAACTTCTACATGTGGTTGGGATATTACACTTTTGTCATTAAAATGCAACTTGCAACCTTTATCGTACAAAGCTAAACATACAATTGGGCAAAGTGCTGGACTTACAATGTCTATTTTTTTTAAATCATAATTTTTATTGATTTTACAAATTACAAAAAACGGTACATACATGAACACCTTTTCCACCTTCTTCCCACCCCCCTCCATGGGTCCTCCCCTGCCACAGAAGTATCCCACGCAGGTGAACAGTCAGAGATGGTCCATTTTATGGTTGGATTTCTGTCCTCCTCCCCTTCCCCTGCCCCCAAAGCCCCCCCCCTGCCACCAGAGAGCTCCAGGAAACCAGGGCAGTACGCAGGAAGGCGTCCATCCAACCATCTATTCTCATACCAAAAAAGAGTAAAAAAAAAAAGAAAGAAAGAAAAAAAGAGAAAAAAAGAGACAAAAAAGGAAAAACAAAACAAAAATAATCTTTTTTCATTCATAATTAATAAACCATATTTTGTGGGCTTCCCCAACCTCCCCCCTTCCCCGGTTTTCATCCCTTTTTTATCCTCTTCAACAGTTTCTTATTCTATGAAATAATTACCTTTATACCTTATACTACTTTAAAACTTAGCTATTATCATTTTCACCAAATATCCAAATCACTGAAAAATCAAACTCCCATTTTTTCTTCCCGTGCCTAATTTTTCCCCCCTCTATAAGCCTCCATATTTTCACCTTTTTCCAAAATCAATTCACTTTTAAACTATAACTATTCCCAATCTAACCTTTCATCCCCAATTTCCGGCTCCAACCCCCCAATCCAGCAAGTTCCGTAGTCAGCAGTCCAGTTTTAATCCTAATAATCCATCCTATTAATCACAACTTCACTTTCCCTTCACCCCACCCCCTTTTTACAGTATTTTGCCATCCAGGCCTCCATACAGCACCCCTGAGTTTCTTCTCTTCTCTGCTTATTTTTTTCCTCTTCCCTGTGGGCATTCTGGAGTTCCAGTAAATCCAATCGTACCCCCCTCAAAGGAGGGGCATTCCACCTGACTTTTTGTAGAGTAAAATCATCTTTTTTTTCGTGGTGAGCTTCATTTTGTATTATATTGTCACAGTCCTCATCTTCATCTTTTCGTTCCAAATCACAGTCCCCATCATTGTCAAAATCCTCCAAATCACTGTCACTGTCATTCTCTGTCTTCCTCAGTTTCAGTAGCTTCATCCTCTAAGAAGTCATATTCTGCCATCACCATCTGGAATTGTTGCTTTAACTCTTGCTGTTGTGTCTCCTCTTGACATAGTCCTATTCTTACTTCCCACATTATGGTCAAAACAGTCCGCTGGAACTCAGGCGAATACCTTTTTGTTGACATAGTTCAATCCTGTCAAGGTCAAAACTTGTCACATGGGGTGGAAAATGGTCACAGTTTATTTTCTCGACTCCATTTTAACAAGCTGGCTGCATTCTCCAAGTCTTATTAGAGATAAAGTTCAAACTCACATTTCAAAAGCATATAAACCAAAAAAAGGATTTCCAAAAAGTCCAAAAATAGAAATAAAAATAAAATTCCACTTATAGATCCTGATCAGCTCACTGGGTTGTCTGGGCTGCCGGCTCCCGGGGAAAAGAAAGGTCTTTCTTGATCTTAACCTCTTTCTGCAGGGTATTCACAACCGCAGTCTTTCTCCCCTTTTACCCTGCATCTAGGGGAGATCCTCTTTGATGCCTTTGAGGGAACCTTTTAAATTGAAATCTTCTATTTACGGCTTCGGGTTTCTATTTACTGTCTCTTAGGTTGCCGGTGGGGGGGGTGGCTTCCTCTTTTTTCCCCTCTCTCCCAAATCCAAATTATTTTATAGTCCAAATCGCGAGATTACTTACACTCTTATTTCCAATCGTTTTTTTTCCGGAAGAATCCAGCGCTCTCCGCCTTCGGCTTGAAGCTTCTCTCCGCTAGGGTAACGTTGTCGCTCAAGATGGCCCCCGCGACTTCTACCCTCCTCGCTCCGGAGCTCTTATTAGAGCTTGCCGGAGAGTTGGGGAGTCCGGATTGGGGCTCTGCCGAGCAAAATTCGCCCCCGGGACGCTCTTCCCGAGGTTCTAAGGGGCGCAGCGTCGCTCTCGCTGCCCTCCCCACTCCTAGCAGAGACGGGCCGTCTCGGAGACGAGACGGGACCCCGCCGATCGGCGCTGGCGCTGAACCGGAAGCCTGGACTTACAAAGTCTAAATCCTTATACTATTTGTTTCAGAGATAGAGGGATGTATAGATACCTGCTAATGATTATTTTTCTGCTTAATTGACACTTGCCAATTGTTACTGTGCTGTTTTTGCAAGCTTATTCTGAATTAATGGAAGGGATAGCTAAACAGAGCATGAAAAAAATAAGAAATAGAAATAAATGTGCATCTCTAATAACATTTTGCAAAGCAGCATTAATATGTGCATACAAGGAAAGCACTATGTTCTTTTATAAGTTGCAAAATGCAAGTTGTTTATTGTTAAGTGCTCGCATCTAAAATCTTGAAAAAAACTATTAGTAGCAGAAAACAATTTGAGTTATGGAACCAATTCAACCTTTCCAGTATTTGTCAGCCTTTATTGGCAGTCTCAGTGACATTTATATGGTTAAATGAAAGCATAAATGTCTGGAGCTGCCAATGGAATGTTTAAGAGGACCACATATGATCAGAGGCATCTATAAATATTATTCGGATGCATTTGAGTTACAGACACCTACGATTCCTTATCAAATCACCAACCCTATTCTATGGGAGGGGGAAGTAAGTTTTCCCTGTGAAGAACAGTGCTTTTGTGGGAATGAGTTATTATATAAATGAGTAGTCTTTAAAGCACATCCTCTCGCACAATGCCGTAAAAGAAACAGTGGCCTGGCAGATTATTGCAATACCCACCCAAATTATTTCTGTAGCTAGCAAGGTATTGTTGGGGCTTTCTTCTGGCTAAGTGAACATTAATTCACAAGAAATATTTCAGTAGGGAACAACCTAAGCCAGGGATTGAAAATCTGTGGCCCTCTACAAACTGATAGAATAAGTCCCCTCATCCACTGTCTGGGACTGATGGGTGCTGCAGTCAATGACATCTTAAGGGCCACAGATTCCTCACTCCTGATCTGTTTGGGGCTTTGACATAACCTTGGAGCTGTGCATAGCAATGGAGGCAGTGAGAGATTTTACTTTCTTGGGCTCCTTGATCACTGCAGATGGTGACAGCAGTCACGGAATTAAAAGACGCCTGCTTCTTGGGAGAAAAACAATGACAAACCTAGACAGCATCCTAAAGAGCAGAGACATCACCTTGCCTACAAAGGTCCGTATAGTTAAAGCTATTGTTTTCCCAGTAGTGATGTATGGAAGTGAGAGCTGGACCATAAAGAAGGCTGATCACGGAAGAATTGATGCTTTTGAATTATGGTGCTGGGGGAGACTCTTGAGAGTCCCATGGACTGCAAGAAGATCAAACCTATCCATTCTGAAGGAAATCAGCCCTGACTGCTCACTGGAAGGACAGATCGTGAAGCTGAGGCTCCAATACTTTGGCCACCTCATGAGAAGAGAAGAATCCTTGGAAAAGACCCTGATGTTGGGAAAGATTGAGGGCACTAGGAGAAGGGGATGACAGAGGATGAGATGGTTGGACAGTGTTCTTGAAGCTACGAACATGAGTTTGACCAGACTGCGGGAGGCAGTGCAAGACAGGAGTGCCTGGCGTGCTATGGTCCATGGGGTCACGAAGAGTCGGACACGACTAAACAACAACAACAACAACAACAGCACTGACAGAAAAGCACCCTATGCACTTAGACAGTACCTTTTTCTATCTATGATACCAGGAACCTTGAAAGAACAGAACAAATTGTGCAATCCAATGCACATTTATTCAAAAGTAAGTCTGTTTTAATGGGAATTCCTAGTGTGCTTAGGACTGACTAGATCAGCTGAATAATGTGGGGTGTGCTCTATCTAGGGCCATGCTTCTTCTGAAATAATGGGTTCATATTTGGGGGTTCTGCTGGATCCACTGCTGTCACCTGAGGCCTAGGTAGCATGAGTGCCACGGAGTGCCTTCCAACAAGCTTGGGCTTGTGACTCAACTACAATCCCATCTGGACAGGGATAATTTAGCTACAGTAATCTACACACTGGGAACCTCAAGCTTTGACAATTACAGACTATACTGTATAAAAATACAAACTTTGAAAAATGTAGTTTTTGACAGGCATGCCAAAAGGAAGGTGGAAGTACTGATGAATATCATACCGGTACTAGTTTATGCCACCTTGCACACTCATGACTTTGCAAACAAAGATCAGAAGATGTGAGTAGAAATAAACACAAATGTGCTCTTCAGCAACACTCCTGAAATATTTTTCCGTGATGACCCTTGCCAAAATGCTAGACAAGCACTGCTCAAGCAAATGAAATTCCAGAAAGACTTGCCATACAAATGGAGAAAGGGAACCTTTCTACAGAAACAGTACATGTGCTCAAGAAGCATTGCAGCAGGAAGCAGCTGACATCTCAAGGTGGAAAATCCACCTTCCAAAGCACAGCGAACGTCTTTACAGCTCAGGTAACCTGCTGCAACTGTGGGGGAGTCCTATCACTACTTGAGAGTCATCTTCACCTTTACAAATGGGTTTACAGTGGAACCTCCGTTTTCAAACGTAATCCATTCCAGAAGACCATTCAAACTTCCAAAATGTTCAAAAACCAAAGATCAAAGGGTGGTTGGCAAAATCCATTGGGGAAAAATGGAGAAAGGCAACTTGGAAGCTGTTTGACTTCCAAGGCACATTTGAAAATGGAAGCATTCACTTCAAGGTTGTTGCCGTTCAGATTCTGAATTGTTTCCCAATGAAGACATTCGAGAACTGAGGTCCCACTGTACTCAGGGTGCTTCACACAAGCCAGCCCTTCTGCCTGACTTCATCAAGAAACATCCGATTCAAATTCTGTACATGAAGATAACAGAGAATGATCACCGATGTGTGTTACATTAAATCATCACTGTGTTCTCATGCTGGAATGCCAAGCAAGTGTTTTATACAACACACACACACACACACACACACACACACACACACACACACACTGGATGTACATGTGATCCTCACACTTTACAAGCTACATGGATGTTTACACATTTCCCTCTCCCTTCTCCCCACCTCCATGAAAGTACTTACTGGGCAGTCAGCTGAGAATGTTTGAAGCAGCCACTAACATGCAAAAAGCTTAACACAAAAATTAACCACGCAGTTCAGCTCTTTTTTATTCTGCTTTGCTTTGCTTCTCCCAGCTCAATTATGTGTTGTTCAGAAATACTTTTTAACACCCACATACTATTTGCCCTGCTGATTAAATAATATCCTGTGATTAACAAATTGTTCAGACTTCTAGATAAATCAGAAAGAAACAACAGGGAAGGGTGTTTATGCTTACTCTCTTTGCAGGGATCACAAACAAAGGCACCTGCAATAACAACAGATTTTGTTATTGCCAGCCTGGGTCAATAAAGTACAATGTCAGTTCTATTAGACACCTATTTTCTCTTTATTTGTTATGCTGTTATTATTTATCATAAAAAATGAGTGAAAAATAACTGCTGATCTATCCTGCCATTGCCCAGTGTTATTTTGCAATGCTCGCTCACCACCGTCCCAAGCCATAGCTAAATAACCAAGATCCATCCACCTAGTGGATCACTGGGAGCCCTGTGCACAAATCAAATACTGCCCCAGCGTAATCCTCCTGAACTTAAAGCTGAGCCTTGATGTGGTTGGTGGGGCTGAGTTACTTTGAAAGTCCTCAACACATGGAAAACCCTTTGGATCTAGCCAGTGTGTGCTTGATAGCTATGCCCAGTGGAGTTTCAGAGGTAAATGGAGCTCTGTTTCCATAGCCTTTTTAAAAAATGGTTCCAGACAAAGCAAGATTTCTCCTTGATGGCTCTATGGAAATAACAAAAGGGTAAAGTCTTCATGAAGACTGCTAAATTCAGTCTCTCCTTGATCTTAAACATAGTATGTGTTTCTCTTTACTTCTGTCTTTTCTCAAAGTTACAGAGTTTGGATATAATAATAGTTACAGAAAATCATATTCATTATACCAAGACTTCTGAAGTGGAAAAGCATAGCTTGAAAATAATCTGGTTAGTCAACAAAGATTAAGTGATGTGTGTGTGTGTGTGTGTGTGTGACAATTGTGGAGTAGAATTCCCCCCTGCCCATGGCAGTTTTTATATACTGCATTCAAGACACTTTTATCAAAATATGAATACTAGGACCTCATTTTTTTTCTTAAATCAAAAAAGGACTATGTGCAATTTAAAAACAACAACCTGTTAACAAGTTGAGTTAAGGGCTTCCTATTTTTATTCAAGCTCTGAAATGCTTGAAAACTATAGCTATTAAAGGCCACGTCAACAGAAATATTATTTAGGCAATATTGATATGGTACGGTATCCTATCACGTGTTTAGTTTAATTTGATTACTTTTGAGGATGTTATAGCATAGCTACAACTTCTTCATCCAACAAACCTGAAATTGAAAGGGGAAATTTAAATTGGAAAATTAAAGGGAGAAATATCCTCTTTATTATGAGATCACACTCTATTTAGAAAGGCAAGAATTGACAAGTAACTTACCTTATGCCCATTGAGTGGATAGTTTATTAAGGTTAGAAATCGTAACTGCCCACTGAACAAGGCTCTTGTTTAATGGGGTCACAATTTTTTTTACTGCTGTGTCCTCTTATTCTCCTTTCTAGAAGCATTACTGAGCCAAATTATGTAAACAAAGTAGGAGAGGTCAAGTGTGTGCCCACAAACCTGAAAATTCAATAACCCAGAACACAAGCTGCACATTAGTTAACTCTAATTGTCAGGAAGCAAAACAATGTTTGCCATCCATCTCACTGAGCAGACATTTGTGGCTAGACTCTAACCACATTCAGGTTAGATTTAGGATCTGGGGCAGTACCAGTACTACACTAAGCAAATCATTAGCTTTCTAATAATGTTGATATATATTAGACAAACCAATCAGATCTGTATTTTCCGAGGCTGACTTGAAGCTCTACTTTAATTTATATTTTCCTCTCCGTGCTGAAACACTATGAAAACACAAGATAAATCCCCAAAGATTAGGGTCTCAAATGGGGGGGGGGGGTTGTTCTACAAAAGTAATGCTTATGTTTGTTTATTGCCTCAGCAGAATGCTCCTCTCAGTACACATTTTTTTAAAGTATTGTTTCATCATTCAACAAGGAACTCCAAAAAGAACTTAAATTATTTTCTGCATTTCCACATTGATTTGTTGCCAAAGTTGTACCGTTTACAGGGAAATGAATGCTCATCGCTGGAGCTAAAATAAATGTTCAGTCTTAATGCTAACAAGAGAGAGTAATTGAAGAGGAGGGGGGGAAATCGCATTGATCTTCTCCTGATGCTCCAACTTTACAAATTACTTTTTTGATTAACAGCTAGAATTACCAGGGCCATGTCTTCTACATCAATAAGTCAATCTGAAAATCATGCAACTTTGCCAAAATAGGTGTGCTACTTCAAATGTGTTGCCTTTTGAATCTAAGCAGCTTAAGCATTGTCTTTTAAAAGGACACAATTTCAGCACAAATCTTAACAAATCATGGAGCTTACAAAAGAACTTTACATTTGGCACAGTGAGACTGTTATAATATTATATCCATTGGATAACCCAATCAGAAAAGTAAGTTAACAAATCATTTTTAAAGACAATTGTAATATACCTTCCAAAGCAGAGCTGGCAAACCTTTTTTGGCCTGAGGGCTGTACTCTCCATGGGTTGCAGTGTGTATGGCCCAACCCACAGTCAGTCATGTCCCATCACATGCAAAAGTTCCCAGGTCCCGATTCCATTGCAACAATTGCCTATGGCTCATCACTGGTGTAGAACAGGGGTCACGGCCGGATCGGTCCCGCGGAGATCCCTCTATGGGCCGGATCGTGTGTGTGTGTGTGAGAGAGAGAGCACCCGCCCACGATTTTCGGCATCTGCGTCTGCACAGATGCGATTTGGGTTGCCACAGAAGCGAGTCCCCGTGCCGCGCTGTGCCAGTTTAGCACAACGCACAAGCGGGCGGCTAATGGGCTGGTCAAACGACACCTTCCAGCCCATGGGCCTTAGGCTGCTGACCCCTGGTATAGAATTTTGCAGGACATACAACAGGAAGAAATCAAATTGCTAAGAGGAACGCATAAGCATCCAACCGCTCCCCACGATAATGACTGTTTCAGTGGTGTGCAGTGAAATTTTCTGTAGGGGAGCAGTTAGGGCCAGAGGCGCCAGCTTGTGATGGCAGTGGAGTAGGCAATGCTGCCCATGGGACATCACGCCCCCTTCCCTAAGCCAGGCAGAGGCTTCCCGGGCCTTGGGAAGGAGGCACAAGGCCTGTGCCAGGATGCTGGATCCATCCTGCCTCCTCCCCAAAGCCAGGTGGACTTTGGGAAGGTGGCGGGCGGCTTCCTGGATCTGTCAGAGCACCGTGCCTCCCTCCCTAAGCCGAGCAGAAGCTTCTTGAGCTTTGGGAAGGAGGTGCCAGGGGAACTTTTTCAGTAGGGAGCCGGTTCACTGTCCCTCAGACCTTGTGGGGGGCCAGACTATATTTGGGGAGGGGGGAATGAACAAATTCCTATGCCCCACAAATAACCCAGAGATGCATTTTAAATAAAAGCATACGTTCTACTCATGTAAAAACATGCTGATTACCCGACAGTCCGCGGGCCAGATTTAGAAGGCGATTGGACCGGTTCCGGCCCCCGGGTCTTAGTTTGCCTACCCATGCCCTAGTCCAATGCCCCACACCATGGGGCTGTTTGATACTAGGTGTATGCATTATTCCAAAACAGAAGCTTTCATTCACTGCACTTCCAGATCAGAGCTTCCTTGAGTATACAGGATTCCTAAACAGAAATAAATAGCTAAATAGGCATAAAGAGGTAATGAATCAAAGAGACTAGGTGTCGAATTAGAGTAGCAGAAAGCCTGAAAAAGAGATTTACGTTGGAAGATTTCAAAGAAATAAAAAAAAAACCAAAACCGTCTATAATCTGCCATCTATCTTGAAAGTGAAAGTGAAGTAGCTATGAAAATGAGCAGTCTCACAGGTTTCTGTAATGCTGTTTGTGTATGACAAGCTATCGGTAGAAGGCTTTAAAAAATCACATCTTTACGAATTACAATTCTGACGTTTAAATAAAAGGATCCATCAGGGCTGTTAGTACGATTAAGGAAAGCCACCACTTCTTCTGCACTAGTGAACTCCTATTGACCTCAAAATCATTTCTTCTGACACAAAGGACACAAACCAGAATATCAAATATATTTCCACAAGAGAAGAACGTGTAGAATTCTTGCTGGTAAAAGTCTGGCCTGCTAATCCAGGAGCTAACCAAACTTTGGGGGAAGTACAATGGCACATAAACAAAACTAAAAGTGAGAAACTTAGGGGAAAGTGAGCGCACACAAAAGCTAGAAATGCCACCCGTTTAGAAAAGAACAGAACAAAGAGAAATCCTATACATGCCACAGATGGCCTACCATGAGGGATGTTCAGATTTCTTTCAAGGATGAAGTCAGTTAACACATGCAAATTGGCAGTTAGGTGATAGGCAGTAAATTTATTTAGGTTTTTTTTGTTTTTTATGTTGCCTTAATCTGCTTACTAAAATTAGATTGCTTCCATTCAAGAACTTTGCCCAATATTCGATATTCAATGTTTGCAAATCAAAATAGCCATGAGAGACATAACAATTGTGAATACAATCCACCTTTCCACTTCTCTGAAATTTGTGATGCAGCTCCCCAGCAAAATAATGTGTAAAGAGGTGCACATGCCCTGGCTCCCACCTGATGAAGAACTTGAACTCGGGTTGCTGCTTCTACCAAAATCTTTAATGCTCAGATTGATGCAATACACAGGCAGTGTGCACTTCAAAAGCACAGCAGGTACTACACATGGCTTCACAAGTAAATACATTTATCCAATGATGTAATGTACCCTGCCAACCTGCTATAAGGAATAGGGAAGGGCAAAAGTTTGGCACGGCAAATGGGTTCTATTCCTTAGTCGGGGCAAGCAAAACAGCACTTTGCTGAGAAGCCTGAAGCAGTCCCCTCTGTTCAGTCGATCCGCATCGGCGGGGCTCCCTCCACTGGAGGTTAACCCTTACCAGACTTCCTACAAGGCGGCCAGGAGTCAGATATAGTCTGTTCATGCCAAAGCTGCCCTAATCCGCTCACATTCTGTAACCAATAAAGTTGTGGCCTAAATTTTGCCCATTAACATTTAACCTAAAATTCTGTGTCCTCGTGTCTTTATTCTCCTTGGGGTGGCTTCGGGGCCTTGACACGCGACACAGCACTTCGTTGAGAAGGCTGAAGCAGTCCCCTCTGTTCAATGTCTGCAAGACCAAGGCGATGCAGGAGGTGTTACTGCCTCCTCAGAAGCAGGTGGGGCAGTCCGGGCAGCACTGGGAGTGGACGTGGCTTCTGACAACTCCAGAGGCAGAGCTGCACTGCAATAGACGATGTGTATGAGCCAGAAGCAGCCTCTGGCAGCTAGAGAGACAAGAAGCTGAGGCTGTAACTCGCGTGGTGAGAAATGCTGTGGAGATGTAAGGCAAGGGAAATCCTTGGACTCTCCTGAGGCAAATTCCTACTAGTGTTTCCCCTGCTGTGTGGCTTAAGTGTACACAGTATCTTTTCAAGAGAGGAGGATGGGGAGAACACTAGTACACATTGGCCCTGGCTCCATTGGCTGCACAACAAGGTCTGGCAGCTACCAGCTGCCGCTGAATGGGACTTACTTCCTAATAAACAAAATACTAGAGAGGAGTAAGGCTCTGCCATGTCCAGTGACGGAGAAACCCTCTCCAGCACCCGGGGCAGGACACCAAGGCGAACAGCCCAGCGGCACACGAGCGGCAGCCCATACAGACTCCACATGCACGGCATCCCGTACGGACGCCCATATGGATGCCGTGCGCGAGTAGCAGCCCATACGGATGCCGTGCAAGAGGCAGCCTGTATGGACACCCGTATGGACGCCACACATAGCGCCCATACTGACTGTGTGCACACCCTCGGCTGCTCTGCAGCTGGGGGGAGACAGCGGGCCATCTTGTCACACACACCTCAATGATACCCGGGGCAGACCGCCCTCTCCGCACTCCCTTTGTACGCCCCTGGCCATGTGAGACTGTCTCTGGATCATGCTTACTACTTCTGTATCTCCAAGGACACAGAAAAAATCCCACCCCAATTAAATAATGTAGAGAATGTAAAAATCACTCTACAGCTCTAACTTTTGATTATGAACAGGATGATGATTATTATTATTATTATTATTATTATTATTATTAAACCTCAACTTGCAAAATGAACAGTGAAATAAACAAACAAACCTGGGCTCCAATCCAACACAGGCATACTTAGCAGCCCATTGATTTCAACAGGTTCCAGTCCTTAGATAGGTAATAGCCTTAATTAGTTTTCTACATCCCAAATCAGAACATAATATTACGGTAGAGTGGAACAGAACTGTCACAATATGTAACATACACACAAGACCCTAAATATAAATAATTTTACATTGTTTCTTTTCTAGTTGGAAAAACACGTAAAACAAGCTACTTCTGGTTTAAGGATATGTACTGAATATAAGGGGGGGGGGTTAAAGGAGTTTTCTATATATATTAATGTTTTGGATCCAATATGGAGAAAGACAAATTATTTTAATATACAGTTATAATGGCTGGTAAGAGAACAACCCAATACTCCTAATTATGTCATTTGTCAGGCTTTTCCTTCCAGTTTTATTGTGCACATGGGTATTTTGTTCTTCCCCCTGAACAATTAAGGCAATAAAAACAAATCAGCTGTATGCTGCAAGAACACTATTTGTCCACAGAGTATGTTTTTATGCATGTATAAAAGCATAACATGGGACTGCCTAGCTTAAAGAAATCTAATACAACCAAAAATACACAAATATTTCCAGAATGTGAACCATCCAGCAATGTTCAGGGCTTATTATGCATCAAGAAAGCAAATGTGATTAAATAATGTGTGCCTGTTGCTGCCATAATATGATCCTTATGGTGGAAATTTTGATGTTTACCATCATCAGTTGTTATTGGAGATGGTGTTGGGGTGATTTGTGCAGACTATCTAGATCAGGCATCCCCCAACTGCGGCCCTCCAGATGTTTTGGCCTACAACTCCCATGATCCCTAGCTAACCAAGCAGGACCAATGGTCAGGGAAGAGGGGAATTGTAGTCCGAAACATCTGGAGGGCCGAAGTTTGGGGATGCCTGATCTAGATCTTTCACAGGTTTAGTTAATTGCACTTATTTCTACTTGAAGCACACCCATTGACATCAATGCACCAAAGTTGCTCTGAGTACAATGAACATTGGCTATAAATGAGCATCAAAAAAATCTGATTGGCTCAGCCAGAGGTCTAAATTCTAATGGGCCAATGGGTACCTGACAGAAGAAGGTCCTAAAGTATCATAATTCTGTGTGTGTTTTTTAAATGGTCTGGTGAGTTTGCCAACTCTTTCCCCCTCACAATCCTGCACAACTAGTGTTATTCACTGATGCCTCTTTGTGAAGCCCATAGAATCAGTGTCAAATTTGAACCCAGCAGGGAGTATTTTCTGGACGTTGTGATAAAGAAGTACAAAAAAATAAGTTTTTCAAAAGCAACAATAGCAACAAGTCCAAAAATGATATTTCATGGGAATGTTGCCAGTTTCTCATCTCTTCTCAGTACAATTCTACTGCTAGATCCTAAGTAGTGATAGGTGACCTACACAGAATCCATTTTAGAAATAATCTGAGGCATTATCTCAGACTCCAGATTTATCCAAACTCAACATTGGGTCCAGGGTAGATTAGTTTCCTATGTCTTGCCAAACAGTGACATATGCAGAGTTTATGTGAATCTCCATGTGTGCTCCAAGTTACTGAGGTAGCAAAGCTCATTAACCCCTTAGGGAATAATGAGTGTTGCAGAAGGGCCCAGCGGAAAAAGCCGGTGTGTGTGTTAAAGGGTGGGTCTAAAAGTAAGGGAGATAAGGTAATTGGAGGGCTGAGTGTTGCTGGGGTAAAATGCATGTATCAGTTCTTTGATTGACAGGGTGAGTGCTTAAGACTCAGAGTTTTAGCTTCCAGTTTCACTTTTGCTAGCTGATTGAATCTCCCTCCCGCCCACCTCCTTTCCTTGGCAGGTTTAGAGTGACCTTGCTTTGCCCTGTGGGGCCGCCTGTATTCAGGGGCCAGTAGGAATTTTGCCATTTGGCTGATTGGCTGTGGCCATTTGGTTTTTGCCTACTGCTCAGCAAATAGTCACAACTTGTTAGGTTGGCGGTTAGGCTTTGGTTGATAAATTTGGGAAGGGTATCGCATGGAGGTGCATGCCCCTCAGTGATGCTCTTATAGAAGTATTCCGTTAAAGGAATCCTGGGGCTCCGGGGCTCTCGTCCTTACACCCCCGCAATGGTGCGAGGCTGGGGCCAATACAGAGCACGAGCCTTGGGGAACATTTCTGGTGGAGGGGAGATGGCCTGGACTCAACTGTCTCCTCCCCCATGGGGTGTTTACTTGACCTTCCTATAGTAGGAAAGCCAGAGCTGGTCCTGTCCCACCGTGGGGCAGAAGATTAACCAAAGCCTAAGGCCAACACTCAATTTAAAATTTGTAATTTAAATAAAGTTGTGGCCAAAATTATGCCAAAAAACAAAACCTAAAATGATGTTTCTGTCTGAGTTATTGGGGGGAATTTTCTGGGGGGCCTCGGCACGCAAATTGCTGGTGGCGAGGATACCAGTTAATTTAATCAATTGTGGATTCCTTTTGGGTTGGGACAAATTCTAGAGGGTTCCATATCTGATCCAAAAATGTTTTTTGGGGGGGGGAGGTTAGACCCCTAAAACCCAGTGTCCAGAACTCTCGTAACTCATCATTAATTATAAGTGATTTTCTTTGACTCTATTAATTCTCCTATTGTTTATCTAAAGCTAAGCTAATTCCAGGATTTCTAATGAAGAACTAATACAATGAAATATTAAAAGACTAAGCCCCTTACACCACCACATCACAGAACTGAAGTTTAAATAAGGGATGAACCAAATAATCAATTTGGGATGGAGGCATGATTTATCAGACGCCCTCAAAATGGCTGAAAAATCTGAAACAAAAAAGGAATGAAACACACTGCAACGTTTGGTGTCAACTTCTTAAAAGCCCCAAAAATAAAATGGGAAGAGCAGTTTCACTACAGCTTTCATATAGCTATTGAAGTTGGCAGTCTAATGCAGTAGTGCAGATGTGTTATTAGCTCGCCAACTGATATACAATTCAGAGAATCCTTTTAGGCAGACACACACACTGGGATTGCTCCATTTCCCCAATACAGCTCCTTGCTATGCATCTCAAATTGCTTTTGAAACTCCCCTGAGTTTCAAAAATAGTTTTCAAACAGTGCAATACTGCCATGAAATACGTAGAAGCCTCGCTGTGTGCGCAGAATTCATTCCAAGGCTCTCTGGACTGTGGCCAGCCGTGTTAGGAGGAAATCACATCAACATTTACAGTGTACGAAGATGATCACGGAATAAATTATTACTGTTGTTAATTAAATGCCTTCCCTTCTGTGGGTCTGTGTTTTGAAATGTGTTCCAAAGCTGTGGTAGCAAGCACCAGAAGTACATTTTGAATGAAACTCCAGCCATAAGCTTAAGTCTGCAGGTTATGATACCTGGAGAACAAAGGTCTCCTTATGGTGACATCGTTGTATGGGGTACTGTGGATGGGGGCCTATGTCTAGCCATAAAATAGCTGAAGTACATTTCCTGTTTTCTGAGGTTGATACCACAAGGCAACACACACAGCTATGTGGAGTACACAAGATTGCCAACAGACTGCCACCAACAGGTTCATCAGAGCTCAACACTGAAATAAAAATAATGGCCCATTTTTCTGTCGAAGAAGAAGCACAGGCACCGACAGTATAATTTGGTATTCTTGTCCAACATAAGATCATTAATTCCAGTGGTGTTTCACTGGAGCTAAATGTAGGCTGAACTAATCTAATTGTGGAAAGTTTGCAAACCAAAATTAGGTAATGAATTGGGCTCGGAGACATCTGAATGCTAATTTGGATTCCTTCTGAACATTTGACAGAAAGTAGCAGCAGGAAGGCTCTGTTCATTAGTGGAATATGTCTCACATACATGCACACATACGAGGGAGAGGGGCAGAGAGACTCTGACATTGTATGCCAGTGCCCCCTGCAATTTGCAAAATTCCCTTGACACAGGAATCAGGAAGCCAAGAGTTCTGTCTATTTAAAATATAGTAATCAATGTGCAAAATAGCCAAATTTGGCTGATCATCTCACAGATCTTATTCTACGGTTTGATTTTTAGTGTATTTGAGCAGTCTAGGGGTTGTTAGTACTTACACATATGAATTCAAAGACAGACTCATGCATCATGCAGTTATTTCTCAGTGAGGCACAACCAACAACAAGCATATTTAAGGATAAGAGGGGTAGAAACCAATATAAATCTCCATTATATTTCTTTAAAATCTGCTTGCTTAGTATAGAAGAAAGAGGATACTAGAGTGCTGCTAAAGGTAAAGGTAAAGGGACCCCTGACCATTAGGTCCAGTCGTGACCGACTCTGGGGTTGCGCGCTCATCTCGCATTATTGGCCAAGGGAGCCGGCGTATAGCTTCCAGGTCATGTGGCCAGCATGACAAAGCCGCTTCTGGCAAACCAGAGCAGCACATGGAAACGCCGTTTACCTTCCTATTTATCTACTTGCATTTTGACGTGCTTTCGAACTGCTAGGTTGGCAGGAGCTGGGACCAAGCAACGGGAGCTCACCCCATCACAGGGATTCGAACCGCCGACCTTCTGATCAGCAAGCCCTAGGCTCAGTGGTTTAACCACAGTGCCACCTGGGTCCCTCAGAGTGCTGCTAGACAGTGTTTGATCTGGCAAAAACAAGCATTTTGGCCTTCCAACAATTTGTTTCCTTTTTCAGTGGACAAATCCTTTCTTTAATGTGTTAACTACCTTCAAAATGTTACCTACCTTTCCCTTTCTAAACAAATTATTGGTTGTTGTCGTCTTTTGTTGTCAATTAGTCTTTTGTTCTAATCCTGGTCAATTATAGAGCAGAGATTTAATCTCCTAATTAAAAGACATTCCATTCTCAGAAAGTAGCAGCATGCAGATTCTGAGATTTTAAAAAGTGACATTTATCTTAAAACTCTGCTTTAAAACTTTAATATTCTACACTGGTGCTTACTTTAATTACCCACTCAAGTTTTGTTTTGTTTTTATTTTTAAACTTATGTCCTGATATTTGGGATCATATGCCAGAATCATCACCCAAAAATGTAGAGCTTACACTGCTGAAAACTCTCCCTTAACTGATAACTGACATATACAAAACATATTCCAGAACCTGGATATTTGATTATATCTTGTCCTATACTGTATGCAACTGACCATTTCTTTTATTATTTAACTGACCCTATGCAGTTAGCGTCCACCAATGAACCGATACAGAAGAAGAGAAAGGTTGCTATAAGTTTGTAACAGGGGACGTTTCATAAAGCTGTTCTAAAATGTGCATCTTAAGCATCAATCTGAGTATCAGGAAACAGCAAGCAGACTTCAAAATGTTGCATTAGATGAAAATGGGGCAAGGGACAACTCTACACACCTCTAAAATTAGAATTAGAATTATACTACTTGTTAATTCATACAAGCAAGTGGATGTTAAGTAGCTGCTTTAGCTAGGCGCCTTCCACTTAGAGACTCTCGTCATTCAAAACTTTCACAAAACCACCATACACAGGGCTCTCAACTGTACAGCAAAACACTTGCAGAAGATTAGAGTTTGAGAAAACATACAAGAAAATTGCACGACATGAAACACAGCTAAGGGACAGGACAGGTGCACCAGTTTTGAGGGGATCTTAAGTGGCATTCCCTCTGAGGATTTCCCTGGGCTGACTTCCTTCCTATGCTGCTGCTATAAAAAAGTGCCAACCAAGGATCTAGGTGTGCCCACCACCTTCATTTGCCCAGCATGCTGTCATGGGACCAGAGGCCCTCTGGTAAAATAAATATGGTCTGAGTGCCTGGCCTTCCAACATCCTTAGGCAGCTGTGCTGGGAAGTCGGGCCATCTGCAACAGACCAGCCAGACCCTGCCTCTAGGGGGCGGGCGTTTGCATCCCCAATGTTGTTGTTGTTTAGTCGTGTCCGACTCTTCGTGACCCCATGGACCAGAGCACGCCAGGCACCCCTGTCTTCAAACTGGGCACCACAATGGGAATGAACAAAGGTCAGGGTCCTCACTTCAACAGGCTCCTAGTCTCTGTTAAGTGTGTCTACATGTGTGCCCACGTTTGCATCTGACAGCACCCATTTTTGGAATGTACTCCTGACCGTTTTCCATTGGGGCATTTGTCTTTTGGCTTAAAAAAAAAAGTTTTTTTCACTCTATCATGCAGAATAATGAACCCCAGGTTTTCAAGTTATTTTCGTAAAGAAAAGTCAGCTTATTCTTTAAAGGCTCAAGTTAGCATTGTACTCCCAAACCAACATTGCATCTACAGAAGGGGGTGTAAGGAATTGTTCTACTTCTAAGCAGCCCCAAATACTGTTCCTAACTTGTCTGGTTACGCCAAGGAAGAAAAACCCAGAGCTGCTGTGATAAGTAAAGTATGCTGGGGAGGGACGGGGGGAATTAATTCATTTCTGTACATGGATTGGATATTTATATAAGCAGTAAAAACAAAACAAAAAACCGTTGTTTGTGCAGTTGTCTTTATTTGCAACATATGCCAGGGATGTTGACATTTCTTATGGTATTTATCTGTCACCGCCAATCTTAAGTCTGACAATAAGTCCTTGATATGTATGATCTTAATGCTAAGCATATGGGGAACTGGCAGATGTTAACCTTATTAAAATCATTCCATTCATATAGTTAAAGTTCTGCTGATTGCAGTGTGATTAGTACTCAGGGTAGCAGCTCAAGTCTGCATACTGCTGTCATTCTTTCGGTGAACTATCATTCTGACATTTAGGAAGTCGCTCGGAAAGTTAGATCTAGCCTAAGCTCTGAAGCTACAGAGTTCACTTTTTGTTTCCGGTGGAGGGCTGACAAAATAGAACAGTGATGGCGAACCTATGACACGCGTGTCAGACGTGACACGCAGAGCCCTCACTGCTGGCATGTGCCCCCCCCCATTTGTTCTCCCTCTCCTCCTCACGCTACAGCTTGTCTCCGCTGTTCAAACCCGTTGTCATTGTCTCCACTGTTAAAACCCGGGTCCTTTTTTGTTTGTTTTTTGTTGCTGGTAGCCAGAGATTGGTTTTTTAACCCTTTCTGTGCTGTTTTTTCTGGCGCTTTGGCAGACGATGATTGGGTGTAACAGTGTTCATTTTTTAACCTGGTCTGTGCTGGGGGTTTTTTTTTGCGCTTTGGCAGACTATGTTGGTGCTGCGTGTTAGTTCCAGCGAAGGTGTTATTCGTCATTTATTTCTGTTCTCTCCCCCCCCCCCCAAAAAAGTGCAGCAGCTTTGGGGCATCCCCCCCAAAAGCAAAGCAACTTTTGCACCCCCCAAAAACCTCCAAAACTTTGGTCAGCAGCTCCCCCCCAAAAGCTCAACAACTCTGGGCACTTTGTGATAAATAAGGGGTTTTTGGTTTGGTTTGGTTAAATAATTAGTTTTTGGTTTATTAAATACAGTTATATATTACAATTATACATTTTTGTTATTTAAACTATAAATATCACAAAATTATGGGGTTTTTTTCTCGAAGTGACACACCACCTGAGATATGCTCGGGTTTTTTTGGCGAATTTTGACACACCAAGCTCAAAAGGTTGCCCATCACTGAAATAGAACTAGGAAGAGCAAGTGAAATCACTTTTCATGCAAATATTTCCCCACAACCTGAAAGCCCTGTGTGAAAGGGGTTCAAGTTTGCATGGAAGCCACCACCCCTTGCAGCGGTTAGTGCTGTATGTATGGCCGACAGGCACGTGGCTATTCAAAGCACCCCAGTTCCCTGCTCCTTTACACAGGGGCTGTAACAACAAAGGCAGCTCAAGTATATGGGTATATAAATTTTAACACTGAAGAGTGCAAACAGTACCATCTCAGACATATTGACTTGGAGTAAGTCCCACTTATTTTGGGGTAAATCCCACGGAACTAAGTGTACATAGGCTTATAGCTATAAGCATCCAATTCTTTTAACAATTAAGTGAGAATTCAGAAGAACAATACTGCTAATTGTTAGGCTAATAGAGAACCATATGAAACAGGAATATAAATTATTCAGCACTTAATTACTGGGCCCCAAACAGAAGGGAATACTTGATTAAACCTAGAAGTTCGTTCATTGTCATTAATATACATGATGCAGAAAACATGGCTAGACCAGGAGCCAACTTTCAGACAATAAACTATAAATTAAACATTTTCTGTAACGTGAAATGGAGCTGTAAAGATGTCCAAAGTGAATTAAAGGTGTTTCTCTTAAAATGGCAAAACTTATACCTTATAAAAAGCACAGGAACAAACACTAATAGAATTTTGACATCACCTTCAGAAATATGGTTATTCAATGTTTGATTCATTCTGAGCATTAAAAGTTTATTTTCCAAATGATCATCATAATATATAACATCTTTTTCAATTATTGTTTCTTTCCCTCTACTTGCTTAAAAGCTATGGGATCAAAACCAGACTATATGTTTGAGTAGTCTGCTAATTTTATTACTAAACAATAGGGTAGAGCTGGAATGTCAATAAATTATTATTATGCTCTTCAAATAAAGCAAGAATAATCTTGGTCTTATGTGGGAATCATGTCTGTTAAAACCAAATCTATATGACCAAAGCTGTTGCACATATGACCTAACTGCATTTCATCAGACCATTTCACAGATCTCTAGGCCTAAATCCAGCTTCCAAAAATATCATGAATAACAGTCCAGATCTAATATTCAGATAGAGGACATGGGTGGTGCTGTGGCCTAAGCCACTGAGCCTCTTGGGCTTGCCAACTGGAAGGTTGGCAGTTTGAATCCGTGTGACAAGAGTGAGTTCCTGTTGCTCTGTCCCAGCTCCTGCCAACCTAGCAGTTCAAAAGCACACCAGTGCAAGTAGATAAATAGGGAAGGTAAATGGTGTCTCCATGTGCTCTAGGATTTGTTACAGTGTCCCATTGTGCCAGAAGTTGTTTAGCCATGCTGGCCACATGGCTTGGAAAGCTGTCTGTGGACAAATGCCGGCTCCCTCGGCCTGAAAAGCGAGATGAGTGCCGCAACCCCATAGTCGCCTTTGACTGGACTTAACCATTCAGGGGTCCTTTACTCTCTCTCTCTCTCTCTCTTTTTACTTTACTCAGATAGAGTAGCAACGGCCTTTGTGTTGCTGTTTAATAATAATAAGAAAAAACCATGCTGCCACACAACACCATCATTATTCAACTACTAGTCTGGAATAGGGACCCAGGTGGCGCTGTGGTTAAACCACTGAGCCTAGGCCTTGCTGATCAGAAGGTCGGCGGTTCGAATCCCTGTGACGGGGTGAGCTCCCGTTGCTTGGTCCCAGCTCCTGCCAACCTAGCAGTTCGAAAGCACGTCAAAATGCAAGTAGATAAATAGGAACCGCTACAGCGGGAAGGTAAACGGCGTTTCCATGTGCTGCTCTGGTTTGCCAGAAGCGGCTTTGTCATGCTGGCCACATGACCTGGAAGCTATACGCCGGCTCCCTCGGCCAATAATGCGAGATGAGCGCGCAACCCCAGAGTCGGTCACGACTGGACCTAATGGTCAGGGGTCCCTTTACCTTTACCTTAGTCTGGAATAATGTACTTTGGTTAAAAGGTAACTTTTTTCCTTTTTCTCCCCCCCTCCCCTCCACCCTCAACTAATTCCCTCAAGACAATGTCTGAGGAGAAAATGGCAGATAGCTATGGAAGTTTCTGGATGAACTGTACGAGCTCAGTCCTCCTTGTCTAACCTTCTCCATGTCCTCCTCTATGCTGACAAGGTTACAATTCCTGAATACTAGGCATTCTATAACCAGCGTTTGAAAACCAAACCAAACCCAACAAGCCCATACTCAAAACTCCAACATTCACTGGCTGGAAGAACATAAGGTTATGCAAAGGTTGTGGCTACAACCACATAACCTTTCTCAGTTTGGGCACAACCCATCATTAATGTGGAAGGAAAACCATATCCACTCTCTAACAGCAACATGTGACCAAAACATGTGACCAAAGCTGCAGTCAACCCCAAAACCACTCCTCTCTCAAACAAAAAGCAGCTACTGTATATCACAATGAATGACTTTTAAAACGACTCTGAAAAACATTGGATCCATATCTCGCTTTTTTGTGTACCTCATTGTGTTTGGCTTTTCCTTCCAGTTAATAAATAAATAAGCATGCAACTAAGCAAAGCCTGAAATTAATCCGAGTCCCAGCTGTGGTAAATTACAGTTGTCACATTACTGGATCTTCATTTGTCTCCCTTGTCTCCCTTTAGTTGGCGTATTACTGCTTTAAAAATATGCTGCTCTAATAAAATAATTAATTTCACACAAAAGGGGGAAAAACCTACAGCATGGAAAAAAGAGAAGAATAGCCCATTTGTTCATCTGTATGCTTCACAGCAGATGCAAAAAGAAAAGCAGCTAAGTGGAAGTCGGACAATTCTTTTAGAAATCTACAACCAAAAAGCTAAATGCTTTCATAATGAAATTAGTTGAGCTCATTGATGCAACAGATTAGAGCAATAATTTTAGACACCAAAGTACACCAAACAATTTCTTCAACTTAACAGGCATTTAAATTAATTGCTGCTTTTAATAAATAGCATAATGACTATGATAATTATCATGATTGAAAAAAAGAAGTATTAAAACCAGCAAACAAAAGGTCTAAAGCCTTTGTATTTTCAATTCCCGATTGAAATCATAATACTATTAAGAGGACTGATTTTCTTCTGTGATAGGCTCTGCAAGCCCTTCTGTATCATTGACTCTTTAACTCACCCTCCCTTCAAGGAATGACATGGAGTGGCCATTTAGCATCAGAACAGCCCTGTGAGGTAGGGGAAATGGAGAACAGCCATCCGGTGACCATCCTAACTGGGTGGTTATTTTCCAAACCCAACACTCTTGGGGCAAGCAGGTGTTCCTTGAATCCAGAGATGGAGAACCTGTGGGCTACAGTTCATAAAAGTCCTAATCATTGGCCCTGCTGGCTGAGTCCTACAACTTCAGGAAGGCCACAGGTTTACCTGCCCTACCTTAATTGTTGTGTGGGAAAAAGGTTGCTGGAGACTCTACTACAGCTGCTCCCAATTAAGTGTGATTTTATATACTTGAGCCTACAGAAAAGCCTATGAACTAATAAGTCTTTCTCGCTCGGCATAGTAATTTCAAACAATAACATCCTACTACTTTTAAAGAATTCTAAGAATTTGTACACTATTATTTGGCCTGTTCTAATCAAGTGGTCTTGAATTTACTGGGATACCCTGTCCACAACTTTTATTTTCTCCACAGTGTGTGCTTGCAAGTGGCCTTATTACACTCATAACAGTACATACAAAAGCCGGTAAGTCCAGTACGTGAGGTTGCGATCGTGAAATATGACAAAACATTTTCCAAATATAACTTGTGAGACAGAGAATGCTCTGAAGGTCATAACAGAGCTTGCCCTAAAGTGAAGGAAGGCTGGGCCTTCCTGTAAGCTGACCTTTCAGGGGCCATATGTTTGAGTGGGATATATATATATATATAAGCCCTATAAATAAAAACAAACAATCTAAAGAAATAAACCAAAGGGAAAGCAGGTTCTCCATAGAGGGTTTGAGCAGCTAAAGAGAAAGCTTGCTCCCTGTAGGTTATATCAGCTCCTCTTTTGTGGCATAATAGACTCAGAGGGTGGCCGAGAGGTGTGCGGTATTGAGGTCTTTCAGTGTAAATGCTAAGGATATGGGAGCCAATGTAGAGGTAAAAGCATTGCTGATGTGATGGCGAATGAAGAAAGATACAGCTTCATTGGAGTCCGTGGCCAAATAGCTCTTGCTCAAATAAATAAAAAAGTAGTCTAGCTGAACCAATTTCATTTCTCCAGTCTGCCTTCACAGGTTTTTCATAAGACAAATTTGTCAGTGAAGATAGTTTTTAGCCTTTATTAACTGTTCAAGGATTCTCTGGCTTGATTTCATAACAACAGCAGACTGATCCTGTGCTGAAAACCATGATTGTGCTTGTCTCGCCTGTACTCATCAACTGAATCAGGGGGTTAAGAAGAGCATGTTTTGTGTCAAGGAAGGCTTGCATTCTGTTGAAATATTAACTGTACATAGAAGACAGCTGAATGTAGATTTTTTTATATATGAAGAAAGAGTCAGTGTACTTGATCCATTTTTCCTGACATAATACATGATTTAACCCTGTCAGGAATTTTATGTCACAATAGGGATTAAGAACATAATTCAAAGCTTGTATCCGGGGCTTTTTTCCCAGCTGGAACCAGGGCCATCTTACCCATAGGCACTAGGGGTGCGGGGCACTCAGGCACCAGGCTCTCAGGGGCACCAAGCCGAGAGTCCAGGGTCTGAGAGTTGAGTCTGAGGAAGAGCCTGCCCATCGGTTGGTGTGCCACATCAGGCTCTTCTGCTGCGGGTAGCTCTGCACCGTGAGTTCGGGGGCGACCAAGCCAGCGAGATGCTGAGCCGGATGGACGGCTCCACCCTCCTGCGCGTCTGGGACTCAGCAACCAGGGGGGAGGGAGGCGGATGGATCTTTGCACCCCGGTGCCGCATATGCTTAAGACAGCCCTGGCTGGAACTTGCCAAGAACTCAGTTCCGGCACTTCTCAAGAGGGCACCATTGCCATTCTAAGAGAATGAAGGAGGTGTTCATGGTGAGTTCCGGCACCTTTTTTTCTAGAAAAATAGTGCTGTTTGTATCTGATTGCCAGATTCTGCATTTTAACCCTTAGATACCCTGTTCCAACCAAACCTATATGCATTTATAGCAATCTCAAAAGATCAGTACTGTACTGCATCCTTGTCTGAACCGAAGTGGATCCCCTGAACAGAAAAAGGATATTGCACATAACGATCCATTGTAGAACCATTCCGTGTAGCGATCAAGTATACACATCAAGCTTCCCCTTGATGAACTGGGGACTGTGTGTGCGCAGGGCCAATTAAATGGCCAATAGGGTCAGCTCTGACAGTATATCAGCCATCTGTTTGCAGGGTGGCAAGAGCGTTTCAAATTCTCCTGCTTGCAAAACTGAATTGATGTAGATTAGTAATTCCTCAACACAGCAGCATATGCACATGCAACCCACTGCTGACTGTGCAGAGATTTGGGACTGGTTCCAGACTATCCACTTTATATTTCGCTATGCTTTGAATAATCTAAATCATGCTATTTTATATCATCTGCACAACAAAGGGTGTGATTCCAGCCCATTTTTAAAAAGTATGTTTTGATGAAAAACTTTTTTCACATCTTTTTTCACAGATGAGTTGCTATGCCATTTAAAACTTGCTTTCCTCACGAACCCCACAAAGCTGCAGGATTTAAAGAACATTCATTTCACAGTGGAGCCATTGAAGTGCTGACAAACAAACAAAAGGGAATTCATGTTTTGCATAAATTATTTTCATCAATAGCCCAGTGTGGGGTGCTTAGCAGAATAAGGTTTATTCCAGTAGCACTGAGAAATGAGTTTTACAGAACAAGTTGCATTAAAAAAGCCAAGGCAGAGGTTGACAGAACTCATTTCTTTAAACCCAGCAAGTAAGTAGATTGGAATGAAAACAGTTTACGGATTCTTAACTCTAGGTTTATGACAAGCATATACTTTTTTTCTATATTATTTACTCTCTTAGCAATACTGCTGTCATAAAGGGAATGCTTCATCAGCTCAGTACACTTCTCTTTACCCAAACCCACACATTCCTAAAGGAATCTTGTGAAGATTTACTTCCTTAGCTTACAAAGCACCAGGAGAAGGCAGGAATGCTATGTATAGTGAGGGGTTATTTGCTTTCTTGATGTTTCTTCCTAGCTCCACAATCTTAAAGGCAATATCCTAAAAAAGGATATTGTCTCCACAATCCTAAAGGCAAGGGATTGACACCTGGAAGTATGTGGGGTATGGGAAACCTTAATTTTTTTATTCATTGATGAAGTAATAGTGTAGTCCTAACATGAGAAGTGCTATTGATTTATTGCTCCTAGGTAAGTGCATTTAGGATTGGGTGGTGACATTTAAGGATGTTACCAAGGCTTTATGGCCAAGATACATGTCCGTTGTGAGTGTTCCTTGTCCTTCCAAAATGCTTTGATGTAGGAACCAAACACATTCCCAGGGCCATCTTAAGCATATCTGGTGCCCTGGCGCCATGGTGCGACAATCCCTCCCGGCGCCCCCCACGCCCTGTTTCCCAGCGCAGCACCCCTCTGGCAGCCCGGTGCCCTGGTGCCCTGCGCCACCCAGCCTGGCCGTAGGGCCGGCCCTGCACATTCCTAATAAATGTTTCCTTTCTGCTGTTCTGTATAGTTGAGGTGCTCTTCACAAGATACAGAAAGATGAACCCAAACTTAGCTGTCTATGAACAGAAGGTCTTATTCAATTCTTGGAAAGCATTTGATGGAACAACACTGGTCATGGGTAGATCTCGCTGCAGCTGCCTATACTGTTCCAGAAGATCCCCAAACCCTCAAGAGTTGATTTCTGGAGAGTGCAAGGAGCTGCAGAGATATTGGTGTCCCACACAGAGGTATACCTGGGGGGTTGACGGAACCCTGGGTGTGCACAAAAATCATACTATGGGGTATATGACATATATGTGTGTGGCGATGCAACACCGTTGTCATGGCAATATCAAACGTGGAAGAAGTTTATTGTCCTTCTTGCATCACAGCACAAAGGTGTGTGAATTTATTTTTATTTTTTTGAGTGGGGTCCTAGGGTGCTTTGTAGGGAGATGTAGGACAAGTGCTTCCTTTCATGGGAGAATCCTGGATATTTCTACTCTCTGCTTATACCATTTGTCTGAACTAGTATGTGCTAGATCTGATTAACCCTCAAAAGTGCTATTGGACCCATGAAAGGAAATCCTTTGCATGCCTCAAACATATTTTCTTCAATTGCATATGGATGCCATTTCTAAGCATCTTAATGCTACTTAATTATATAAGGCTGCGCTCCAAAGTGTACACACACACACACACAGAGAGAGAGAGAGAGAGAGAGAGAGAGAGAGAGAGAGAGAGAGAGAGAGAGAGAGAGAGAGAGATCCACAAGGCATTAAGTTTCGAACTACAGTCCCTGGAAATTAGTGTCAAGTCTCTGTCTTGTTTTTGGAACTTACAGTCATTGGTAGGCATTAGCTTCAGTAAATTACTCACATTCAGCTCCCTAGCTATTCAGTGTGCATGTCGCCAGACCTTTCTTTTTAGAAAGAAGCAAGAACCAAATTATGGCTCTGTGTGTATGCGGCTTCACTGTCAGCAAGATTTTTCTTAAAATTGCCACGTCCACCAATGCTCAAAATGAATTAATTTGTGCTCTGTGATTCTGCTTCTCAGCAATTTCATAATAATGTGTCAGTCACCAAAAGTCTATGAACCAAGGCTGCAGGAAAGAAATGCCATCATTTACAGTTTCTTTAACCTCTCCACCTATTATCATGATAGCTCTCCAGTGCGGGTCTCAGCCTGACAATGCACGGGGGAAATATTCCAATTTGACACTGCATGTCAGTGTAAGAAAAGACAAGTGTTAATTTAAGTACTGCTGAACCGATCTCCAAGAAAACAAATAAATCACAAAGTAGCAGAAACAAAATCTGCTTATGAATTGAATCCGAAACTGTCACAACACACACTTCCTAAAGCAAGAACACCTGAAAGAAGCATAATAACTTCTCTGGAAGGAGCTGCATAAAGCCTAATAGCAGACCTGCTATTAGTCAGCATCTCAATTCATAGAATTCAGTCAAGCAACTCCTCCATTCACCTGCATGGCTTTTCAGACACTTTCTAAAAAGATAAAACTTGTTCCAGCTGAACAACCCATTTCTTAAATATATTAACTCATTATGAAACCGAGACACAGAATAGGATAGAAGGGGATGAAATACACAGTTATTTGCTCGTATTTTAAATCTCAGGACATATTCACTCTAGTGACTCTAGGAAAACGAAGATTATGAAGGAAAACAGGCTGTGTTCCTCTATTAATACAGCACATTCCTGAATTGCCCTCACTCACAATTGACTTAGTGCTGTGGTTATGTCACATCATGAAGCCAATCAGAGTGAGGGCAATGCTTTTGGCTCTCACTCTAGGAAATCCCAAGAAAAAATGGCAGCTGTCATTGGCAGCCATCAAGAACCCACCAGAACTATGAAACACACCAGTATATAGATATTGCTAATATTCCTTGATACCTACTGCTCTTCAAAGTAGATTTCACTTATAGTTTAGGGCTAAAATAAGGAGTGACTATCCCAGATGAATGAATATCAATAATACCTTTAAACTAGCTTTTTAATCTGATTGAACTGCCTTGTGCAAGAAAATTAGGACCCATCACAGGTGACTCAAATCTAAAAAGAAATAAAAACCCAAACAAACAAAAACCATACACAAAAGGCTAAAATTTTAAGTTTACAATGGCAGACCCTCCAAGTGTCCCTATTTTCCAGGGCCAGACCTGGATTTACAGAAGCTGTCCTGGTTGCTGATTGGATCCCAGACCTGTCCCACTTTTCCTTAGGATGTCACACCCCTATTTTCAACAGATAAATGTTGGAGGGCATGGAGTTATCTGATTCTGAGCCACCTGAAGGCAGCCTTGTATGGGGACGTTTTTAAATGTTTAATGTTCTATTTTGTTTTTACATTTGTTGGAAGCTGCTCAGAGTGGGTGGGGCAACCCAGTCAGATGGGTAAGGCATACATAGTAAAAAGTAGTAGTAGCAGTAAACAGGATGTCCTTGTTTTCATCAGATAATAATAATAATAATAAATTATTTATTCCCCAGCCACTCTGGGAGGCTCCCAACCGAATATTAAAAACAGAGAAATGTTGGAAGGTATGATATAGCAATAAGCAAAGCTTGCTTCCCTCCTCTCCAATTATAGGCTTTACGTGGATGCTTACAGTTCCCTTATTTGCCTGCTTGCCTTGATTTTTAATCACTAATGCTGCCTTTTGTATTCTCCTTGCCTCCGGAAGCCCTCTCAAAGGTTCCTGGATGATGCAGCTGCTTGCTAGGGTCAGATGTGCTACATTTCTTGTAGCATGCAGAGAATGAAAAATGATGACATGCTCATTACGTTTTCATGAAGTTTCTTCTCTCCTATTCACACTAAGCTGTGGCTTTGAAGAGCTAGTTGAATAAGTCAAGTTGTTTGATGCCCCCTGCAAAGTGTGTGACAAGACTAGTTTCCTTTCAGGTAAAACCCAGTTGGCTTTACACTAGAAAAATCAAGGAAAAGTAAGGGATTCAAATCTAAGCAGATCTTCAGACACACACATCAAACAGTACTTCAGGCAAGCTTGCTCTGGGTTCCTTTTAAGATTCAGTTGATCACTAAACTAACATATATGTTACCAGTGAATTTTTTTCCCCTTCTAAAAAAATGTTTAGGGGTTTTCTCATTTTCCTACTCATATTGAAATACTGCCCTTCAATGAGGCTGAACTCAGATTCACAAAATGTTTAGGGGTATGTGTAACCCTGTGTACCCCCAGAAAAACAACAACACTGTATGTTACTGTGATTAACAAAACAGGAGCATTTTTAAAAATGTGTTGCAAAATGTTTCAGCTTCTGTCTTTGGACTGAGCTATACAGCTGCAAATAAAACATTTTGAGTGTGTTGTAAAGTGCAATACAGTGGAACCTCGGTTTACGAACACCTCGGTTTACGAATTTTCGGTTTACGAACGCCGCGGACCCACCTGGAACGGATTAATTCACTTTCCATTACTTTCAATGGGAAAGTTTGCTTCAGTTTATGAACGCTTCAGTTTATGAACAGACTTCCGAAACCAATTACACCCATGCTTTGGGTTAAGTACGCTTCAGGTTGAG